>NW_009650068.1:547687-562354 GCF_000708025.1 Charadrius vociferus
GCGTCTGGGACCCACCTGCCTCTGCTGGGAGCACTTCCAGTCTGGTGCAGAGACTGGCAAATAGAAACCTTTTTTTTATATATAGAAAAAATAGAAATAAATTTTAAATAGAAAGCTTTTTTTTTTTTTTAGTGACTCCTCTCTTAGGAGTTTTCATGATGAAATGCTATTTGGGAGCCTTGTAACTTCCTCAAATATTTTTGTGAAACCTGCAGTTATAATGAGAATGTGAAGAAAGCTAGAGAAGGTTTGCAGTCATGCGTTTTGAATGGTCCTGCTGACCTTCATTCTACTCTGAGATGGCAGGAGACTGCCTGCTTTTAGAAGTAGTATGATACTAAGCACAGGCAAAATAAAAAAATATATGGTTGTTTGCACGGTTCACACCAACGACTCATGTTGTGACTTTTATGTAGGGCTGTATTTTTGAAACTGAATAGCTTGGGTTTTGTTGTCTAAGCTCTAGGCATTCCCTCCAATCCACAAAAATGGCTCTTCAGAGGTCCTGAAGATTTGCAGTTCAATTTCACTAATATCAATGGGAACTACACAGGGCCTTAGCTGACTAATATAATTCTAATTAGCCCTTGCTATTGTCTCTGTTTTTATTTTATTTGCCAGAGGAAGAAAATGGTATGTTTTATTGAAAGCAAAGTGGAAGCCTTTCTATTAAAGTTGTTCTTTTAGTCGAAAGCTCTGTTTAACCATTTGTAGAGAATGTAACTATTTTGCGTCAATCCTTGTATTAGTCAATACCTGTGACTTGGTCACTGGGTTTGAAAGCAAAGCTACTGTATTTCAAGGTGTGTGTATGTTTTAAGATGAGCACTTTGATATACCGTTGCTCTTAAAGGACTCCACTTTACATGCCTTTTTTAGAATAAGGCTTAGGAAATCTTCCAGAAAATTTTGAGGTTAAATTTTGCTGAATCTGGCTTTTAAAAGGCTATGCATTTTGTTTGGTGGGGTTTTGTTTGTTTGCTTTTTAGTACTGTGTTCTTTCTTATTCTTGTTAAAATAGGCCAATAATACATTCAAGATAAACTAGGTTGGACATTTGCCCCTTTTCTAGTGTTGTGTGTGAGGCTTTTTTAATGAGCTGACCAACTGGCATTTCAAATGAAGGTGTTTTTGTTTGTTTGTTTGTTTTTTAATTCGCTCATGCACAAAGATCAAATGCGACTAGAAATGTGCAACTATCAAATGTTTTCGAAAATGCGTTGACTGATTTTACAGCAGGCTCAGTTCTGGTCAGCTTTTCTGAAATGACAATGCGGTATTTCCATTCTCATAGTTGGGATCCTGTGTTTTGGTAACAGCAGTTCAAGCTTAATGATGCAGTAGAGGAGCTGCTTTAAATGTTGGTATTGTATGTACCTTTGCCTTTCCTTATCCCCCGTCCTCGCCTCCCCCTGCCCTCCTGACCATTTTTCTAGAAGTTAAGGAGCCAAAAAGGATCGGTGGTGCGTATTAGCTGGAAAAAAATGTGTATATCAAAACTTCTCTTTATGTAAAATTTAGTTTCAGTGTTAAATTTCCTTGATTGGGAACCTGTTTTATTTAAAAATTATTGCAGATCATGGTGTGGGTAAGGTTATATGATGTTTACTTTAAATTTCAGTGCTATAATTTTTACATCCAACAGGGAGGTTATATCATTTTGACTATTCTGACAAGAGTTAAATCAGACAATTTTTTGAGCATAGACAAGCCCAGACAGAATGTGATTTATTTGAATGCTGACTAATGGTAAAGTGTTTCTTTGTCATTGATGACAAATGATATTGTTGCCTATTCATTTTCAAACTGTTCAAAAGTCTGTACTGTTGAATACCTCGGAGCTTGGGCAATGAAATTTAGTGGCAGCGAAAGCACAGTTCTAGTAAAAGCTTTTATTAATGTTTCTGTAAATACATTGTTTACATTTTTGTATGAAATAAGGTTTAGTAGTCTTACAATAAAATTGATCAAACAAATGCACACAGATGGAAATTCATGGACTCCTATAGTTAGATGGAAAGATTCAGTGGATGCTATGCTGCCATGACAGCAATGGAAAGTACATTTCTGTAGAGGAGATGCACAACGTGTACTGAAAACTGTATTCAACCCATACATGTTCTTCCATTTATTTTAGATAATTTGGTTTGATTTGTTCCACTGTATGTGGTGGTGTTTTCTTTGAACACAAAACCCACAAAAATGTCCACATTAATGACTGAAGAGTTGACTTTGCGTAGTGATTATGAACCATTTTGCATATAGAAGATCAGTTTCCTATTCTGAACATGCAAATGCCGTATGGATTTTATTTCATTTTCAAGCTTCCTTAATAGTGAAATTATTCAGGGGATAATGCCAAGTGCAGAATTCATGTTATGGTTGTACAAACCAGAGCATCTTGAAAGTTGTGGAGCTGCATACAGGAAAATGGAAGATGAGACCTCCTTGTTCCTCAACACAGCTACCGTGTATCACTGATTCAGGCTGCTATTGAAAGAATGGAAAATGAAATTTGTGCAGAAAAAACTGCACATAGACACATCCAGGTAAAAAATTATTAATCAGGAGTAGAAACTCATGGTTGGTGGGAACAATTCATACTTTTCACCAAACTTGATTGGCAACAATTGAGCAGTGTTTATAAACAGGAGTAGGTACCTTAGTTTAGAAAGCCATTTGAAGAGCAGTTGGAGTTTGACTTGAATAAACAAGTGCCTTAAACAGTCCTCCTCCCAACTTTGTGGTCCTGCAGATGAACGCGTTAAGTTCGGTGTTATGACTTTTTTGAGGATGGCTTTAGAAATTAACAATACAATACTTACTGAACCGAAGAATATGACAATCTAAGTAGCACAGTTGAGTATAACTTGATGTGGTGGAAGATGCTTGATTTCAGCTATGTGCTCATTGTTTAAAAATGTACAACAGTGTTTAAATGAGATAAAACATACTATTGCACTTAATTATCCTTGAGAATCTGAAGTTTAATGCGTTTAAAAAGTAACTATCTTATTAGTGTCCGTATAGACAAAATGGCATGAGTTTAAAATCATTTTAAAATCAGTTTAATTAAGCAGGTGCAACCCTTTGTGGATATGTGTAAATCACTTAAGCCAGTTGCAAACTGATACAAGATTGTCTGCAAAGAGCTTTGCACCTGTGCAACCATAAAGAGGTTTTTAATTGATTTGAATTAAAATGGCACAACCGTTGTGTTCAGACAAGGCCTTCATCTAGCATTTAATTCAATAACAGTAGAAACTTGACTTACTCCTAACAGTGTTCTACTGGTGATTTCTCCTCTTCCTTTCCAATAATTTAAACACGTGTTGATGTTCTTCCTCTGCTTTCCCTGTATTAATTATCCTACTTAATTTCCCTTTCCCATGACGTGCATAGTGGTAAAAATCACTCCGGTTTGCACGCACCGTCCTGCCAGGAATCACAATGCTTTTTCCTCTCCCTAGCTGACCCCTGGCATATTCTTCTGCCGCCAGCACCTTTTGTATCAAACTTGTCCTCACTTCTTGTGGAGAAATGGGGCCTTTCCCTCTAGCGGGCAGTGCCGGCTCTGAGAAGTCCCCATCCCTTGTTAGAAAAACTGAGGGAGAGGCACGCAGTGGGCCTTTCTTTAAATAAATAAATAAATAAAATCATACCAACGTTATACACGTGTGTATTCTTACCCACGTGCATAAGTGCTGTACAACATCTAAAACCTGTGGACTTCTGAAGTACCTTTCTTGAAGTGTTGTGTTTTGTCATCACTAGTATTTGCAAGCACCTTAACCAGAACTTGGTTGTTCTTGGCAAATGCTGCAGCCAGGTGTTTTTGCAAAACTTTCATTTTATTCCTTCTGGTAAGAAAGAATGTGCTGCCTTGGGGATGATCAGCAAAAAATAAAATTTAAAAAAAGGCCATTTTCTTCAGGGATATCACTAAATGGCCCATCAAATAGCTGAAGGGTGATGCTTAGCATGTAAATGCTAAGTCCCCAGAAGTTGTAGATACTGGGTCTTATTAAAATATTATGTTGGAACAGCAAAGCTGCTGAGGGAACTAGCTGCAGGGTAAAGCTAACCTCTGGGGAGTGAAGCGAGAGATATATCCATTTTAAATATATGGGATCTGTTACTGCTTAGTTGCAATTAAGATTAATATTGTCACTAGATTGAAGTGAGAGGGGAGAGCAGAATACAGGAGAGGCATTCTGCTGTTAGCTGTAACAGCAGCTGCAAGTTGCAGCATCAGAGCAAGATGTGTGGAAACAGCATGGGACAGAGAGGAAAGAAAATTATTTTTGTGTCGTTGTTTAAAGCCTGTTGAAATCGGTGGGAGATTTTTGTTGGTAGGATTTTGATCACCCTTGAGTTGTATTTTTCTTCACTGCCTCCCTCACCAGAACATTCCATACAGTTCCTGGTAGCAACTGAATGTAGGGGAAGGGGAAGAGGGTGTTGTTTGCACATTGTCTGTAAACTGTTACCGTAGTTCATCAAAGCTTAACTCTTCTGATTTTAGTTTGGCTGATAATTTTGAGCATGTTGTTTAAGTTGGAAGGTTATTCTACAGTATCAAAGATAAATAATTCAGTAGGAAAAAATTTGAAGATCGTATAGTATTATATCGGCAAAGAATTCCCCATGCCTGAAAATTTCTCTGTAAGTATTGTGCAGTATTTTTACATAATTGGGTTTGTAGTCTAAATGTGCATAGCCTTGAGGAAAGAGAAGTTATTTTACAAAGGATTGTTTCTAGTACTTTTCTGTTGCTAGTAATTTAGACAAATTATTGTCTCCTTGCTGTTTTCTAGACCGCCTGTAGATATTCCTTTAGTCAACTGCTGCATTAATAACTGCATCAGAGTTGCAAAAGAATTTAAGTCATTTTGTTGAGGGATGAACTGTGCCAAAATGCACAATGCAATACAAAACAGGAACTTATGTGTGCTTTGGCGTGGTATACTTTCAACCCATCCTCACGTATAGATCTGAAGTGAGGACTCCATCATTGTTGAGGAGAGAATTCAGCAATGACTACTCTATGAGTGTATATGACTTGAATTCTTTTGGCTGCTGCAGTGGCGTCAAATGATTAGAGACTTCAAAAATGGACAAACTGCTGTATTGCAGAAAAGTTACTAAGAGGCTTTTAATGACTTCTGTCCACATGTGAACTGAGACACTATGTTCTGTGATACCTAATCTGTAGGTCTTCTGTTCTTACACACAAGAAGCTCTTTTTGTAAATGACTATAGCACTTGAACCCCAGATTTATTGTTATCCAGTTGAATTTCTGGCATGTGTTTCGTGTTTATTTGTATTTTTTTTTAATCGTAGATGTATCTGCAACAATGAATCTTAATGTTTAAAACAATATCCTGAGGAAACTGATCCCACAATAATTAATCCTTACTGCTAAACTCTCTTTTTATGCATCTCTTCTTTAAATGTTTGTTCCATGTTTATAGGTCTTAGGACACTGAAATCCCTACTGATACTTTACGCCAGTTATTGATACGTGCTCCCAGACTTAAAAACCCAGTTAGTATTTCAAATTTATTTCCTAAAGGAGAATTTCTAATTGCTAAAGGAAAGCAGCCACATAAAATAGAGGCAAAAATAAAATTCCTTTTCCGATTTGACTATATAAGACATGCTGCTGCAAAAACAGAACCAAAAGATAAACACTGCTGCCAAAGCACCTGAGACACTGTTCAAGGCAAACACTTGCAGGACACATTGGGCAGGTTATGTGGCTATTATGTGCCCTGTTTTCCCTCCTTGATGTGGCAATCAGCCAGAGTAATATACCCTAACTTAACAAGCCATCTCATAACTTTAAAAAGTCTCTTTGTTGTTTTCTGGTGTGAATTCTGTCCTGTGGAACTCGTTCTTGTTTTTTTCCTCTTACACTCTCTGTATTTCTGCATTTAAAAACACTTTGAGGTGTTCCGTGAAATTGTCTTTAACATGAAGATGCGGAAGTGCCTTACAAATGCTGATTTAATAACTCTACTGCCCTGGCATGCGCATACAGTCTGCCTACCCCATCTCTTCCCCCACCTTGTTGATATTTTGCCTCATTTTTGCATGGAACCTGTTGCTTGAGACCATCCAAAGTTGCCGAGACCTGTATGACAACTCTAATCTTGATATTGCTCTTTTCTGAGCCAGAGCAGATGCACATTGGTTTTGCACAAAGGACTACATTCAGCGTTGCTTTAGCTTCTTTGTGCCATGGAGCTCACATGGTTGGAACAGCCAAACTGTTGACCTTGAAAATCATATGGGATTGGACAGATCTTCCAACTGTACTGATGCCTAAAGTGTGGACTATTATGTACAGTATTCAAGATTCATCCTGAGAGCCTTTTCAGTCCTGTAACCTACTGTGTCAGTTGTGCATTAATTGAGGAGAGGGGGGTGGGGGGCAGACACACTGGGATAGCACTAACATCCAAACAGTATGGCAGCTTCCATGCCTGCTCTCATCCTCTGATATCTAACAGGCACACAGTGTCATAAAGAGCTTATCAACATTAGTTTGAGATGTATTTTTGTGAATGTAGTTGCAGTCCTTCAAGTGCAAGGTATAAAGGTAGTGCCTCATGGGGTGTCATGAGCCTCATCTGTCATGGAGCGCTTCCTCCCCTTCTTCCTCCTCCTCTGGCCTTGGTGTTCCCTCTGTTGTTTCTAACTCTTTTTGTTCCCTCCTCCTCTCTCTAGCTGGTGTTTTCTTCTCGTTCTTAGATAGGTTTTCATAAAAATGATAGTGATTTGGCTGATGGGTTCTGCTTTCAACTGCAGTGGGTCCATTGCATAGCTGTCTGGAGCCATTTGTGCCCAGCATAGGGCAGCCCCTGACCTCTTCCCACAGAGGATGACCCTGCGGTCTCCCCACTGCCAAAATCTTGCTACGTACACCCAGTACTGATTTCCAAGTCCTCACACGCAAGTTGGACAGGGAATGTGACCAAGCTATCTGCATCTTTTTGCTGGTTACTAGGAATTTTTTTACTTTACTCAAAGGTCTTTTTATTACATACTATTCTTATTTATACAACATCACACATCCGATAATTCAAACAAAACCGGTGAGGGGTCTAGACCACAAGTCTAACGAGGAGTGGCTGAGGGAACTGGGGTGGTTTAGTCTGGAGAAAAGGGAGGGTCAAGGAGACTTTATTGCTCTCTACAATGACCTGAAAGGAGGTTGTAGCGAGGTGGGGGTCGGTCTCTTCTCCCAAGTAACAAGAGATAGGACAAGAGGAAATGGCCTCAAGTTGTACCAGGGGAGGTTTAGAGTGGATATTAGTAAAAAAATATTCACTGAATTGGAACAGGCTGCCCAGAGAAGTGGTTGAATCACCATCCCCGGAGGTACTTAAAAGATGGGTAGATGTAGTGCTTGGGGACGTGGTTTAGTGGTGGTTTTGGCAGTGTTAGGTTAATGGTTGGACTTGATGATCTCAAAGGTCCCTTCGTAGGTGATTCTGTGATTCTATGCTTAGAGGCTGTATGTATTTATGGAGTCACAGAACTTTGTGTTTGGAGAGGTTCTTAATATTGAGAATAAATTCAGGAAGTGAGTGGGAAGTGGGACTGGGGTGGGACTGATCCCAGAGTTAGGAGAAATTTGGGGGATAAAGGAGTTAAAAGAAGAATTTGGGGGTTAAAGAAGTAGAAGGAAGAAATTGGGGGGATTAGAGGAGTTAATTTAGGAATTTTTAAGATAATGGGCCTCTTCTTTTTGGAGAAAATACCCCATTATCTTGATGTACAGGATTCTTTAATTTGCTGAATTGGTTCTACTTACATCTCCTTCATGTGACTTCCACTTGAAGCACAGATACACTCCATGGTTTTTATTGTGGGCAGATGGTAAGATTTGTGTGGAAATCCTAGGAAATTTTTATTGGGTTGTTAATTACTGGCATTTGAATTATTAGTCATGGTAATCTTTTCTTATTTCTGCAACAATTATCACAGAATGATAGGGGTTGGAAGGGACCTCTGGAGATCATCTAGTCCAACTCCTCCGTCAGATCAGGTACACCTACAGCTGGTTGCACAGGACAGCGTCCAGGTGGGTTTTGAATGTCTCCAGAGTGGGAGACACCACAACCTCTCTGGGCAGCCTGTGCCAGTGCTCTGCCACCCTGAAAGTAAATAAGTCCCTCCTCATGTTTAGAGGGAACTTCCTATGCTCAAGTTTGTGCCCATTACCACTTGTTCTATTGCTGGGTGTGACTGAAAAAAGACTACTCCCATCTACCTGGCACCCTCCCTTTAAGCATTTATAAGCATTGCTAAGATCTCCCCTCAGTCTTCTTTTCCCTAGACTGAAAAAACCCAATTGCCTCAGCCTTTCCTCGTAAGAAAGATGCTCCAATCCCCTAATCATCTTTGTATCCTTCTTCTCGAGAGAAACGTGACTGGTGTTAGTCTGTGACTTACTTGTTTTCTTCATGAACTCATTGTGTTAGGTAACAACAAGAAGACAGTGTTCAAATGCTCTTTTAACAGCATTAGAGTAATTTTGTCAGGCTTGGGAAAAGTGCAGTGTCGTTTCACTGTAGTCCCTCCACCCTGCTGTGGCCTGTAGCTTGGTGTGCACTGTCCTAACCTGAACTGTCAAGTAAAAGTTTTATGTTTTTTCTTCTAATGTGATAGGAGAAAATTTTTATTAATACAGTCACCACTGGTTCTCACAGCCAGAAACTGGGAAAGCTGTGAATATTAAATACAAAGACAGACCATCTTTTACTTAATTCTCTATTTTAGTTGAGATAGAGATATGCTTCTGAAGATCAGGCAGATCCTCCAGAGTATTATAAGCACTGTCTGTCAGCGTAATACAATTATGTTGTGGAGTACCATAGAGACTCCTAAAAATTTGGAAACACAAGGTCAAACCCTGAGTGCTTTTAGGTGTGCAATCCCAAATCATATTAATTTATGATGGCAAAGAGTTTTCTCTGTCTGTCGCATATTGGAACAATCTGAAGAACTACAGATCCCCTGTAGGATTAAAAAAAATGAAATATAAATATTTCAGGTCCTCTGTCTCCATATGGTATTATTATCCTTTTATTCATAGAGCCAACATCATGTCACCTAGTTTCTTGATAAGGAAGCAAAAGCATTCAGCTTCCTAAGCACTAGTGCTAGGTAGGCCTGTAAGAAATGTGTATGGTAAGCTTTTCTTTCCTCCAGGACGAGTGATATAATCATAACTTGTTCCACCTATCCTTGCTTGAGAAATGAATACCTCTCAATGCAGGTTTTTAATTTGGTAATTAGACGTTCTTGTGCTTTATTTTAAGTTCATTTCGGAAAGAGTACTCTCATCATTCCTAACCATCTCTTTTTATTAACTGTTGGGAAGCCACCCTTTTGTGTATTGGGAGATTAACTGTAATTAGATTCCATCTCACTAAAGCACTGCTATGTAAACCACTTCACCTCTTGTTTAATTGAGAAACTGAACATGGAGAGGCTTTATGTTAACAAGGGAAGAATGAATATTTAAATTGGCCAGAACAGTATTATGGCTCTTCTGAGCCTCTTAGTACATAGTTATTGGCATTGCCTGCTTTCCTCTGCTTATGTGGTCCTTATTTTCAGGCATCTGCGAGGCTTGAGAACTGCTCTGGAGTTATAAATAATACACCGCTAGCAGAGTTGAGATGATAAGTGTTCAAAACAAGCTCATCAGTGTATATATGTCATGAGCAAACAAACGCTGTGTGTTTCTACCCATGTATCCAGTCAACTCTGAATTTTTGGAAAAATACAGTTTTTTAGGCCTAACTTACTTGTGGCAGAGCTTTTTCCCACTGGAGGAATAGAGTCCGAGGGGCCAGTTCTTTTGGTATGTGGTCAGTGAATCCCCATCATGGCTATATCATATAGGTATAAGGAGTTTGCAGTAGGAAGCCCAATATCAATGACCTTAGATTGACTATGGAGAAATACATCTTCACTTTTTGGGGTATAAAAATTGAAAAGAACTGAAAACAGCTCTTCTGTTGCAATGTTTATGCTCTTGATCTAGTGCAGGGTCTCCTTCTGTGAGCAAGGAGCTGCCCCAGTCCTGTCTCCTGACAAATAGAGATTACATGTAGAGTAAAAGAACTGTAAAGATGTGATAGTATATTTTACTTTTTAGACTCTGTTTTGAATGTCTATCCCTAAAACAAATAAAATCTAGGTTTCCTAGGGCTCTGAAGAAGAGTATTGTGGATTCACAGATGTCTTGGTTTGATGGTAGATGAACTTCTTTCATTAAACCGTTAATACTAAGTAGTCCTAAATTTCCTGTACTTCAGCTCTGTTGCAAGGGTACTGACTGTGATACCTGAAGCAGCAAGGAAGATAACTATGATGATAGTTGTGGAAGACTTTACTTCAGTTATAGAGAAATGTAAGAAGTATTTTAAATCTGAAACTTTTATCCTGCTACTGTGGTGGAGGGAAAAGAAAAATGCCTGTGCCTTAAGGAACACATGCGAAATCCTAATCAGCAGGAGCATTCCTGGAGCTTAGCTACCTGGTTAATCTAAACAACTTGCCTACAGTAATAGAGTTAAGCATTTCTTGCTGTGAGTTTTCAAATTCTTTTGAAGATAGAGTTGCTTGGATTCTCACTGGGCTGAATCCATGACAGAAGAATGAGGACTATAAGAGGAGAAAAATCTGTAGATTTTTCTGTGAAGGTTTCCATCTAGGTGAGGTGAAGTGCTGCCAGAGCATACTTATGGTGATGTATGTGTTAGACTTCAGTCTTTTATGTCCTGTCCTTCCTAGAAGCCAGGAAGATGCTGCTACTGCTGACTATTAATCAGGATCAGAGAATTAACTTCTTGCTGAAGCACTTTGGTTTTGATCTTGGATCAAGAAAGCGTCTTTCTTGTCAGTTTTCTAGGTATATTGTTTCAACAGTTTTCTAGGTATATTGTTTCAAATCTATTTTTTTTTTCTAGGAAAATTAACAGAAGAGTTGTGCTTTTAAAAAATAAATAAACAAAATTGCTGTGGTCCCTCTAGAGGTCAGGTTGCTGTGGACATTTGCAGTATGGTTATATGTCTCGATATAACAAAAGAGACAAATTTGAGGATTCTCTCTAGCAATGGATGAGGTGAGGACATCCCTGCAGATGCTGGATGGTAGGAGAAAAGTTACTTGCAAGCTGGGAATATTTTTATAAGATACATTTTTATAAAATCTGTGTTGGCATGTTTTGTTTGAAGACTGTAATTTTAAAATTGTTGAAATGTCTAAGCCTTAAGTTGAACACTTAAGCTAGTATTTCTCTGTAAACACGTGAATAGCCCCATTAAAGTGCGTAGAGCAAATCTTATGCTGAAGTGTTTTGCTGAATTGAGTCCCTAGAGAATTTAATGCGCCCAAAGAAAAATATATCTAAATATATGAGCATTGTTCCCAGGTTTGGTGGAAATATTTTTGCTTCCTATATGTACTTCTTAGTATACATTTCCCTTGAATGCAGTTTTAATACAATTCTGCTGTTCAGCAACCCAGATGCAAGCAGCATGCCATAAATATCTTTCCCTCTCCATCCCTCCCTTCCTCCTTTCCTCCCTCCCTCCCCCAAAGTTGCATTTGGTAGGTGTATCGTGCTATATATTGATGTTACTATTTTATTGAGAATTTATAAAATGCTGGACAGTAATAAGATACTTTTCAACAGCCTAAGGGCTGGATTTGTGCACTGTTCCATGCTGTTGCATAAGCACAGAGAAAGTGCGAGACATCACCTGCCCTCCTACTCCCATCCAGGATAATACTAGTCATTGTGCTCAAGAAACTCTATCATAACTCTGCAAAGAGGATTAAGCCACTCTCATCAGTAAGAACTATTCATAATTTGCTCTGGAAGAATCATCCCACAGAAGTGGATCTCGGATTTTTATTTTTGGTGACGGGGGTGTATATGCTCTTGAGAAGGTGCATGGGATGTATCCTGAGGGAGGTGAGCATGTGAGGAATCCAAAGTCACTCAAGGCTCACCCAACTGTAATAAGGAGTAGCTGATAGGCATAGCCAGTGCACAGCCCAGTTACTATTCTTTCAGTCGTATAGGAAACTCTGTATAGTTCTAGTATATGACCCTTCTGCTCCCTGGGGAGAGGAGAAAGCAGTAGCTGGGGCTGCATGTCACTACGGGGTCCGCTGTAGCTCTCTGCTGTGAGCAGCTGGGGTCATGCGGAGCATTAGCTGCTGATGTTTCTGAGGAAGGTTTTGCAATTGGGATCCAATGAGTGTCTCGGACGCTCCCTGTTGAGGCAGCAATCGAGAACTGAGGCTCCCAGTTTGGTCTCTTTTTTATTGTTCTTTTGGATTGTAGGTGGCCTGAATTGCATGGCAGAGCAGCTTTCTCAGGAGTGGCTGTAGGTGGAGCTCAAGGTGACCATGTTAATTTTAGGAATTGTGGTAAATATCCCAAGTTAGGCTGGGAAGACTCCAGATTTCCTGAAGTTCTCAGGAATTCTCACTGATGTGATCAATCATTTATTACTCTAACTTGACTAGTAGATTTATGGCTCAAATCAGGCTTAAGTACTTGTTGCATACTTAGTTTACCTGTATGACTTTACTGTTTCACTTCACTCTGGGCTTACAGCAAGTTCAGTAACAATCAAATGTAAACATGTAAGAAAGTGTAGTATTTTAGAAGCATAGGTATGATACAGTACTTGTGAAATGGTACGTAAATCTAAATTATTTTATTTTGTTGCAATTTTAGAACCATTAGTGGACTTGTCAGACTTTTCAACCATATTGTCTCTCAGAATAATGAAGGACAGAGTTTTCATAAGATAGTATTTTTTATTTTATTGGTTTAAAAAAAAAAGTCATTGGTCATCTTCATGTACTATATGAATCACAGAATCTAGGTAGGAAAGACCTAGGTAGGAAAGGTTACATAGTCCATTGCCTTGCCATGGCACAATGGTTCTCTAACATAAATTTTTCCAGTGCTTTATGCAATTTATTTTTAAATATCTCTGCAAATAACATGATTTTGGCTGCTTCCTTAGAGAAGTTATTGAACAACTTATTAAAAAATATTGCGTTATATTTTACTTTCTATTTAGCATACATATATAGATAGGTAGACAGATATAGATATATTTTAAAGGACACCAGTTTGTTATCTGATCTTTTCTGGGCTAGGGAGAGAGAAAAAAAAGTTAAAGTATTTTCCAGTCCAATGCTATATATACCCAAGTGCTTTAACAAATGTTGCAGTTTTGCAATTACGGTTTCATATATATTTTGTTGCAGTAAGGAGTCCCCCTGAAGAGTGAGAAGATATACTATTGAAACAAATTCTTTCAAATACATCCTGACTTTTAAAAAAAAACAAACAAACTCTTCCTGTTACCATAAATTCTTATCACAGCTATTCGATGTACTGCTAATTGTAATGACAGGTAAACAAAAGAGTAAGCAAAATGAGATTTGTAAATTGTATCTCTTTATTTTAAATTCATGTCTACGTGTCTTTGCTACTGTCCTTGGTAATTCTTGCTGCCAAGCACTGCAGATCTTTATAGGCATTACTTCTGAACTAACAATGTTATCGTTGAAACAAATTACACAGGTCTTGATCTTTAATCTTTTAGAGAGATTAAAAGAACAAGTAAGAGAAGAAGATTATAGAGGCACAAAAAGCTAACATTCACTTTCACTTTGTTTCACCCTTTGGTGAAACAGTTACTGTTCCTGCTAGAAGATGAACAGAAGTAATTTCTAGTGTTTTAAAACACTGTAGCACATCTATTTGCCCATAAATACGATGGTTCCTCACCTCTTTTGGACAACTTACATGATAACAATGGCTTGCTCTGTCAGGGTGTACAATGAGATGATGATCAATAGAAATCTCAGATCTGAAAACAGGTCAGTTTAAGTAAATAAGCCTAAAAATATAGCTTGCTAAAGCAATTAATATCAAACTAAAGATAGTACTCTCTTTAAGTTAAAAATTATATATAGGTATTTTGTATTTAAAATTTATAAATAAAACTTTTATTCATTTTCTGAATAGCTAGAATCCCAATAGATAAAAGACTTCCAATATTTCTAGTCTTGGTAGTAGAATTAATCATGGTTACAATTTGGCAGGCTTAAGTTCCTTAATGAATTGCATCTTAATGAAATAACGTGATTGCCTATGTAGCTGTAAATCAGTTCATGACCAAAAAAGGGATTTGAAACTCTTGTGGTCTTCATGCCTTAACTACATACAGCAAGTTCCTGACTTTTTCCCTCTATAATCATAAAAGCCTTAAGACACAGACTTGCTCTCCTCCCTTCCCAAAAATGTTGATGGGACTAATGCCCATGCTAGAATCTTTTAAATACTTAATGACTTTAAAATAAGTTGGATTGGACATTTGTCTACGTTCTTTTCTAAGGACTTTGGTTTTATACGTACGATGCCTGTGGGAATATTTTGCTTAAAGAAAGTAAAAACATGAAGTGAGGTAAAAATGAATCCATAAGAAAGTGCTGCTGCCATCTGAGAAGGCTTTTACTACTTTTGCATGTTAAAGTTGCTGAGTGAAATAAGCAAATCAGCTTGTTGCCCAGGAAGCTAAGAACAGAAAACTTCAAAATTTGTGTGGCA
>NW_009650068.1:562372-611381 GCF_000708025.1 Charadrius vociferus
GCATTCCTGAGAAGAACCCCTTGGACTGGGATCACTTTCTTGTGAGAAATCTTCCTGCCAAAGCTTCAGATGACTGAGGAAATGTCATGTATTTCCCTGGTTAGGAAATTACTGGATAACCAGCACTGGTAGGAGCCAAAACCACTGAGCAAATGTGATTAGATGCTAAAAACATTACTAAATTGCCATTAATCTGTCTTTATGTCCAAATGGCAATTTCCAGAAAGTAAAATCTTATTTCCTTTAAAAATTTGTCTTTGTCTCTTTCTCACCCTAAGAATTTTTTAATTTTTAAAGCTGATGAATATCTACGGTCGTCTCTCATATCATACATTTACACTGCAATCTAGCAATGCAGCTATAGCTCCTCATGATACACCTGAGCTGGCTTTAAAACAGCCAGCTTGGGTACCAAGCAGAGCATAGCCATCAGGGGTCTGGAAGTCCATTTAGGCTGTTTGATGTATTTAGGCTTTAACAGTCTTTCTGAGACTCATCCTGCTTTGAGCTGGACTTTTGTCAATTGCCAAACGGGTTAGTTATATCAGCTTGGATATGTACACACAAGCTGTGCTGCCTAGTGGCAAACCAGCATATTCTTTATTCCGCTCAAAGTAGCATACGGTAAAGAAAATTCAGTGTGTCCAGATGCCCGTGGAGGCAATAAAGAGATTCACAACATCTAAGTGGTCTGTGGTGGCTTCAAACTGAAAAAATTACAATACAGGAATTACATCACTGCCTTGAGAGTTTATGACATTTGATTTCTCTCCCCAACAGATGCATAAATGACCAAATTCTGACTGAGGAATGGACTTGGACAGATTAACCTTAAAAGAGAATCTTACAACAGTCTAGACTATTCAGCCCAGTCCCCAAGTCATTAGCATAAAAGCAATCAAACAAACTAATGCCAATTTCTTATATCGCTCACACCCTCCTTAGATTACTTATCTGAGATTTATTTTTACAAGCTTTCATTTTTATAGTATATTTTTATTACCATTGACAGAAAAAGATATTTTTTCAAGTGAGATGTAGTAATATTACAGTGTGCTCCCTTTTGTTCAATACTATATTTTATTGTTTTTTCTTAGTAGTAGTAACAATAATAATATTTAACACTTTTGTATTACCGCATGTGTAGAAAAGACCTTTGCTGCCAACAACTCGATATCTTCTGTAGGCTAGCTAGTTACTGTATCTCCATTTTAGAAATAAGCTGAGATGGAAGATCTTCAACAGCCAGCCTTTGGAAAGTATCCATAATTGTTGATCTTTGAATTCTTTGTTGTCCAACTCTAATTTCCAAAAGTTCCTGGCACACCTGCCTCTTCTGTTACTTTCAACAGGGGAATCAATTATTACTCTGAATATAGGAACTGAGGAGGATAATTGACAGGGTGTCTACATTTGAGTAAGATGGCGTTTCCTCATGTGTGTGTTCTGTTCTTCAGTCTCTGGCTGTTTCATACCATACCCATTGTATGCTCCACCCATCCTGCAGCCACAGTACCACTGCTGCGGGGCCAGCAGGCCAGCCTCAGTCTCTAGCCACTCTACTTTTCCTTCCTTCTCACTTTTTGTCCATCAAACATCTCTATATTCCTGCTTGTTATCTGCTGATTTATCCGTGCATTCTCTCTAATTGTAGTCCCTTCCTACAGCTCTTCTATTCTTACATTCCTGTGCTTGATTGCAAATGGCTGAAGAATCTTAGTGGTATAAATGTGGTGAATTTCCTAGTCCAAAAGAATGTTAAAATTAAGTTAAGAGCAGTGTTCCATCATATGTTACACCCCCCACTTGCTACCGCCATCTTTTGTATGCAGGAGTACGCATTTGGTTCTGCCTTCCTTCCCTCCTACACTTACATTTCCTACACACACACACACATCTGTTTGCCTTTCTCCAATCACTGGTAAGATTTACCAAATGGGTATACATTACTGCTTAAATAAAACCACAGTAAAAAAATCTACTGGTGTATTTGTGGGTGTGTAGATGTAACATTCAGAATGAAAATACCATCAATTTTATCCATTTATGACAAATTTTGTGAAACAGCCTGTCATGAGAGTATTTCTAGTGCAGGAAAAGAGCAGAAGGCAGTATGAAAGACTGTCACGTGGGACCTTGTGGTACCTGTACTTGTATTATTTCACAGTGGAAGGCTGAAGATTTTGGTGTGTGATATTTAATATATGTTGAAAGATGGTTTTATTTTTAGAATTTTTGCAGATGTTGCTTATATATCAGTTTATTACATAGGATAGCATATGAGGGGGTTTATCACTGAGTTTTAATCAAAACTGGGTAGAAAATAAAATTGGATAATCTTCTTTTTCATTTGGGGGGATTTTTTTTTTAAATAGTTCATCTCTTCCAAGGTTGGTTTAAGAAAAAAAAAATTCTGATCTGAAATGGGCTTTTGAACAAAGGTCTAATTTAAATATAGATAGAAAATGGCAACATTTTTTCTTTACTGCATTTTAGTGAATTCCAGCAAAGTCTGCCAGTGCATGTTGATAATTATTTACAGAAAAATCCAGACAAATTTCTGTACCTCTCCCCCCAAATATTTTGCTGTGCATCTGGAGAATATAGTCTTCCAATAGCAGTTTCATGGTTAAAGTTGTAAAACGTTTTTTTATTAAAAGCTTTTAATGTTGACTTCTTTTTCTTTTACATTTTGGAGTGTGATGTGTAGTCAAAAGAAGGTACTTGGAAAGGACTCAAGTTTAACTGCACAAGCTGTTCTTTGAGAGGATGGAAACTGAAAAGATATTGTTTTTATATTTACAGCAAAAGACTTTGCTTTTTGAAAAGCCGTACGAAAATGTCTTGTCTGGAGACTAAATACTCTTGACTAGCATGAGAAAGCATCAGGGTTATTATTAACTAGGTAGGACTTTCCCTATAAGACTGTGTTTAATGCACTGGAGCTACTACAAATACTTGAACATCAAAAAAGAAAACAAGTTCTTTGCTAAATCTTGCAAGATTTAACAGCTCTTTTTACACATTTAGCAGAACTGTGCCCCTGGGAAGCAAGGGAAGAGGAAAAGGCAAAGAGGCTTGCCTGTTTTCAGGCATTGTACTTGGGTCTGTAAACCTGCAAAGAGATGAGATCTCTGAGCCCATTTAACAGTTTGCTGCTCCTGAAAGGAGGATTTCAGGTTCTGTTCTTCCCTGCTTCCTCTTCTGCCCTCCTTTACTTCTGCCCCATGGTCCAACCTCTTTTTTATAGGCACTGTTACTTGTTCAACCACTCATGAGCTGATTCAGCTCATTAAGTCAGCAGAAAGCAGGGTGGGTTTTTTTGCTGAACCAGGCAGGCTTTTGCAATTTTATTTGTTATATTTGTCATGGAAGAGTCTGCACAAACACATAACAAAAAGACAATCACATTCCTGAAAAACATACAGTATTTTAGAAATGAGAAGGATTTACGTATGTGCTTAAGCCATTACTAGTTCAGGGCTTCAAAAAGAAATAATTGATTTTGCCTTTCACAGTTGAAAATAAAATCAGGATTATTTGATGGGCAACAGCACACCAGAATCTCGGAACCATGGTCTCTGAACTTTTGCAATCCCTGTCACCCCAGAATAGTTGAGAAGTAGGGTTGCTTTTTCATTTAAATGTCTGCTTGGATACTAGCATTTCACAAACAGTGGGGAAGTCCAGGTTAAAGCGGCTTCCTCTTCAGTTTTAAAGCTGGCACACTTTCCTCCCCTTAACCTCTCTGGTTTTAGCCCCTTGTGTTTTCCAGAAAGTTGAGAGACACATTACAGTCTCTGCCTTGTTCATAAATGCAGCCCCCCACCCCTGCATTTTTGTTGGTTTGTTCAGTGCTCTGAAATAGGCAAGTTATGTTCCCTTGCTATTGAAAATGATGATGTAATGGGTAAAACATCAGGAATTATTAATCGAAATGCTGAAGTCTTAATTCCATAATGGAAAAAGGTAAAGGTGCTAAGCTAAGCTTTGCTACAACTCTATTACAACTTTTTAGTTTTTCTCCTTCTTTAACAGCTCTGGTAGCATGAATGTTGTTTCAGATCATAACGACAATAATGAAATGTCTTTGGTTTTTGCTACAAAGTAGCTTTTTCTTTTATTCTTTCAAGTGATGAGAAAACACCAAATCCATCTTGATTTTTTGAAACTTGGCTGCTACTGAAGCAACATGTTGTACTTTATTTCTGCAGATATGCTAAGACATGAGTAAAATAAAATCTGAAAAACGTAAGCCTCCCGAAAGGCCTAAATTAAACATAACATCCTTTTAGGTGCATGTGTTCAAGAGAAGGATATTTTAACACCTACATTTTAATCCAAATATGTGTTTGCTATTAGCAACAGAGGTCAGGCCTTCACAGATTATCCTGTACACAAAGAAAATCTTTGACTTTGCCTCTTTTGAGGCACAATACAGATGTTTTTACCTTTAGCTGCTGACAGTGCTGAATGCAAAAGAATTTGAACCTTCAGCATCTTGTAGTCTGGTTCCAGCCTTGTTTTTTTAACCTCTAGTATAGGGATATTATCTGAACAGAAATAACTGCAACCCGTCTACAGTGATAATGTGCTCATTACCGCTCATGTCATGAGAGGGACTTGAGGAACTATCTCACTGTAAGGAACAAACGATTTATAATGCCCGGTATTAAAATTTAAATGTATATTCTTATATGATCCCTCTTAAGGAAAAGGAAACATTGTATGAGGGAATGAAGTCTTGTGCACACCCCAAATATGAGTATCTGTAATAGCATTGTTCTATAGACAGTAAAAGCACAAAAGGCAGTCTAGATGTGCAATAGGATGACAATAGCAAATTAGGTGAATTTACAACAAACTAACTGGTGCATAATTTGACACAAATATCAATAATACTTTAGAGCCATGTAGTTCCTTGCTCTCTGGAAACAGGATATTGAACATCCATAAAGCAAAAAGGTCAGTAATGCCATTTGTCCTTTGGCTTTCTAATACTGTACAAGAAATAGATTGGGTAGAAGTTGTCAACCATGGATTACATAGATAAAAGAAATGCAAAAAAAAGGAAAGAGAGTTTTGAGTTTTGTGTTGTTCTTTTTGCCTCCAGCAGTTGAACTTGGAATGAAAATAAGAGAAAAGAAAGCTGCTTTCCTGACATGTCAATGGTTTACAGCTCTTTAATTATAAATCTTAACCTTGGCCTAAATGCATTCCCAAATGGTTTGAGTTTCTGAAAATCTAGAATCTTGGTGTACAACTAGCTAAACAACAATTACAGAGCAAGCAGTTTTCAATGTGAGAAGTACATAAGGAGCCTCACTTGGGCGTTGTCACAAGAAGACTTATTTGAGAAGCTGTTACTAAATCTTGTCCTTCAGTATGCAGATCCAGAGTCATTGTGATTACTTACTGTTGCCGTTGCAGATGAACAAGCTGTGTTGCAACTGTTTTTAGAAGTGCTTTGTTACCATTAATTTAGCAGTCACTTTTCTTTTTGCGGGATTTCCTCATTTCAGAACTTGAGACTTATCTGCACGGAGCAATTCATGAAAATTAATGTGAGTCAACTAAAGATGTGACTTAGAAATAGATCAGTTAAGCGTCATTAAAACCCCCAAGGACCTTCTTATCCAGAATTCAAGTGGTCCTAATTTAATTTAATTTACTTCTACAGTGAAGTTAGATCATTCAAATGTAATTCTAAAGGAGAACATCTACACTAGGGTTTAATGCAGTTTTACAGCTTCTCTTTAAAGTAACATTTTTAGTTAATACACTTTCCTGATTGTCCCCATATAAATAAATCCCTAATCCCACAAGTGTTTTTAGTTCTGGCTAATCCTTGACACTTCTTAATAAGGGACTGCATAATCCAGATAGCGTCTGTATGAATTGCTGGCCTGGAAAATGTCCAATTTCCAGTCTCTGCTGCATCTGGTAAGACTAACTATTCAGCTTTACCAGCAAACTATAGGGCAGTTGTAAGACAGGCTAAACCAAAAGCAATGGGTTTTTGTTCCTCAATTCAATTATCTGATACTAATACAATCAGACTCTCATCTATTAACAAAGCTAAAAAGCTTTTAAGCTGATCTGCAGGGGATATCTTTAGCATCTTCATCCAAACTTTCCCTGAGGCATGAACCATTTTCAGTTAAATGTCACGTGTGAGAGGATCCTTGAACCTTGCTGTAATGCTGAGGTGCAATTATCAGACAGAGAGCTTGAGAAGTCTGCGTAGGGGGAGATTTAAATTCCATACTGGATTTCTTAGGTGTCAGTCAGCAAAGGCTGCCTAGAGGATGTATAGGATCAGTATATGTTTCAGCAGGCAGCTCAGTACCTTGCGCATTTAGGTAATTTTAGGTGCTTTGTGTAGATTATGCCATTATATGTTTCTCCAAGAGGACTTAATGCTGATAGGAAGTTATACCATTTGAGCTGTGGTGTTAAACCAAATCTGAACTGTTATCCTTCTGTTTTGTTTGCTTCTAAGTGGACCTTTGAAGGTGACATAGAGATGAAGAACTGGTACACATAGTGATCACCCTGGAGGTAGAGTGGCCCATATGGTATGTAGATATGGGATTTTCAGCCTTGTGACAAAACTGTATGATTGATCCTGGTATGCATGGGTCCTTGGTCATTTGGGTTCAGGCATCAAAAGTAATGAAGTGGGTTGACAGACGTATCATTTATTTGTGTAAAATTGACTGCAGAAACAGTGCTGTTAACCATGCTGGCCTTATGAGCAAGCTGCCGAATTCGGAACAGACTTTTGAGCTGAATTGCTTTTGAATTCTATCAACTATATTGATCAGATCTCCACTAACTACAGTGGGAGTGAGGACATCTAGCTCACATGTAGAACCCCATGTTTAGTTGTCTTAATCTAGAGGTAAGTCCCATCCTCGTAACTTTTTACTGAGCATCAAATGTTTGGGTTGTTTTGATCTTTGGATCTGTGTACAAGCTATAACATGATGATACACTAAATCCAACATTAGAGCTCTTAGTCTTGGATGGAAACCACCCTGGCCACAGGACAAAACAACCCCATTCACATGGCTAGGTTAGACTTCTCTGAAAACTTCTGGCGGGCTAGTTTTGCTCCTGCTGACTTTATGCCAGTTGAGTATGAATGATCTGTATCACCCCAATTTTAGGGGGAAGTAGGTATTTCTGTAGTGACATACAGTTATCACAAAAGCATGAAGCCTGTATAAGCTCCAAGTTGTGTCATCTAGCAAATTCAATATAACTATGGTTTCGTGCCCACAGTTAAGCCGGAAGGAAGGTTTACTGCTACGTGACCTGGCAGTACGCAGAACTACAGCTTTGTATACCACTGAAATTGGAGTACAGGCATTTCCTCTCGTGGGGAAAAAAAAAAATAAATCTTTTGAAAGGCTTCTGATAATTATGCTTCTATTTTAGGTCTCAGTCAAGAGAAGGCAATTTCAGTGGCTAGGTACCTACTACCTTTGTTCTGAGTTTGTAGTATTGCGATAGGATCATTAGCACATCTTCCTTCAACACCAAGTTTTCCAAAAAGGTTTCCTATCCACATATTTAAAAAGGCCCTCAGACCTTAACTTCTGAGCTCTGATAAATCATAGCCTGAGGTGGTCTGGTTGGAAAATGAGAAGCCACTGAATAAAGAAAATGCTGAAATTTCACTCTCCATAGGGATTACCAGTTTCATTAGCCTCAGTGGAAACCACATTTCACTAAATTTAGAGCTGCAGCAGAGCTCAATACAGATAATGCATTTAATATATGCTCTGGGCAGTGAAGTTGAAACTATTTTCAAGTAATTTTCTTCAATGTTGGATGCAGCCATCCTGTAAGTTTCCTGATAACTTAGAATTTTTCTTTCTCAGAACAGCAAGTGATACTATTCCACAGCAGCTAACATTCTCTGTGACAAAGGTGTATCATCATGTCACATAATGTCATGTTTTATCACCACCTGGTAATATAATGTCACAGTATGATAGCACATGCACTTCGAAGATATGTTTTTTCCCAGTTCTGTAGTCATGTCAAACACTGTTGAATAATGTAGAGGCTTTTCTTTTTCTTCTTTTTTTTTTTTTTTTTTAACATGCATCTTAACTCTACCAAACTAAAGGCAGTTCAAACTTGATGGGAAGGCAAAAAACTCCAGATGTATTCTCCTTAGAAAAATGAAGACATGGATATTGTGCATTTATACAAGGCAACAGAAGGGTGCAAACAAGACAGGAAGTGAAGATACGGGATACAAAGTGACATTCTATGACAAATATGGTTTGTTTTCTTCATAGTATTGTTAACTGCAGAAGTATGGCACTGAATTACACTGTATTATGGGCAGACACCAGACATTTATCTCACCTTTGATTACATCAAGTGTTCAGTTTTCTGCCCTGAAACCCTTGGCAATTACCTTTGACAAGGTACAAGTACGCTCAATTACATAGTAAATATCAATTTTTCAATAGTTAAAGTGATGTGACTTCATGGTCCCTGACTATGGC
This sequence comes from Charadrius vociferus, assembly GCF_000708025.1. Lineage (NCBI taxonomy): Eukaryota > Metazoa > Chordata > Aves > Charadriiformes > Charadriidae > Charadrius > Charadrius vociferus. The sequence goes on from NW_009650068.1 coordinate 570,901, forward strand.
TCTTGGTGACAACAGTGATCAAATAATAATAAAAGTAAACAGAAATGTACTGGAATGTTTGTGTCCGCTCTGGAAAGATTATTTTTAGCAATGTGTTTTAGACTTCTTCCAGGTTAAATGTGCAGTTTGCTATGACAAAAATATTTGTCTCCAAGCAGGTTTTTGGCTAATTTTTAATCAATTTGTCTATGGTAATATACCAATATTTAAGAATTTGGATTTTTTTTTTTTTTAATTCTTTAATGCAGAGCACCTTGTGCTATTACAAAGTGGATGTTATGTGTTCCATCAGTACTGAATGGGCACCTTACCTACTCTTTATTTTAAATTAGAATAAGTGTGAATGGGTGCACAGGGATAAGACATAGGGGAGTCTGGCCAGATAGAGTTAAATATCTGGTGATATAATTAATACGAGGTGATAGAATTAATGTCTGGTGAAAAGACTGTTTTCAATGTTATGTGCTACATTCTACGTGGCTAGGGAGTAGCTAAACACTTCAAGCCTCTTGCACACTGTTTCTCTAAAGGTCATATGTGTTACAGTGATTTTTACGGAGACTTGTGTTTCTTAGCAGGGACTTGTGTTCCTTGGGATAGATACAACAAGAAATTGCAGTCCTTCCCACATTACTAAGAAGGTAGGAGGGTGGGAGCATTGCACAGAATAGACATCTACTATAGAAAAGATGAACTGATCTACTGTATTTTGCTTTCTTTCTAGGGTGTAATTGGTTTTGCAAGGCTTAAGGGTGACTAGAATTAAAGACCTTAGAAATAAATGGTTTTGGCATTGTTGTTCATTTAAACAGTTGGATTATCTGAAAATTGCGTTGCTGAGGTCCCTATCCTTTTTTTAGCTTTTTCTTTTTTTTTTTTTTTTTCCCTTGGTGTGAAGGAAATGGTAGCCAAGAAATTCAATTATACCAGAAGGGTTTCCATAAAACATATCATAGGAGCAGTATGGAAGTCTCTGGTCAATCTAGGAACCAAATGATACAGATAACAGTTCTGTCTCAAACCCTGTCATTTATGGTTCACAGTAATTCTGGTCCAAATAAGCAACAACTGGGGCACTGTTCCATATTTAAAAACTTGTCTAAATTCAGAGGGATGATTTTTTTTTTACTCTAGGAATGGTGAAGAGCTGTCTAAGACAGAGTAGGTCTTTTGGGGTGACAGGTGCAATCACTGTTTCCATGAGGTCTAAACACTGAGGATACAGTGTCTCACTGCTGGGGATGATTTGGTTTTGTCAGTTGACTGAAACTGTAGATTTAGTGGCTGAAACTGTTTTTCAGATAATTGCTGGAACTGAGCCAATGCAGTGTCTACTGAGAGCTCCATATGGTAGATTATAGATTCTACTAGTGATGGATACAAAGCAAAGTTGTTGCTTAAAGGATTTTGGAAGAGGAACTCTGTATTCTGTTCTAGTGAATTGCACTGCAGAGAGTTTTTCTTGCATTCCTTGACCTCTGTAGAAGAATAATGACATAAGGGAATGCAATACACTTCTTAATATAGACAGGTGGACCTCAACTGTCTTCCACTAGCTGGGAGCAAAGTAGAGCCTTTTCTCATTTAGCAGTTGTGGGAAAAGCAAACCCCAGTCTGTAGTGTAGACAATTACCTGTTGTCTACTAAATTTCCTAGTAGCTTCAGTTAGATCCTTCTTTATTTTGTCTTTGTATAGATTGTGGTGAAATGTTGCTCATTGTGCAACAGATGCCACATTCCCCACTAGAACTTTGTAGTGCAGTGCAGGGTTGTCATATCTGTGGTCCACTTCCCATGGTGGTTCACAGTCTGTATAAATGTTAATGAACCATCTTTACCTCTGGATCTTGGCCCTCCCAACTGTGTGAGCTTTCCACATTCTGTTCTATCGAACTGTACTTCCTCCAAGGTTTTCCTGACCCTTTTTTCCCCTCACCACTTCATTCCAGTCAGCCTGCTTACCTTTACCCTTTCCCTCTATAACTCTGATATGCACCTGCCTCCAGGCGTGAACTTACATGGATGAGGACACAGGAGGTGAATGGTCTTGGCAGCAACAGAAGCAGTTTGGGCACATTTTTTGCTCCTTTGGTGTCTCCTCAGAGGTGATCCCACTTTGATAGTGCTTTGCTTTTGAATTCCCTGGCTGAAAGGAACTATAAAACACAGCTTTCGCAAAGTGCTGTGAGACATAGATGAGATGTAAAGCTTTGTATGAATAACCAAATGTTACTAGTTGTAGTTGAAATAGTTAACTACCCTTTTTCAAAAATAGTACTCGTCATTCTTCCGTCTAATGCACTTTGTTGTGTCTCTCAGGAAAAAGAGCCAGTAAGCTAATACCCTACCATCTTTCATAGGAAGCTGGTTTAAGGTGTTGTTTTCAGTATCTCTCCACCGTGTGGAGTTGACTACAAATTAGTATGTTTTCTCCCTGAAATAGATGTATTTTCTATTATTATTCTGTCACATCAGAGCTTGTCTGTTACTTGCTGTGATACTGCTAATATTGTGGCACCTTCATTTTGCGGCTGTCCAGAAGCAGATACCTCTTGTTTACAGTGCTAAGATGAATATAGGAGAAAGCCTTTAATACGGTGTCTTAGGATAATGATGACCGGAATACTTCTCATTCAAAGGTGGCTTCTTTTGCTCGCTTTGCCAGCATTCTTTATTCAACCCTACTTTTATTTATGAATAAAAAGCATTAATTTACAAAGATAAAGACACCTGAAGATGATAGTTGTTGCAAGGGTATAGTGGCAACATGAAAGTGTTGTTTCCAGAATGCAAACAAGCAATGCAAATGGGATTGATGAGGGTTTGCAAGTAAGATTACTCTCTCTTGAAATGTTATATTCTTTTCTTTGCCAATAGTGCTGACTTTGTTGTTTGATTCTGAAGTGAAGATGTGATTAAAGTGGGCAAGAGCCCATTTCTGGGTACCTTTGCAATTGCAAAGAAGAGAACAGAAAAAAGGAGAATAATAGGGGGTCAGAGGAATACTTTCTACAGATCAGCTAATTCCAAGTAATCTCACTAGATTAACGTGTGGAAGAAGTCTTTTGGAGAGAATGTAACCTTCTACTGTTTTTGTGTGCTGCTTTGTGTTTGTTTTTTTGGGGGGGGATGGTTGTTGTTGTTTTTTTTTGGGGGTGTGTGTTTGGTTGTTTTTTTAATTACAGTAAAGTCAAATACCCTAAAACCTTGGGCATCATACAGACCTGTATCACAAGACAGTCTCTGTTCCAAACAGATTTGAATGTAAGGTCTTGAGTCTTTAATGCCATCCTCATGATAAGGCCCTGGAAATCTTTGCAAAACTGGGGCCTAAATGAAGAAATACAACAAGCTAAGGAAGAACAAATGTGTCGGTAACAGTCATCAGAACATGTAGAGTGATATTTGGCCATGTGACCTATTTGTTATTTATGTAATTTAGCAGGTAGATGCAAAGATATCATAACTGTTAATAACCTCTGGCTGTACCTACATGTTGTATGTGAGCTGGGTGGCCCCAAAATGCTTTGAAACCTTGAAATTTTATCTCTGTCTTACAAACAATTTTCCTTGAGCTGAAGCTTGAGCTCACACATCCCATTGGTCTTTGCAGTAGGACTCAGTGCGGCCTTCATTGAAGAACAGCCATCTCATTTTGCTGACCTCCATGACACGATACAATCCTGAGGGCAAATAAGTCACAGTATCCTACAGTGCATCCACGTAGCAAGAGCATAACTTTATGTGCTTTTCTATATAGCTGTTTTATGTGCTGTTTCTATACAGTTACCTATATATAGCTAGGAAGCTCAGCTAGCCACTTGTTTGGATGATACCAGTTATTGACAACTTATTACCAGCACCAAGCTACAAGAGAAACAATCATTGTACAGTTCATAGTTTCTTAAACCTTCTGACTCCTCCTGCCATATATTTTTTTGGCATCCCATTTTATCTGTTCTGTTCAATAATGTCCTCCTCTATAACGTTATTGTTCTGTACTTTACTCGTCCTATTTGCTGTAGCTGTGCTCAACAAACCCCTTGCAATGACAGTTCATATTAATGTTAGAAACTGACTTCCGAAAACCCGATCTTTTAAAAACCACTGTTTATTATAAATGACCCTGCCTCATTTATAATTTAGAAATCAATTTCCCAATAGTATTATGAACGTTCCAGAAGACAGAAAGAAGATCTATCCACAGAGCTGATGGAAGCCAATATCAGTGAGAAAAAAATTACCTGTCCAATTGAATATATATGGATGTTGATAACAATTACATGATATGGCCTGCTTAAAACTGGTCATACTCCATCACTCTCATAACAAAAGAAAACCACTATGATCAGCGTCAGAGATGATAGAGGTCTATTGCAAAACATTTATTTATTTTTGAAGAACAAGTATTCTTTTTTTAATATAAATTTGTGTGAACAGCACACATTTTAGGATTATGTTAAACAAACAACACAAAGTTGTGCATGAATTTTAATTTTTCCTTCAGTTATTCACAGATTGAATGTTTGTTCATTCACCCAGTCTGGATGACTAAGAAGGTATTTTTCCTTGTCTTCCATTCACTGCCTTGTGAAGGGCTAAATGTAGTCAGTGTGTGACATGACTATTCAGTGTGGAACATCCTGTCACATGATGTCCCTATGAAAAACATATATGTTCTGTACAGGTCTGTACCCAGTTCAAACGAGGTGTACTGTAGGCTGTGGAGCTGCTGAATATGATACATCATAGATCATTCTTTAAGAAGATACAATTTGAACTATGCTCCAAACCTTTATGCTTTTTATTATGTTTCTAATTGGCTCTTGCTATCTCAAAACCTAAATCTCTTAAATTTCCCTTTTACGGTTTAGACAAATTGGCTGCCTATTAGGTGTCTATAATTGAAAGAGTTGACATGTATATGTTTGCTGTGGATGCACAAGTGAAGGGAATCCAACATTTTAAAACCATTCAGCAGTGATAAAATCAGATAGATCCACAATAACTTATGATGTGTATAGATTTCACGTTCTATACTTCATGCTGCTGTTCTTCTATTGTTGTTTGTACCTATATGGCTATCACTTTAATGAACACCTCTTCAATTAGTATAAGCTAGTGGGCAGGAAACCTAATTTGGCAGAAAACATGGAGGTATTTGCATCAATAACCATATTTATAAAAATGTTTATCATTGGAGCTTAGAAGCTTTCCCATTTGTCTGTGTTGAGAGTTGTAAAAAGTTTCTCTCTCCTGAGAGAGGGAAACGGCACCAGGTCATTACTGCTCTTCACAGAAACACTGTGGGGAAATACTTGCTCTTGATATTTCTTGACTCAAGCTCTAAAAGTAGATTTATAGAAATAGGTATTCTGGTCGTGTACCTCCAGGAAATTAAAATCCCAGAAAAATGCTAGAAAATAGAAAATGCAAGTGTGCAGCGTGCAGTGCACACTTCAGTGTGTCCTTAGTTATCATTTTCTATGACCTGAGGTAATCTGAGTGAATTTCAGATCAGGGTATATGAAATGAGATGAATAAAGGTCTGTTCTTGGAAGCTGTTATTCATCAATCAATTAACTCAGGAAATTTTTAAAAATTCTAATCTTCCTGCTTCAGCTCTACTGAATTAAAATGTGACACCCAGGCAGTTAAATTTTCTCCTTGAAATATATACTTTGATACAGTATTTGAACATCCATCTGCTTTCTGAGGTAAGCAGATGTGGCCACTTCTACTGCAGTGGAAAGTAAGAAAACATACTATGTCTCTCTTCCTGGAAAAATGCAATATACCTCCACCTATATATTAATTTTTAAGTAAGACTGAACATATTTGGGCCTGTGCAAACCTCATGAAGTGCAACAAGGCCAAGTGCAAGGTCCTGCATGTCGGTTGGGGCAATCCCAAGCACAAATATAGGCTGGACAGAGAATGGATTGAGAGCAGCCCTGAGGAGGACTTGGGGGTGTTGGTGGATGAGAAGCTCAACATGAGACAGCAATGTGCGCTTGCAACCCAGAAAGCCAACCGCATCCTGGCCCACATGAAAAGAAGCATGGCCAGCAGGTCAAGGGAGGTGATTCCCCACCTCTACCCTGCTCTCATGAGACCCCACCTGGAGTACTGCATCCACCTCTGGGGCCCCCAACATAAGAAGGACATGGACCTGTTGCAGCGAGTCCAGAGGAAGGCCATGAAGATGATCACAGGGCTGAAGAACCTCTCCTCTGAAGTCAGGCTGAGAGAGTTGGAGTTGTTCAGCCTGGAGAAGAGAAGGCTCCAGGGAGACCTTACAGCAGCCTTCCAGTACCTAAAGGGGGCCTAAAGGAAAGGTGGAGAGGGACTCTTTATCAAGGAGTGTAGCGACAGGATGAGGGGTAACAGTTTTAAACTGGAAGACGGTAGATTTAAATTAGAGATTAGGAAGAAATTATTTACTGTGAGGGTGGTGAGACACTGGAACAGGTTGCCCAGAGAAGCTGTGGATGCCCCATCCCTGGAAGTGTTCAAGGCCAGGTTGGATGGGGCTGTGAGCAACCTGGTCTAGTGGGAGGTGTCCCTGCCCATGGCAGGGGGGTTGGAACTAGATGGTGTTTAAGTTCCCCTCCAACTCTAAGTATTCTATGATTCTGTGAATGAAAATTAGTTGGATTTTCTTACAGGCAATATAATCTTCATTTTATATTTGATGCCATATCTTGTACTTGTAGCTGTATTTGTAATTCTTAAATGTGAAATGAATCTTTTATTGCTGCTTTACACTAAAGAGCACAATGCTTTAAGCACATGGTCTGAACTGCCGTTTTTTTCTCAGATTTGCCTGAGTTATTACAGGATATTTTTAGATTAACACAGGAGTTATTGACTAAAGAGCCCTCCACACTAGATACCACATTTTAATGGTCATGTTTTAATGTCCTATCAAAATATTGTGATATATTTTGCCATGTTTAGCTGTTTGAGTCAAAAACTATAGGAAGAGCATAGAGTTTATTTTTAGTAGTTCATATGTTTTAGAACATCTCTCTATATATTTGAATTTAGAAATATTCACGTTTAAATATTTAAGATAAAGTGGTTTTAAATGTGCCTTTTATCCTTATCTTGGCAATAACATCATAATCTATGATCAAAGAGTAAATTTGAATATGTTAAAGGTTTTTCTATCAGCATAATACACTGCTTTATTAGGCACAGACTTTTTGGACATCCTGTATGGGTGACACAGTCCAAGTGAGATAATGTGTACAAGACCAGTGATGGATTTAAGGAAAGCTCACCAATATTCAAAACAGGTAATTTTTTCTGCATATGCCTGGACTATACGTGAGACATGAGCACAAAGTTTTGAAAATTTGCTTTCCCAGTAAATACATAAAGTTGCCAGAGCTAATACTTAAAATTCCATTTTTTTTGAGAGGAATTCTGTTTAACATAGATGCAGTCTGGCTTAAGTGAGTACCTAAATATAAAGCCAAGCTGGAAAAGACAGATTTATTGGAATAACAGCTGCTACCCCTACTGATAAGTGCTCAGCATCTGACTTCTCTAGCTGCTGTTAAATCACATGCAATTCCTTAGGCTGGGGAAGTAAATAAAGATAACTGAATACAGCAATCTGTGTGAAACCAGGGAGAAGAACATAGGTTGCAGGGAGATCTGAAAGACCAAACATAAGCTAATCTGCATGCACGTGGCTTTGGTGTTAATTGCAGTCTCAGCATCTGTGTAAATAGTTTGCTTATTAAAAAGCCAGGTTAGTCTTATAAACATGGAGTTGTCTTGTATTATCGTCCAGTACGTGATGCAGAAACATGTCAGCAGCAATAATTCCTCAGAGACTCACCTCCCTCTTCAAATATGATTAACTAGAAAACAAAGCTAGGAGTAAAGTAAACAGATGGCCTGGAGGGACTTTTAAAAATGTGATGGTGGACTTCCAGACAAAATAACCTACACAAAAAAAGGAAGTGGTTAAAAAAGTAATTGTGTGTATGCACAAAGCAATGAAGATGAAAAAATGACAGTAAGGGGTTTTTTTACTATCCTTTGGGAAAAGATGGAAGAGAAGTGAATAAGATGCTCTTGCGCCTGAAACACTGGGAAGACTGATAAAAGAGCTTAATGAGTAGCGTGAACCCATGGAAGGAGATAATGGACAAGAAGCTCTTTTGCTCTTTTTGTTATTTTCTACTTAAAGCCAAGCAGAAGAGGAAATAATTATAGCAAGAGCTGAGAACTCTTCTAGTCCCATGAAACTCTGGAAATGTTAAAGATTCCCTGTTAATGACAGATTTGTATGTGGGAGACAAGTTTCTCACAGGAAAGACTGTCAAGAGACATACAGCATAGCTTCCAATAACCAAGACTGTTGCACTATCCAGGGAAACTATCAAAGCAATAGTGGATACTAGGGGGAAAAAAAAAAACAAAAAACAACCCGACAATCTACTGCCTCAAATTAAAGAAAACCAGGAAGTAGGAGTACTGTGATCTAGGGCAGACATCAGAAAGCAGCATGACAAGCAGGGGAAAAAAAAAAAAAAAGCTGTCTGTGGTCAGGGATGAGGACTAGAAATACTTCTTATCCCAAAACTGAAACTACCATAGGAGTGGTAAGCAGCAGTGTGGCTAATGAAGGAAGCCTACAGAAGAGATGTCTGGCACATATGAGCAGTCTCCAAACTAATATACATATATTCATGTTGAATAATGTTTGAAGCTATGTTATTAGACTGGCAACCAATTAACTTCCAGCTGCATTATAATTCCAGCTGATAAGTGGTTAGGTTTAGGGAGGGTGTCTACCGAGTGATAAAAGATAGTAAAGCTCTATGAAGTCAGTGAGGTGAATACATACTGTCCATAAGAACCCCTCCTCCCCAAATGATGTTATTTGTTAGAATTTCCAGTAGTCCAAATGCAGGTGTACCTCCCACTGGTGAACAGCAATGAAGTCCGTGATGGAAAAGAAAACTGTCTAGCAGCATCCAAATAGGAGACTGATAATATATGTCAAGGAAAAGGACACCTACACTGCAGGGTTATTTTAGAGGTATATTCCCATGTTTACTGTGTGAGACAATGAAAAGTTTTTAAAATCCCCATAGAAAGGAACTGGCAAATAGAGCAATGAACTACCATACTGTGTACAGTAATTACTTGCAGCAGACTACAGTGTTAATCTAGCTCCACAAGAAATGAAGGACTCTTCGGGTAATATCAGAACCTGTACTGAAGTCACACTGAAAATAAGTCATTAGCCTTATCCAGAGACTGAGGATGTAAGATCTGCTTTAGGATAAAAATACCATTTTAGGTGAAGTCAAGTACAAGTTTTGGCATAATAAGGCAATGCAACTACCTTTACTGTTATCATTGGGTTAGCACTGCTGGTCATGAGTAGCTTTGAGTATCTGTCCATCTTCAAAGGAGTTCTAATGTCAATTGAAACACTAGAAAAAGTCCTAGGAGCCGTGCTGATGACATTCTTGAAGGTAAATGAGGCATCGAGGAACACACAATGCAGGTCCAACAATTTATAAGCAAGTACTGTGAAGACAATATTAGCGAAAATATGGGCAAGGTGAAAGTGAGGGGAACTGAACTCTATAGACTTCTTGGAAATAATGGTCAGGCCTCAAGGTGCAATTAAGAACGTGTAAGACTGATGTATATGAAAGGAATCGATGATCTATAAGGATGAATAACTGTCTTCCTAGATACTGCATGCTCTTACCAACAGCCTTTGAGACAGGTTTCAACACATAGTGATGTAGCATAAGGAGAGTCATGGGTCCAAGAACAGGCATTTGAAGAATAAAAAGATCATAGCTGAAGTTATTTGTCTGAAGTATTTGTCCTGCTGGAAACCAAGGATGCTGTGGTTAAGGCAGCAGCTTGCAGAAGTTGTTGGAATGTATCAAGAGGCACAAAAAATGGCTGTTAGAGTCACAGACAGCTTTTTGCAAACAAACATTTTCATCAACTCACCTCTAGGTACTAGCACTGTGAGCAGTCTCATCAGAGAAGCTGCATTTTGAGTACACTCAGATGACTGTGTGTTGTGAAGACTCCAGAGCAAGAGTCATGGAGTAACATGGAGCAAGAGTCACTATGAGTAGCAGATACTGAACTGGCTTTCTGGAACGCAATGCATGCATCTCTGTGAGGTGGATTCCACCAATGGACTACGTTATATTTGCTTCTTTTCTTGAGATGTGTATGTGCACCTTCTGTGTCTAATACAAGACTATACTGAAAGTGGGGATTAATGACAGTAAAAAAGATTATACTCTGGCATTGACCCGATTGTGAGGAGTAAGTACCACATGAAACTGTCTCTTATATGAGATGATGGATGAACTGTGTGATTGAGACATTTTATTTATGGAGAGTTGACTCATAATCCTAGGAGTTGATATGAAATGGACAACATCTCATATATGAAATTACAGACATCACCAGGACTGGTTAGAGAGCCTGTCTGCTTGGCACACATAAATATCTAATTGAGGGTATATATGTAACTGGATGATGAATTCAAAGACAGTATGCAATATAGTCTTTGCGCATTTTAATTCTGGCAGAAGATGAGAATAGACTTTACTTCTGGTAACAGTCACCTATAAGGCATTACATACATTTCTGAGAAGTGTCTGTCTGAAGGACACGCAAGCAAGAGCTCTGACGAGGGTGCCCCAGGTGTGTTTTGCAAAGTATGTGTTTGGCCTGGGATCACTGTACTCAGACAATGGTCCATACTTCACTGCAGCTGGATTTAACCAAGTCATCATCAACAGAACTTTGAGCAAAAATGCACATTCTCATGGGTAACACAAAACGATGGTATGGCACAGTTGGCAATCAAGATGGCCAGGAGATCATTGATTTAAAGCAAAACAGAAAGAAAGGCAAAGGGGATGGAAAAGATCCCAAAGATAAGCAAGAGGGTTCATGGGAACAGATAAGGGAATGCCAAGCTAAACAGATCGGTGCAATAGATGGGTGAGGGTCATCTTACTGTGCCCAGATGATCACATTTGGATTCATGCAAAGCAATGGCATAAGGCAGCAGTACAAGATATGGTGGGATACTGCTTATTTGAGTAACAGAAATAAAATTGAAGAAAAAAACAGGATTTTTTAGCAAAGCTCAGGAAACAGCTGTGCTGACACAGGAAAGAAAGAAATTAAATAAGATCAAAACAAAGAGAATGACAGTGCAGAATGCAGGGACCTACAGTTTGGAAGCCTGTACTCCAACAACAATTGAGGAAGTAAGAAAACATTAATGGAAATTGGGAAAAATTACTAGAACCGCTTGCATACCCTGAGAAGTCCTAAATAAACAGCAGCTATATTCAGAGGAAAGACTATGCTGTTACTGTGGACTTCCTATTGAAAACATCTACAGACACAAGGGGGGGAAAAAAAAGAGAGGATCCTGAAATTTAGAAATAAATCAAATGTCTTATAAACACCTTACATAAAGCAATAGTAACCTTCCATTTTGAACATGCATTCAGTTTGGTCACTTTATTTCATTTAGGCTATAAGACATAGGGAATAGAGAATAGTAATGAGAATGATTAGAGGCATGGAAAGAGTTTCATACATGCAGAGATTAAAAAGATTAGAGTATTTGCGTAAGAGCAGGGATGAATGAGAGGTGAAATGAAAGAGTTGTATAAATTATTAATGGTTTAGAGAATGTCAAGAAGGTGCACTGATTTAACTCTCTCAGAACACAAGAACAAAGGGTTCACAAGGAAATCCTAGCCTTTCAGTTTAAAACTGATAGCAAGAAATCCTTTTACATAAATGTGGCCTCATTGCTTCGAGATTTGAGGCAATGAACTTCATGGGATTAATAAAAGGGTCTGACATTTCTTGCTACCTTGGTAATCATCCAATAATATATGGTCTGAATGTTTAAGAATCCTTTATGTATTGATCCTTACAACAGGCTTCTAAGGCAGGAAAGTATTATCATGCCCCTTAATCTAGTGAACAGAATTGACACCGAGGGAACATTAGGTGATTAGCCCTGGACCACAGGCAGAATCTCTTGTAGCGCAAAACTGAATTTTAGTGACTTGAATGCTAGATTGGTACCTTAGTATGTGGACAATCTTTTTTTGCCATTATTTATTATGTTGATGATGCCCAGTCTTTCTGATGCGGCTGGCCACACGGCGTCTTATAAAAGCACTTGAGTCACGTGCCATGCCTGTTCCATGGTCACGTGGCCAACACGTAATGGACTAAACAGAGGATTTGCACTTGCACAGTAAATTACATTTATCCTTATGGCACAGGATTTACTGAACATGCCCAAATCAATGAGATTGGGTATGCTTGCTAGATCTGAAGCAATGGAAGTATTGCTGATACACGATGCAGCACACATCTGTCCATGGCTATCAAGGAAAGCTTTGGCTATTCTTTACTGTCACCTCGAGAATCATTGATCTATCCCAGTCCCTGTTGCTTTCTTGCACAATAGCCCTTCACTGCCATTTTCCCATTTTTCAGTGATTACCACATGCTGGGCTGCTGGAAAAGAAGACTGGGCATAGAATTTTTCTGGTGGCTGGCAGCTCCCTCCTCACTTGTGCCTCGGGAATAGTAAGAGAAGAGAGCAGCCAGACTCTATCAGTTGTTTTGACAAGTCATATATGGCCCATGTTTCTAGATGGGTCTTCCCACTTTACAGGGATGTTTAGTACACAGCAACAGTCATGCTAGCTTGTATTAGAAATATTCAAAGAAATGGCTATCATCCAGGACGTAAGTTTTCAGGATGTAATCTAACTGCTACCTGCCAGAGGTGAGGAAAGAACTTTATGCATCAATATGATCTCAAGGAAGAAAGTTTAAAATGTTGCATAAATTATCTGCCTCTAACTACTGTGGGAGACAGGATAACAGATTGAAAAGACTATTACTTTGATTTAATGCCAAAATTCATAAGTAAGATATAAACCAGTAAAAATGCAACAGTGAGCTATTTGGAGGCTATTTGGAAGAATGAAAGAAAACCAAGGCTTTACTGTTTGGTCCTTCTGCTTGTTAATCCTGTTTAGAAAAAGATGTTACACAAATGCACATTTTTGCCTTAATGGTCAGAATGCTTTTTTAATAAAACTTTATTTCTCTTTTTTTATTGTTTTGTTGGGTTTTTTTTCTTTCTGTTTGAACCTGGAAATTTTAGAATATAGGGCTATAAAAAGTCTTTGAGGGCATTACGTTTCTGTGTGTTGGCTCAGGGTGAGAGAATCTTTCTTTATGAGACTGTATTATGATGTGGTGATGATAATTGCGCTTCTTGCAGAACACAATAGAAACATCACTCTATGGTTGGGTTACTGATCCTTTCTTTGAGTGTACAATAGTACAATGCAGTCTTGACAATGGCATGAAAGATAAACCATGCAAACAGAGTTGTTGTTTTTTAAATATCTCTTCTATCTCTGTAATCTTGGATCTGCTTAAAGCTGTAAACACAAATGTAAAGCTTTGCCAAAAAAGCCTGTTAAGATACCTGTGCTGTTGTGAGACTTTTTTTTTAAAAAAAAACCCAACCTTTTTGCTTCTTGGTCAGGATTGTGACTTTACTTCCGATAGAGACAGGGTAACCGACTGCCGATTTCAACCCAGGAAAAAAGGACTGGCCAAGACCTCCTGCACATTCAGCTTCAGAGCTCTGTTATTACATCAACCATAACCCTTGTGCTTTTCCTAGTAGCTTCTCTCCACCTGTTCCTGTTTATGTCTTCCTTTTTTTTTAAGGGGTGGATGGAGTTTTCACTGATCACCAATGCCTTCTATAATTGCACACACGGTTCTCTGTGTCCATGGAAAATACCTCAATAATACATCCTGATTTTGTCTTCATTCTTGTCGCAGCTGCATTGCTCATAGTTGTTCTGTGATCAGCCCTTAAACATACCGTGCTCTGACAGGGCATCTAGGCAGCTGAACAACTGAAATTGCATCACGTGCAGTGGGAGTATGTGTGCTGGACTTGCTCTCACGTAAATGCTGGTGCAAGAGAGAAAGGACATTCTAGTTTCTTGGTAAATCTGTGCCTCATAGCCAAGATAGGTCCTTTTCTTCTATCTTTTTTTTTCACTAGTGATCTCATTCATTTGCTGCAGGAAGATTTGTAGTTAGGTGTTCAAGTAAATAGTATTGCAGTCAACACTTTTTTCTATTATTCCCATCCTCAGATCATTCCAATTTTTCTCTGCAGTGACTTGATTTTGTTTTGTATTGACAATGCTTCTTTGCTTTGTGTCATTGTGCCACTCATTTTTATGCCATGATCATGAAAGAAAATTTAAAGGGAATTGGCCCCAGAACTGATCCTCAAGTAACTACCGTTAAGCTCCCTCTGGTGTCAAATTGCCCCTTTCAACACTGTCAACTATCCAACACTCTATTTTCATTTTTCCTTTAGCAATATCTGTCTAACAGTTCCTCTTTTACCTCTTTCTTCTCTAGCATTATTTATTAATTTCCCTCATAGCCCTGTATCAGCTATTTTACTGAAGTCCAGACAGAGGACATCTAAGGATTTTCTTTTAAAGCCAGCTCTCTTTAAAAAAGAATGCTGTCAAGTTTAGTCTGGACTTATCTGCCTTTGAATCCATTTTGTATTTATTTCTGTCTACTGGTGTCATCTGTTTGAAAGTACTGTATTCCACTGAGGTCCAAATAGTTCAGTAAGGATCTGGATCACTTTTTCTGTCCCCACTGCTGTTTATAATTGCTGCTACCTGGTCATATGGTAACTTGAGACATTCATTTGAAGTATTTTCATGAGAATATATATGCTAAGTCTTTCAGAATACCAACTCGGAAATTGGCAGATACCCTATAATTCGTGAAGCTCCCTGAGCTTTTTTTCTAACACATCTGTGGTCAGTACCATCTCACACTTGCATTCCCAATATCCAGCTTTTCTTTGCCCCCAGGTCAAAATCATTGCCCTTTCTGTAGCCCGTATTAATTTAGTTTTGGACCTATTCATCTTGTTTTTCACCCTTTGACACAAATCAGGGAAGCTGCTAACCTTTGAGACTTTTGAAGCTGTTCCAAATGATCCACCCCACTGGTGCATTCTCTCATAATGTGGTAGCTCTGAGAGAATTTCAGCCTGTTCCTTTGTAACTGAAGACCTGGAAGAAAATCCTGGCCCCAGGAATAATTTCCAATTATTCTAGCCAGCACAACTTTAGCTTTTTGTCAAAGCCTCTTAGGTGCTCAATGCATATATATGCGTATACATATATCAATAAAATTAATTCCTTGATTCCTATAAGCCTTAGCCTGAGGCCTCCTGATCCTTTCTCTCTTTTTTTTTTTTTTTTTTTTGTATCACTTGTTATCACTGGAATTTAAATGGTAGGTAAGCTTTTCAAAGACATGCTTAACTTAGCTTTTCTTTCAGTGGCTGCTGTCCTGAGCAAGGTTTTTGGCTGTTAGTACACGTCAACACTTTTACTCATCCTGCTCTTGGCCCTTTCCTCTGAGCTCCGAGTCAAACTTTCGTCCATGTTTTCTGTCATATTCTAATGCTGAGGTGTTATCTGTGGTTTCCTGTGCCTCTTTAATGTTTAATGTCTGTATTGAAAGTTGTCAGTGGTGTGCAATTGACGTGTTGATGAGAGCAGCTTCCTGCATTGCTAAAAGGACCGAGCTGGGGGACTGGCTTGTCATGGCAGGATTTTAGCTCATCAGGATCAAACTTTGCCTTTACAAACATGGATCTGGTTTTATGAGTTCAATATCCTCATTAAAATAAGCACCTCAAAGTAAGGTAAATCATCAGAGTCATCACTGGCTTGGCCTCCTTTGCTTTAGCTCTCCAGCACTGTTCGTAACTTGAATGTTGCACCCTTCTGTCACCAGTTTTGATGCACAAACTTCTTCCTGGCTTCTGTGATATACATTCACTTCCCTTGTTCACTTTAGCAGAAGAAACTGGATTGTTTTATTTGCCTCAGCAGCCTGGGGTTCATGTCCCTCAAAGAAATATCATTCTTTGCTGTGATTTAGCACTTCTATGTGGTGGTATGCTAAGTGATACAAAATCTCTGTTGATGCAGTGACACATTATTTGATGTAGTGTATAAAATAACAACGTCGAGGGAAAAAAATACAATGCTACAGAGCGTGGAGTGTTAAGTGCAAGGGATACCTTGTGGATAGGGGAAATCCCACAGTAGAGGCACTGCATAAAAATGCAGATAAGATCTCTATCAAAATGACTGAATTTCTTCAGTACTGTGGTAGACTGATAGTTGTAGAAAAGACCAGGCCTTAGATGGTCAAATAGACATTCATAATATGTGTAAAAGCCTCATATTTGCCAACAAAAAATCATTATATGTAGGCACTATCCAAACCCAAACATTTCTTTTGGATCTGACCAATTACTCCTGGATTTGAAGTGAGTATGGGGTTGTATTGAGTATGAATTGGGTATAAACTCAACATCTTGTGTAAGATTTGCAATAAAATCCTTTGGATTTTGCTTTAGGAGGGCACTGACCACTGATCACAAACAAATATAAACATCTGAACTACATTTCAAAGGTTTTTTCCAAAAGAAATCATAACCTTGTAACAACTGCTCACTTGATAAATTTCCTATTTCATTCTGAAAAAAACCCACCGTTAACTGAAAGCATCTACATGTTTTCATTTTGGTTCAGATGAAGCTGTTCTTTTTCATTTACAGGTAGAGGGAGGAAAAGAGAGAAATGTGGCTTTCAGCTGAAGTTTACACTGTAGATGTTATTTTCAGTTTGGGGCCAATCCTGCATCTTTATTGATGTGACTCATTAACAGGACTCCTTTCACAAGTCAGGATTACTCACTCAAGTAAATGAAGTAAAATGAAGCCATTATCTTTTAAGGCTACATGATAAAACCTATGAATTAGACAGTTATAATAGAACCATTAACAATTTTTAATTACAGTACAGCTACCAGCCACAGCAGTAGTATATGGTAATACACGCTCATTTTTTTTGCCTGCTGTTTCAGTGTGACATATCATTATGGAAGGAATATTTTTAGATTTAAAATTTTGCAGACAAAGAACAACGAAAGCTGGAGGAGCTGTATGAACAGTTCTCATATTATTTCAGGCAGTTTGAACTGAAAAGAAAACAGGGTAAAAAATAATTATGTCTTGTGGTCAGAGGGGCAATTCATGGGGCCTGGAGGGACTTGGTGTCAAATGCTACGTGGTGTGCATCTGCCACATGGCTTTAGAGCCAGAGAACAGTCTCTGGACTATTTTATTAACATTCTAGTCTTAGCCATTCTGATTAGGTGTCAAAAAAGGATTTGGAGGCATATTGTGGACCTCTAACAATGACAAAGCTATGACAGATTCAGTGTATACTGTCCAAGACTGCCAGACCTGTTTTTCCGTGCAACCTACTCAGAAAATTGAGGACTCTGTTTTGGGACTGCAGATGACCAAATTAAGTACTGCTCCTAGCTCTCTGTTTACAGCCGAGTCTTACGGACTGTGGATAATACATAGTGTGAATAACTGGTTGCTCCTGAATATAGGTTCCTTGGTAGGCTCTTAAGTCCTCTTTGTGCACTGTGTTAGGTGGTTTTAATATTCCTTAAAGCGCCTGTCTTTCTGTCTGTCTTGGATGACTGTTTTATTAAGAACATATTACAATATCTGGGTGGAAGAAAACTAATGAAAAATGGTATCAGAAAAGTATATTAATCGCCATGAGGATGCTCAAGAATTCAGATCATGAATTTTCTGTTGAAACATTCTTTTGCAAAAAAATGGTCACTTAGCAAAACTAAAACTTTCTGCAGAAATATACTCCTTTTCATGAAATGTCTGCTGGGTGAAAGCTTTCCAGGTGCAGAGAGAGAGAGAAAGACTCAGCCCTTTTATCGTGATGCAGTTGATGGCACTTATCTGAGACATGAAAGACTGACAGATCAGGGGCATAAATTGGTTTAGTTATCAGCTCTATAGTGTTGTAATCTATAGTAAAAGATGTATTATCTTCATTGGCAGCATGTTGGCTGGGAGATGCTTCCTTTTGCATGCTTCTCTTTCACGATTCTGGCTTTTGAATATTGTGTAAATTAATGATCTTGTAACTTGCTCAGAAAATAAATCCACTTCCATGAGATCTTAAGTAAAACACCTGGTTTGTTCATGTTTCTAAAGATCACCTATTTTAGCTCCTTATCTGATACAGAAGTTGTTTCTTATTTTCCATTTTCTCATACCATTTTTCTCTACTATGTTCTGTGGTTTTTGAGTCCCAGACTATGCAAATTATTTTTCATTTGTAACTAAATGAGAATATTCTTGCTCTAGAATTATAGATTGCTAATAAGAAGGAATACAGTGTGATATCCTTTTAAGGTTTTACTCAGAAGATGAGAGAGGCTTTGCTGTCACAAGATGGAAAGCTGTTGGATTTTTTAAAATAAATCGCAATTATGTGTGCAAAAAGTGAAAAAAAACCCCTACCACTGCCCTGTATAAATCAAAGTTATAAAATGTATTAATATCTTCTGAATATACATGGTAATTTTTTCTGTGGAGGTGCCTTGATATGATTTGCCTTGACAGTGTTCTGCTGAGGAATAAAGAAAAGAACTTAGAAAATACAGGGTGACTGAGAATTTGTACAGCATTTAGAACACAGTAAGGAAAATCTTTCATGTATTCGACTTTTAAAAATGCACCTTGAATCAGTGTTCATCTTTTTAAGATAAAAATTTTCCTCTTCTAAAACAGGAAAATTAAAAAAAAAATAATAATCACATAGCTCCAGATAAAGCCTTAACAAAACCTCTCCATTGGCAAATTTCTACATCAATAGCCTTTATAGCTCTGTTTCCTAATTTCTTGTTACTTGGCTATCAAAATATGCTTCTGGATCTGTTAAGATCCATAGAATTCCAACCACAGCTCATGTCAGGTTCCGTCCTTTTCGTTAGGTGAATGGCTAAAATTATAGCAAAGGAATGTATGTGGGTGTGTTAATCTTCTGCATGTGTTGCTTAAATGAAGAATTGATATTAAGATTAACAGACTGACACTAGTGCAAATGAAAATTTTATATAGATTCTAAAAATACGGTCCCTTTTAGCTTTGGTCTATGAGTTCTGTCAAAACTTTACATTACCATTAAAAGAAATCAAAACATTTTCCATTGAATCATTTCAATGTTATCTAGCCCTATTGCAATACAAAATAGCAAATCAGGATGCTTGATACGTCAGGCTAGAAAGAACTGTGTGTTCTTTGTTGATGGTAGGTAAAACACATATTACAGGATCTGAATTGTCCTGGGATATTCAATGTTCAGCTTGTCCCAAGCATCTCTTCTATTTCCCACTGTGTTTTGGTCTTGTAATTGGGCAAAGTTGTACAATCACATGGAGCTGGTATTCTTGTTACGTAGAAATACATGACATTTTGAAAATAACAGAATTATAAATTTAAAGCTACTTCCACACAAATGTTACGTGAACAAGCAGTGCTTCTTCAGCAACAAATTGGACTCATACAAGCACCGTGTTAGGTTTAGGAGTCACATTCAAATGAGATTAAAATCCTCCAATTGTTAAATAGACTGCTAAATTCAGTATAATGGTAACGAACAGGATATTAAGCAACATTAGGTATGCCTCATCCCTTATCACCTACTTTAAAGATAAAGACAGTGATTAATACCATATCAAGGAACAGTTTCACCTTTCACTCTTTGTTTCATTTCTCTTGTGTCTCCACTGAAATATCTCAGTATAATGCCAGTGAATTACACTCCTTATGCTTCCCCTTTAGAGAACCTAGTCTAGGATGTTGCTGATTGTGTCGCAGTGTTGCCCTGTGTATACGTTACCACATTTTTAGAGGAAATAAATGTGGGATAGAATCTGATTATTTCTCACCTTGGTATGTAATGCTGTAGAATAGATTCAGTCCTGCACTGACAAGAAAATGAGTGCATGTAAGCATGCACCTTCTTCCTCCAACGTCACTATCAGTCACATTTTTACACTAGAATTTCATTTTATCCAGGTGATTCTATTTTGCATTTCATCTAATCATTTAGTCTTTCCACACAGTCCTGTTCTTATTTGTCTGCAGTAATAAAAGCAGGTAAGAAAATGACAAAACATCTTCTGAACTTTGCCTTTTCATTTGTTCCATACTGTATGTTATACGTGTTTCATTACCGAGGTACTGTATTGGCAGATTTGTAACTTCTTTTGTTTGCCAATGTACAGCACAAAGTGATCCATTTTCTGGATAGATAGTACTCCTGAATGGAATGCAGTCTAGGAAGCAGGCATGTGACTTCTGAGCAGTTTTCAGTGATATTTTTAAAACAGTGGCCAAGCACAGCTGTTCTGCATCCCCCTTTTTTGATTCCATTGTGTGACTGAGTGACCCTGAGCTAATTAGTTAACCTTTGTATGCCTTTGTTCATCTCTGAAATGAAACTGAAAGTATTTCCTAATTTCCAGGTAAGTTATAATGCTTCCATCTACATCAATATTTGTACAGCTTTTGAAGATCTTTAGAAAGAAGTTGCCAGTGTTATTACTATTTTATTACTCTACCTTTTTAATTATGTAACTGTACCACTTTTTACCCTTTGAAAGATGGATTTTACTTTGAGGTTTCATAATTGTCTCCTATGACACCTCTGCTCTGAGAATTAACATCTTAAAAAAAACGAAGGAATTTTACTCTTATTTTTAGGGAAGATTACTTAAAATATTTTGGATGTTGCATGTGAAAAGGTGACTCATTTGGAAAGATATCTCAATTTGAAAATTATGTTTGTTTGAAAGAAAGAAACTGCGCTGAGGTAAAATGTATAAAAATTTACAGTTTTAAGCTGTTCTTAATGACTTCTCATTGGTTGTATGATTTCCATTAGTTTTTAATTAGTTCTCTGCCACCAAGGCATTCCCATTTTTTCCAAAGGATTCCTTGGTTCATTCAGTACACAAGATGAGCCTGCTGTGGGGTTTAATCAAAACTGAGGAGCAATGGAGCCTGTTGCCTCTGAACAGTCTTTTATTATCTCACCACTCCTCCTTTTGTTCCATTAGTGATTCCAGCTTTTCACATCCCACTCTTCTGTTTCTTTTTTTTTAAGGACTGCTGGGTATAGAACATTCTTCCATCCCAATTACCAGCCCATCATTCTCTCTTCTTTCAGACATCTCATAGAGACATCCTCAAGGATACCCCAGAGAAGTGAATTTATAAAGAAAAAAGGATTAAAAAAAAAAAAAAACCCAACAAAAACCGAAAAGGAAAACATGAACTTGGTTGCTCCTCTGTTTTTCTTGCTTTCTCTTCCCAGTATTAAAGGCTGATTCCTGGTCTAATGGGGAAGCAGCAATGTATCACTGATTTCACAGGCAATGAACCGATTGATAGATGCTGAATATCTGACCTACTCTCTTTTGAAAATGTTAACCATAACACATCAGGAATATTGATGTATTAATGAACAATGAAAGAATATGAGAGGAAATCATGGTTCTGGTAAATTTAAAAGCAGTGGATATTGTATACCTTGACTTCAGTGAGGCAATCAACACTGTCTCCCAAAAGATGCTCACAGAGAGGCTGATTAAATATGGTCTAGATGAGCAGGCAGAGAAGGGGATTAAAACTGAGTTAACAGCTGAGCCCAGAAGGTTGTGATCAGTGGCACAAAGTCTAGTTGGAGGCCAGTAACAAGCGATGTACCCCAGGGGTCAATGCTGGATCCAATACGTTCTCTTCAGATATTTATGTACCTCCCTCAGCCTGCTGGCAACACTCTTCCTAATTCAGCCCAAGACACTCTTAGCCTCTTTTGCTGCAAGGGCATGTTGCTGGCTCATCATGAACCTGGGGATGAACAACCCCCTGCACCAATAAATGCTGGGGGCCACCCAGCTGGAAAGCAGCTTGGCAGAAAAAGAGCTGGGGGTCCTGGGGGACTCCAAGTTGAACATGAGCCAGAAATGTGTCCTTGCAGCAAGAAAGTCTGGTGTATTGTTGGGCTGTGTTAGGCAAAGCACTACCAGCAGGTCGAGGGAGGTGATCCTTCCCCGCTACTTGGCACTGGTGAAGCCACACCTGGAGTACTGTGTCCAGTGCTCCCCGGTACAAGAGACATGGACAGACTGGCAAGTGTCAAATGAGGGGCCATCAAAACTATTAAGGGACTGGAGCACCTCTCCTATGAGGAAAGACTGAGAGAGCTGGGACTGTTCAGCCTAGAGAAGAGAAGTCTTGAGGGCGATCTTATCAATGTATATAAATACTTGAAGGGAGGGTGCAAATGGAGTTCGGCTCTTTCCAGTAGTGTCCAGTGACAGGACCAGAGCCAATGGGCAGAAACTAAAATACAGGAGGTTCCTTCTGAACATCAGGAAACACATTTTCACTGTGAGGGTGACTGAGTGCTGGCACAGGTTGCCCAGGGAGGCTGTGGAGTCTCTCACCTTGGAGATATTCAAAAGCCATCTGGACACAGTCCTGGGCAACCAGCTGTAGGTGGCCCTGCTTGTGCTGGTGATTTGGATAACATGACCTCCCGAAGTCCCTTTCAGCCACAACTCTGATCAACTTTGATTAAATGTTTTAGATGCAAAATAACATGCAGATTCAAAGTAACTTGAAAAACATCCTATCTATGATTTATGGCAAATTTTTCACACAGTATAGGAGATTTTTAGGATTTTCATTAGTGTGCATGAGAAAATGCTGTTATATCTTGAAATGTCACAGAGTAAGTTTACCTCTAAATATGCTGTGACAAATATAATAAAAAAAGTTTCCAGACAGCATACCAGATGGATGTCAGAATTAGATGTATTCTTATGTGTAAAATGAGACTGCCCCCATATAAACATTTTCGTGGAGAAAGTGGTAATAGAAATGTGAAATTAATTGAAAACTGAAATACAAATGCAATATGCATTACCGGTATTATTGGAACTTCATGCCCTTTAACTCAAAAAGAAGCTTTATAAAATATTATGCTAAACTGTGACAAGGCTGAAATTATTAAAAAGGACCACAGTGGAAGTACTTCTGCATTAAGAATGTAATATTTTTGTGGGCAATATGGAATGAGAATCTTTAATGATAAGAATAGAGTGGACATGTAAAAGGACATTTGGACACCCCTGATATCTGAGCACAGTTATACAGAATGGTTAATTCAAGCAGCACTGTTCTTATATTATTACTAAAGTAGAGCACTAAAAAAAAATTCTAACATTGCAGATAACAAAATTTATTCCTAAAGTACTCTTTGATGTATAATTAGGTAGATACCGTTATATTTTTTTTTCTTTGAAGGTTCTTAAGATATGTTATCTTGCACTTCAGCTGACTTTATAATGATTCATTGTAGCAAATGAAATTATATAGTTGTAGAAAGATTTTTACTGTGCTAAAAAGGTGGACTAAAAGTAGTTTCCTGTGCTAGCCACAATTTTCAGTGAAACCCTTCCTATTAAAAAGAAATGGGAAATACAGGAATAAGTTGTTAACGTCCTCAGGCGAATTCAAGTGATTGGACCTGGAAACAAATCTTGCATCTGTTTTCAAGAGGAAACGCAGATGCACAATTTTCCTCCATAAAGGATATCCACGGTCACTTGGAACACCACTTTAGACGATTCTTTCTGTTTTCGTAGGCTTTGTTTTCGTTGACCCTGACATTGCCATAGCCGTTTATCTGCTAGCAAAATGTATCCACTAAACCAGCTTGCTTCCCACAAGTTAGAGTTGCATCAGGGTGTCATAATTGTCCAGACCTGGCTCGATGAGGTGTTGAAAGTTAGAAATGAAAATCCGATCCAGTCTCCTCTCTTACTTTCTGATTTTACAGTATGACTGAGTGATTGTTCTCCGTGATGAATGCACTTCTGCGCACCTCCTAGCAATTTTGCTTACCTCTGTTGAATTTATACGCTAGATGAGGGTGTGCTAAGCAATCCACTAGTCCTTTCCCACCCGTGTCACCACTTGGTATGGCCGTTATACTTCCAGGTCATGTGGCAGGATTCTGTCTGCCTGACTGTGCTGCCCACTCCATAGTTTCTTAAGAGGAAGTGTATGTACCATGGAATTTAAGGTTAAAATATATACTATGCCTACTGTTGTGTGTTAATGCTAGAAGAAGAGAAGGTGAGAGGAAGTCAACCTGTACTTGTGCGGTGAGGTTTGTACTGCTCCCATAGTGCATGCTTGGGCCCTGGGATGATGTTGATCATAACGTTCATTTTGGAGGTTCCATTGATCTTTTAGACACCCTGCCATCTGGTAGAACTAGAGCTTCATTTGTTGCCTGTTGAGAAGCCACTTTCAAGTGAGGAGAATAGATTTGATGCGCTCACAGCAGCATGTGTTTCTGAGGGCACATGCTGCTCTGCCCTGTGCCAGCTGGAATTTCCAGTGTTAGAGGCTCTGTGTTGAAGCACGTGGCAACTGTACACAAGTCAAGAAAGGGAAAAGACAGAAATAAATGTGGCCGAGGTCCTCTTTTGCCCAAAAAGGCTGGTGTTTCTTAGCCAAGCAGATATAGTAAAAATCACTACTCACTCAACTGCCCTAAAACTGGGGAAAGATCCGGGGAGCAGTTCCAGTTTAAATAAGAAAACAGTTCTGCCTCTATATCTTTGACAAAAAGAGACTGTAATCTGATTTCAAACTCTTCAAAGCAATTCCCTATGCCTACCAGCACAGTTTCCTTCTTAAAAAAGTACTACTTTGTCACATTCAACAGTGGATCATCCTCTCAGTAGTGGTAAAGTCATGTGGTGAGAGATAGATGGTGTTACTGATTTCAGGAGAAGGTGTCAGGCTCTGAGTGTTTTAGAAATCTAATAATTATGTCTATTTTGATATATTAATATAGGCTTAGGAAAGTAACTTTATGGGCCAGTGTGAAATTATTTTTGTCCTTTGTTTCCTAATACTGTTATGTTTGAAGAAATTAGTTTAAAATTATCTCTTGAGAAATCAAGTGCAGGTCTTAAAAACAGAGAGACACAAGCAACCTAGCTTTGGTTTGCTCTTTTGTACAGCTTGTTCATTTTGATTCTCTCTTGGTATAAATCCTTGTCATTAAGTGCTCAAGTACCTTACAGGGAGTATTTGATGTTTTCTTCTGAATGATTGGAGCAGTTCCAATAGCAGATACTGTAATATTTATAATTGACTTTGACAGTGGATTATGTGGAACTGAATGTCCTGAAGGTATGAAAGTAAATCACATCAGCCTCAGGTTCTCAGCCATTGTGGCTTTTGCTGCTTTGATATTGATGCTCTAGATTCCTTTGCTTGTTTGGTTTGACATTTACCTGCTTGTTTGCCTTCTCTTCCCCCTTCTTTCCTTTACACTCCTACCCACTCGCTGACTAAATTCTTCCTTGAATTTTAGATTTCAGTGGCACCTCAGGGAAAGGCAGAAATAACTGACTACAGGAAAAAAAATAAGAGGAAGAGAGGTCCCCTTGTTGTGTTAGCAGGCAGCGCGGTCACAGGGTTGCAGATGAGAACTAGAAAGTGAAACTGTACGGAAACAGGTGGTTCTTCTTTACTGATTTGTTTTTTGTTTTTTTTTCTGTCTCACGACTGAAAGACTTAATAGCAGTTCTCCTTTTGCTCTGTGGCATAGCACAACTTGACTGCACTTGGTTGAAGGAATCATGTGGGACTCTTTATCCAGACATCTGTGCTTTTCCCTCTCTTTTTAATTCAGCATCAGCCCTTCTCCGTTCCTTGGGCCCTGTGGGAGATTCACTTCTTTCACACTTGACAAGTATGCCCCTGCTGTGTCTCCTCATGTTCTCATTCAAGAATATAAAGGTGGAGTGGCTATATCTCTTCATTAAATTCCTTCCAACTTCTTCAGAAATCCTTTGAATGACTTTGTTTTTGACAGCCGTGATCTTATTGATCCATTTTCACCTACTGTTGGTGAACATAGTCCTCTGCATCAGCCTACCTGCGTTGTCATGCTGGTCATGGTTATATCAGTTGCTAAACATACAGAGAAAGGGTAGCAGCTGTCTTCAAAGGCCTTCAAGTATGTTAATAAACTCCTTAATCCAGGCTCCAGTTGTGTCAGTGATGCAGGAAACTTCAAATTGAACAAGTGCACTATCAAGTTAAGAGCCAACTGACAGAGGAAGAGGAGACAGTGAAGTATTGCCTACATCTACCCGAAACCAACTGCTATCTCAGTTGTGCTGGAGCTATTACACAGATAAATGTCTTTAAAAGGGTCCCAGTTTCAAAGATGTGCATAGGTGCGAAGTGAAGGAACCCTCTGATTTCTGTGAAGAACTGTTCTGTACTTACACCTGCCCGATCAGTTGCTAGGGTTCTATCAGTCCTCCAGCCATTTTTGGACTGATAATCCTGGAACACCTCACACCTGTCTTTCAGGCAAGAGTCTGACGGCCAGTCACTCAGAAGGGGATCTGCACCCGCATTTACTGGAGGGAGAATAGCTGTCTCTTCAGATTTTGTCACTACACCATGACATACCTGCCACTCCCGCTGTCAGGGTCCTCAGGTGCCATTAACTGTGAAGGAACTGAGCATCCTTACGTCAGCCTTGTCTTCACATGCAAGCACAAGGAGGTGCAATGTGTGTGAAGTGCCCTGGCAGAGAGTGCCACACAAACCTGTGACATTTTGTTTGCCCAGGGTTCATTTGCAGCTGCAGCAGGGGCCACAGAGACCACAGTTTAACTGGTAATGACTGAAGCAAAACCCCCAGGTGCCTACTTTGGTAGACAGGCATTCAACAAACATGAGTTAGAGGAGGCTCAGTGCAGTGCTGATGAGACGAAACATAATGAATTATGATGTACCTGAAGCGGATGGGATGATCTGATGGTCTCCTTTGATTTAAAACTTTATAAAGCCATGAAATATCTCAGTGCTATTCCCTGCTGGGATAAGTGTCTGCCTCTTGCATTTCACTTAATGCAGTGAAAATAGGAAAAGCATACAAGCTCTATGGTGAATCAGATTATTTTTTTTTTAATAAATTCAGTTTTATTAAGCTAATGGATTGAAACTGTAGATATACTGTTTGTATTTAAGTACAGTGGGACCTTTCTCAATTTTCTCTGCAAATTTTCCACCATTAGTATGAATTGTGGAGAATAACTAACACTCTATCAGCAATATTTTCAATAGTAGCAAAAGCAGAAGTGCTGGAGGATCAGCCTTTATCAAAGCACTGAAATTGTTGCTGTATTTTAGAATCTGTGCCAGCACTTGAATCACAACAGCTCGGAATGGCCTTTCTCCATAACCACCAGTTTACATCACCTGTACCCACAAGGACAAGCTGAGAAACTTTTTAATGAAAATAACAGATACCTGGAATTGCCCCTGGGAAAGAAGAGGAATTTGTCAACTGACTTTTGGGGAACACCTCCCCTCCACAATTCTTAGCCCTGTAGGAACGTTTTGGCCACCTATGAAGTCATCACTGAGTATTAGTAGTACATGGTAAATTAATTTTAAATGTGTTTTGGTTTGGTTTTTTTTTAATTGATAATATTCCTTTTTACTAATGAAAAACGTTAAGAATAAAATAAACCTTGGCCTTCCTAATATCTTACAATATCTATAGAAGGAACAACAAAAAATGGAAAATTCAAAAAAATGCAGAAGGGGCTTTTTGTTGCAATGAGAGGAATTTCTGCTGAAGTTTTTCTTTAGATTTTTGGCCTCAGTCTTGCAAACTGCTCCGAATAAGCCATGTCCCGTGTCAACCCTGAGTCTAATTGATCTCAAGTAGTCTCAGCAGGGAGCAGTTTCCTGGATCAAGGCCTTGTTTATTCCTGTGTGTGCTGAGATGTTTTGCTCTGTCGTTTTAGTGTGAGTGATTCCCAAACCATTGGGATTCCTGTAATGGATGAAACTCAGGCTATTACTTCTTTTATTTAGAAATCAGATTGGACATCTTGGACAGTAATATTTTTTCTGTATATTTTGGCACTTCCAACCAAAGCAATATACCCAGTAAATCTCTTTTGAGATGTTCCTGCTTCAGAACACATAGAGAAATTCTCTTTTACACAGTTTGACGTTAAAAGATGATGACAGTAAACCCTTTGATACTGATTTGCAGAATCATGAAGAATTTACTAATTTTGTTACTTTTTCTTTATGTTGTTTTTTTCTAGTCTTTTAAATACGCGTATTTTAATATGCATTGGTTTTAAGGGAGCATTATGATTCAGTCTAATTAGCTGTAGTCCTTGAGTCTGAGGAGCAAAAGGTTTTACATTTTTAATTTCGATTGCTAAAGCTGTAGAAAGACTTCATTTCTTCTAAGCATAATAATTAACTCTTTCTGGGTTACCTGACAGTATTTCCTCAGGTAGGATTAAATTTCAGCCAGGAATAAATCAGATATTGATAATAACCTTGCATATGCAAACATTCCCACCTTTGGGTCATTTGAAGGTGCAAAAGACTACTACTATTGAGAGCTTCTTGGCAACAAATGGAGGTCTTAATTGGAGTTTCTACTGCCTTTACCAGTATTGATTTTGTCCTGTCTGATGAGAAGGCTAGAAAGTATTTTTAAACATCTTTACAGGTGAAAAAGTCTGCGTAGTTGTGATATTCTGATCCGGCATTTTGATTTACGAATATATTAGTTTAATTTAAACCCATTCCTAATCAATTTAAGGCAAATTAAAATAAACCTACTTTAAATGTAGTGATTTGAACTGGGTTACATTTAGTCATTTTAAACGCACACTTAGTTAAACTGGCGCTACATTTTATAGATGGCTCTGTAGGTTTCCATCTAGATCACGAAAATTGGCACCAGTATAAGTTAGTTTAGGCCAACATAGACTCCTGAAAAATGCAGCAACTGGAACAAAATACAGTTTATCCCATTTTAGTTTGGTCATTTAGTTATATTTGTTGTGCAGAATTTGACTCTGTTCTGATGTTCCTCATTCAATGCAGTGCTTTGACAAGACACCGCATATCAGCTTATCTACAGTGACTGTGCATCTGTCCAAGACAGACGAGAAATTATTTGAATTAGGTTAGGTTTCATGGAAAGATGGCTAAGCTAACTTTGGTTATCTCACTATTTGTTACGGAACTGACTGGCCATGGATCAGCTGATACACAGTAGACTGTTACCCTATTGTAATTTGTCTGTGTGGCAATTTCAGAGAGGTTCCAGAGAGCTTATTTTGTGTACCTGAGTAAATCCTGTTAAAATGTTAGCCTAAATTAAATTGAAGCTATTTTCTGCTGCTGACATGCATATACCCAAATTAAGCTACACTGTTTTAATCCTTCTATCAGTCTACTCTATCTCTAAATACATAACCTTGCTTTACATCACAGTAATTTGTGTGTATGCACACACCTCTAGGAGTTTGCACTGACGTAACTAATTTGATAGTTACTATTAAACTTGTGTTTTGCCAGTTTTAAAAATCTAGATGAGCAAATAAAATAAATAAGTTATTTGATCCTGACATTGTTGTAGCTAGCAGTAATAACACCTGTGTCACCATTGTGTAAAACCCCACAATAGACAGAATTAGAACTTGGAGACATAAGGAAAGGAAATTAGGTCTTCTGATTCATGTTTGTGCTGTAGCTCTGCATGCAAAGAGACTACTAATAATTAAATCAGGTAATTAACAATAGTTAGGTTAAAACCAGCATTGCCACTAAACTGCAGAGCTTACATGGTATGCTTGTCTGCTTTTCTACCCAACCAATGTTAATAACTTACCTTATTGCTAAAAATGGATCTCTATACACATCCTTTTGTACCTAAGTAAATAGCTTGGTTCTCATCTTGTTTTCTTTCCCTTGGTATTTCCAAACATAAAACTCATGCAAAACCTTTTATTTTGCCCTGCTATTATTTCCAACTCGAATACCACAAATATGCAGACATCATGTGGTTTCCCTAGCAAGTGGCTATGATGAGCTTGGAACTGCGTGAATAGCAGTGATAAACAGTTGTTGACTTCTTTGTTTTTTGTGTGTCAGAATTGAGACGTACCCCATAGTATGGCTCCAAGGTTTTGTTGCAAAGAAAAAAAGCTGAGACAGTGCTGCATTTTTAATGGCTGAGTCATTATGGCCTCTGTCCCACTACCAGAATCTCATTTTAGGACTCCTCTGAAATTCCAGTTTGTTTGCATTGATAGGCCTTCAGTCTGTGTTAATGTAATTTATATTGTTATAGTAGCCAATAACAGTGATTTTGGATGTAATAGTATTTGAAATTACATGGTGCCTTTGACTGAAGGATTTCGAAGTGCCGTAGAACAAAATATTTAATTAACTGTTACCTTGGCATTACCAGCAGCTTTGCTTGGAATAGATTATGATGTGCACACCTAGAGAAGGATTAGACAGTAGGTCATGAAAAATGTGACCTTCTGAAAACATTGCTTGGTTACAGTTCTTCTTTTCAGCCCAAATATTTACATTGCTAATGAGGGGAGTGGCATATTACTTTTCACTCAGAAAAAAACCCACCTTATGTTTGTCATTGTTATGGCACAGGAGGGAGTGATTGCTTTGCATGTATAAAAAAAGGCGAATCTGAAGAGACTTTCTTGTATCCTCATAAAGGACAATTATACAATTAACATTTGAAATTTATAGAACTACAAATTTTTGTACAAAAGAAATAAAATTATAATGTAAGATACTATGAAGTGTTGTTCAATGCCACGAAGGAGATGTCAATACATCAAAAAAAAAAGCTTCTTCGCACTTCTAAGTTGCAAAACACTGTTACTCATGACATCCCAAGGTATATAAATGTGATTCATTTTTAAGCTTCTGTTTATTACAGAGCCATCTATTAGCATTTAATGAGAGTACTGTCAAGACTATGTAGGAAATAGTTTATATTTAAAGGGATGTTGCAAATTTAAACATTTTAAAATTAATAATTCAGCATGCTATTATATCTCGATCCTATAACTTGTCATGTGCATGTGCCTTTTCTGCCTGAAGGGAATCCCACTCAGTTCAGAGCAACCCTTTGAGGGCAATTGTATTTGTTGGTCTGGGATGCCATCTGAAACCAGGCCAAGAAATGTGGTCTTAGCTCTCCAGGCTGCTTATTGATCTGGTGATTGTGTTGGCTGTAAGAAGGGGAAAAATATGTGCTTTTTTTTCTGTAGGCTTCAAGTGTCTGTCTGCCTTGCTGGCTGCACCTCTGAAAAGTCAGTTCTTTATCATTGTTCAAAAATAACTGGCTCCTTTTTCTCCTGGGAAGCTCATCACTAGACTAGATGATGATTTGAGAGAACTGGATTCTATTTTTAGGTCTAATAGTAGCTTATCAAGTCTGGATTAAGGTACATCACAGCTTTTTGTCTCAATTTCCTTATCTGTAAAATGGGCATAATGATACTAGCCTCTTTCATGTGGTGATTTGAGATGTATGGATGAAAAATGCTACTATGATCTTGTCTGTAGCTACTATTGCCTGGTAAGAGGCCTGATTCCATTAGATGCTACCTGCATGGTAATGAGACCTTTTAATGCTTAGTAATGCTTAATGCTTAATGTTCAGCAGTACTGTGCAGAAGTAGGTCCAAATAATGACGCTTTTTTTTTTCACTTCAGGTTTTTCTTTATTTTTTTTTTTCTTTATTTTTCCCATTACAAGACTGTGTTATATTTTCTATTTAATATTTTGGAAGTCTTAAACTAGACTAAGAGGAGGGCATTCTGCATGGGGTTAGTTTTGCATTCTGTTCAAAAGAATTAAGAGTGCAGCTGAGCTGATGCCACCGTTACTTCTAAAGTTAAAATACATATGCTTTAGGGGCTAAATTAGCCTTGAGTCCTGTGCATAATAGTTAATTCTGACTGCAGCAATGCTCACTAATACTAATGAGTGTGGGATCTGATGCATGACAGGATGCCTTTCTGCCAAAAAGGCCACTCATACCTCCTGCAGCTGCTGGTTTTGCTGTTTAGCCTGGAAGGAATTTTATAGGCCTGTTCTTCCCATTCCCTAGAAACAAGCCAGTGCATCAGGAGAGGGATGAGGCTGAAACTCATTCCAAGTCAAAATGTTGACATATTAACAGGATCCTATCAACAGCTTCTTGAGATGAAAAGATATTAACACATAAATATATATAATTTCTCTCTCTCTGACACCTCCACATCCCCCAGACTGAAGTACTTGACATATTAGTCCACTTACCTGGTGGCCTGTTAACATTATAGATAATATAAGGAAGCTGCTTAGTAAGTTTGTACTCCATTTAAGCAAATTGCAAACTGCCCTTTAGCAGTTAGCTAACAAAGCTTCTCAGGCAGCTGAAGTAATTTACTAATTCTAGTATGGAGAAGGTAGCATGAAATTTCTCCTGTCCTAAGGTGAAGAACATTTATTCCCAGATAATAATAATTCCCTATGATTGCATATGAAAACAATGCTGTCTTATTCTTTCTGAAGTTGTGAAATAAGGTGACCATAGTAAGGGGTCCAGGATTCCGTCAACTCATTATATCTGCATAGATAAAGAAAGAGTAAGACTGAAAAAGGCAGCGACCTGATTAGTTAGAAGTGGTTATAATTTGTTTTGCCATAGGTCAACAGTTTTCTAGAGGATAACGTCAAAAACCTGTTCTGCTTTGCTCTGTTTGGTCTTGTGCCGAAATGGATTTTTTGCTACTTAGCCCCTTTCACAGGGATTCTTGGGAATTTAGCTCAAATTATCTGGTATGCTTTTTTTCCCAACTGAAGAGTGAATTGTTCTAGGTGTACAAACTATACTTGTTTTATTAATGATTCCTTTACATGACAGCCTAGCGCCTAAAGGCATCAAATCAAGACTCAAGTCATTCTGTTTAGAACTTGGCTGCTTTGATAAAGCTGCATCCTTTATTGTAGAAGTGCCTAATTTTATGCACTGAGGAAGTGAGTTATTTCAGAACGTTTCCAGAATGATTTCTTTAGGCAACAAATTAATGGCAAGTGTCATGAGAGTCAGCAGCAAGGCATGGAGGCAATAGGTGCAAATATTGAGCAACCTGAAAGAAGCTAATGACAAGGTATGGCTTAGAAGATAATACATGGAGAGTGCAAAAATTTTCTATGTATGTAACTCATAAAGAAAGGTACAATTCTTAATCTTCAGAAACTGATTTGTTAGTAGGGATGGAGAAGAAATTATCATGTTAAGAATACAGGTTTCCTGGTTTGTGATGTGGTTAATCTTTCAGAATTTTGTTCTCAGATCTCATGTGTGGCCACCTCTGAGCATTCACAAAATCTTCCTTAATTGTCTCTGACTTGCTCTTTGGTTTATGTCTTGCAGGTAGATCTATGAGGTGGTAACTGATGAGAAGAGGAAGAAAGGCTTATTTTAATTTAAATGGATCTCTCTGTGTCAGCAGGGTTTGGCTGAGTAATCTATTTATTATTAGGACCAACAGGTCAGGTAGCTAAGAGAGTTTCAGTGTTGCTTTATTTAAAATACACACAGCCTGAAATCCCGACTTCATGATTGATTGTGTAGCTGGGGGCTTGCATGTTCAGTGGGTTGACCTCACTGCCTGATCTGGAGAGCTCAGCTTGAGACGAGGTTCAGTTTACAAGGTGTTTCAAAATTAGACTGGACCCACATTATAGCTACACAGGGATTTGTGAAGGAAATTGACAAATGAAGAGCCCAGGGATAAGTATTGAATTCTTGTTTTAAGAAGGAGTATCTGTGTTCTCTAGCCTGAAAACCCTTAACAATATCTTGTGAAGTTATCTGTTTCATGGGCCATTACATTAGAGAGGCTCCTTATGCCTTAATTTCATGTTTATGTTTTTGTACTGATGAATTATGATGTGCAATAATGACCCTTGTAAGGAAACATTAGCACAAAATGAATGTTTTAAACTGCAAGCCCATAGGTAGAGATGCTTCTCTGATTGCATCCAAAGCACATTCTGCTCCCATAAATGCCCATTAGCAAAAGCAAAGAGGAGCAGCAGTTTGACGCTCAGAAGCCACCAGGGCAGCACCACGCAGGTGTACGACAGGTAGGTAAGATGGGGATTGGAGGCAGCCCAGCCATGTTAATATAACATGTGGCCTGTGCTCTGCTGAGGGAGGCTATTTAGACCCCGCTACAGCAGCTCTCCTTCAACAGCCTGTTGATCCTCTGGTAATAAAGGTAGGAGCAATAGTGTGACCGTGTGGGGAATACACCCATCAGGACAAGAATTCTTCTTTGTTTTATGAGCACCATTTATGATTGTAACCTTCAATGTAGAGAAGAATATCCATTTTATAGCAGTGCTGAATGCACCTGGGAAGCAGAAAGAGGCTAATCAAGGTCTCAGCAAATGTTTCCACTGTGGCAGAACAAAAGGGTTTCTACCAGCAGAATCCCTGATTTTCATGTGTTCCCTGCTCAGCTGCTGATAAAGAAGGGGAGGCAGGGGGCAGAGATGGGAAAACTTCAAGTAGAGGAATTAGAAAAAGAATAGTGTTCTGATATTGTAAAGGAGACACATCCGTAAAAGAAAAGGAGGTATGTCCAGCCTACTTCTGGGAAAAGGAGAGAGCCGAAGGAGCTCAGGAGCAAGTGGAGTGTTGTCCTTCCTCAAGGACACAGACCAAATCCAAGTGCTCCAAAGGGAGATGTTTTTCATGTGTGGTTTTTTTTTTTTACAAACATTGCAATGCTCTAGCACTAGCTAAAATTAAAGTACAACTCCTTTGAATGTCTGTTTTGTTTTTTTTTTTTAACATGAACCAGAACAGCTATGGCTAGGTGTGATTCTGTGAGAACGTGCCTAACAGCAGAGTTGAGTTGGGTTTTGCCACCCTGGGCACTTGTACTAAAGAATCCCTTGCAGAGGGCTTCCGACAGGATTTCCGTAACCAGAAATTTGCTGGAGAGACCCAGAGTAAAGACAGTATTTGGAACCTTGCCAGATCCAGCTGGCTTGGAAATGTGTGGGATGCAACTGTTGGGTCCAATTACAGCAGATTGATGATTGTCTATGAAAGGGACTCAGCCAGGACTATGACAAATAGTAATTTGACTTTCCATTACATTTTTCCAAAATCTTTAATGGGAAGGAAAAAAATAAACCCAACAAATATTTGTTGTCTTAATAAAGAGCTGAGGCCCATAAATAAAAAAGGCAGTATGTTTGTGTATTTGGGGTTTTTTTTTTTTTTGGTGGGGAAAAGACGCGTTTCTCTTCCGCTGATATTTTCCCTAACTTCCTAGCTTTTAACAGTTTCAGAATGGAAAGAGAAGGGAATCCTAAAGTGATGTTACAGATGATCAGTTCACACTTCTCACTATTTGCCTGTCATCTATCTGTCTTCGTCCCCAGAGCATGCTGTTTGTTATTGATGGAAATGGGTATGTTTCCTGCAAGCAGTTCAATTAAGACAACATGTTTTGTTTTGATTTGCATTTTTCTATTTGAGAAGTTAGCATTGTAAATTAATCTTTAACATGTATTAGGAGGTAGCTTTTAAGGAGCATTCATTTAATTGATATGTTTGTGAAGCATGTTTTTGAAGAGGAAGTACCCTTAAATATTTTTTGACCAGCATTTCCTAAAGGTTCTTGTTTAGTTGGTTGGTTTTTGTTTTTCCTTATTCCCTGCTGTCTTTGAAATAAACTGGCCTGTTGCTCCTTCATTGCTCTTCGGTGTTCTTGAGTCCTAAAAGAGAATTGTGGGGTTTGCATTCATTTATTTGGGAAACTCAAAGATTTCTACCTTCATGAAAGGCCCATTTATTCTCCTAGAGAGCAAAAAATCTCCGCTAAACCGATCTTCTGTTTAAAGGCTTAAAGCCCTGAAGTTGGTGTCTCTGCTCAGACGAACAGTATCACTGCCCTTTCTATGATCCCTTATTGACTGTAGTACATTATAGCAGCTAGTGAGTTTTCTCTGATAAATATGGTCATAAGTAGTAATATTTAGTATTTTCAATTGGTGGCTGTTGGCAAGCAGATTCCATTATGTGTTCTTAGCTTCTTGGACTATTGTCAAGATAGCTTGGATTCTGATGATTTACTACTTTGTAGGATCTATTACTTGCTTTTATAAGCTTTGTAGAGAAAAAATGACATATTATAAAATCTATGCTGAAGAAGCAGTTGGAAGGAAAAAGAAAACATTCAGTTTTCTAAATAAGTATATGTTTTAGGTTTCTCAGAGTGTGATTCTGTCTTCCTTCTTGGGGCAGACAATGTGTTTTGTACAACTCCACACACGTGACTTAGGCAGTGCATGGATTCTTATTCACACCTGAAGTGTGATGTCTGTCATTAGACACTCATTTGGATTATAATGGCACTAGTAGATCAAATTGTATTTTCAAGCCTTGCTTCTGTCTTTGTTTTTGTGTAATAGTGGTGACGCATGCCTTAAGGATAAAGGCATTTTAATAAAACTCTTTTAGCAGGAAGGAATTTTGGCACCTGTATCAATGCTGATAGCAGAGAGCATCTGCACTGTTTGCTGTGATCACGCAGAGAAAGAGTTGACTTCATTTCTAAGGCAGTTATGACTATAATTTCCCTCGATTGCAGTCTACTTTCGTTTAATTTGTGCTCAAGGGCCGTTCACATAGAATGATTTCTGCTGGGTGAAAGATCTTGCCACAGCTGAGAGGTCACAATATAATACTTTATTGATTGTAATGAATACTTGGTGTTTGCTGTATTCAGGATGCATGAAGGAATCCATTTTAAGTCCTGGCAAAAAAAAGTAAAATGCAGGTTGGTTTTATCTATAGCTTGCAATTGTACTCAAGGAGGCTTACTATTGGGTATGAGAGGTCTGTCACCAGCTTGCCTATGCAAACTCATAGTTTTTAAAGTTTATCTTTGTATAACAGCCTTTTTGTGGTGTTAGCATTGCCTGATGTAAATATAATCAAAGCTCTGTAGGGGGAATGGTTGTGTGACGATTAGTGCTTTGTTAAATTCTGGAAAAAGATTATTTAATGCAATGTGAGAAACAGGATTGTAGTTCCCACAGAGGAAAAAAAAAATATTGCTAATTCTAACATGAACACAACCTTTCTAGCAGGCAATGTGAAATAAATAAAAATAAATCAC
Source organism: Charadrius vociferus (assembly GCF_000708025.1). NCBI lineage: Eukaryota > Metazoa > Chordata > Aves > Charadriiformes > Charadriidae > Charadrius > Charadrius vociferus. Next base: position 608,087 of record NW_009650068.1, read on the forward strand.
TTCTCAATGGGAAAGAAATCAAATAGTCTACAGGTGTCTTCCCAAAAAGACAGAGAACAGAAGGACAAGGACGAGGCTATTCATGCCTCTCATGTCTCCCTTTGTTCCCAGGACCTATTGGACCGCCTTTGGGTTCCCTGGTTGCACAGATCACAAGCTCTCAAATTGTTTGCAGGTAAAAATCACTGCTTCTGATTTAAATTCAATTCTGTATGCATTTATGAAGAAAGGAAAAGAACTGACAGTGGCAGGTGGTCAAGAGCATTCTTAATGATGAAGTGTTCCTTATGATGAGTAATATAGCTGGAGACAATATGATCAGTTTTGTTTGTAGGATTTGGCAACACTTGGTGAAGAAGCAACTGCTGTTAGATCTAGAGAATAGATGCTTGCATATATAAGATCACTGCCCATCATACCACACTGTACATCTTGATATGACTAATGTGAGCATCTCATGAAATAGGGGATTTTTTTTTTCCCTGTTTGAATGCAGTAGCCTTACAGAAAAACCATTACTATATCTAGGAGTTAATATGCCAAAGAAGACACAATTTTGTGTATATTTATTTGTTAAAATCCAATAAAGTCCAACTTAAAAAGGGGAAAAAGAACAGCAACAAAACCTCAAAACCCAGACCCAACCAACCTGGGACAAATCTATAATGATATAAATTATGCAACATTGTTGACTTCAGAGTCATGGTACATCTGCACACTATGGCGGAATTTGTCCCAGAGGATTTGCCATACCAAATTAGACTTCATATCAATCTACTCTACAAACTTGCCTCTGAATGTAGCTGGCACCAGATGTTTCAGAGGGAAGGTGGAAGAAACCACCTACATCATATTAAAATGAGGCTACTGTGTTCTTTACATGAGGTGCCCTCCTGAGCAGTGGTTAGATATAGGTTTAAGTCTGAAAGCAGAAAATGTATTATTATTTCACAAAATTTAGGGCAACTAGGTATTTTTACTGTTTTTATAGATGCAAGTTTATGTTGAGCAAAATTACTGTTTTTTTAAAGCTGTTTCAGTATCAGTAAGTCTTTCATCTCTGGCAAGAAGATAAACCTGTATATCCAGAGAAACCAAATTTGTCACACCAGCCCTATGACAATACTAGAAGAGGAAGCGGTGACTTTTGGAACTCTTTTTAATGGGATCTCATATGTAGGAAGAATGTTTGAATTTATTTATTTAATGTTTTACAATAGCTGTAACAGATAATGACGCCCTTTCTAGATTTTCTGAACCTTCTGTCAGTAGTCCTGCTTATTTTCATGCTCACCAGAATTAATACAAATTCAGTGAGACCAGTCAGTTTCAAAGTCCATTTCCTATGATTGTCGTTTAGGTCAGGACAGACTGAACTCACACGTCAAACGCTATGTGGTAATTAGATCTGCGTGAAGAAGTTTGGATATTTATTGACTCTGTGAATGAGTGATTATTAATGCGTATAAGACTACAAAGTTACAGAAATGGGATTGTCTTTACTCCCACTTTAGCTGCTCACCTGAGCAGCAGTTGTCAATAGTTTAGAGGAGTAGGGCATTAAGTGTGCTGGTTTGGGCTGCGTGATCTCAGTCCCAGAGATCCCTGCAGATCCTCCAAGGTCAGGTGTCCCCAGAGGCAGAGTTGTGGTGCTCCGTCTTTGGGCAGAGGTGAATGAGTTTTATGAGGTGGAAAGCATCTTCCAGATTGTTTGAACTTTGCTGGCTGGAGGCCCGTTGTGAACTTTTGCTCTTTCAGTGTTTTAGCGAGTCACTGGGTAAATACACTTGCGTAAGTTAGTTCTGCTATTTCTGTCAGTTATAATTTTTTTTCATAACAACTGTCTAACTGTGCTTCATCTAACAAAAGTTACGTCCCTAAGAACTGCATAACAACACATAGAAGGTCAAATTGTGGACTTCCAACATCAGCCTAATTACTCAAGTGATGTCAGCTCAATTGGTCAAAACAGCTATTCTTTTGCATTTACAGAGCAGGAAAAAAAAGCATCACGTAATTGGAGTACGTAAAAATAACTGCCATATAGGGTGGACAGTATTTAAATTGGAAAAAACAACCCTACCAGTGAATACCAGGGGGAGTGGCAGAGCTGAGACTCATTCTTTTCCCTCTTTCCCCATGCATTAAGTGCAAACTGATAACTGCAAAAAAAAAAAAAAATGTAGCCCATTGGATTTTCTCTTATGTCACCAAAGGCAGGCTGACTGCTAGCACTGGCTGGGCTTCGTGGTTGATGTGACCTTGCCAGTGACAGTGTATGCCACTAGTGCTGAGGAATAATAGTTCATCAAATTCAAGAGATGGTGCTGTCTCAGGACTTTTGGCCTGATCTGAAACCGTTGGAAAGACTTGTATTGGCTTTGGTGGCTTTAGACCAGGCTCCAACAACATGAGAAGTTTTCTTATCTTGTTTCTTAATGACTCTCAAAGGCAGAATTAATACTATTAGCTAGGGAGGCCCTGTCAGTCAGGTGACTTGCACATTGCATCTCTGAGTTCATAAATTGGTACACATGCCAGTCTTCAATGATTGAAGAAAGAACGTTTCACTAGTACCAAGTTTTGACTTGGTTTTGGCTCTTAATGGTTCCTAAGGTGGTTAAACTGAGAGGTGTACAACCAAATTCCTCTGAAACTTCAAGAACAAATAATAATTAATTCAGCTTTAAAAAACAGGACAAAATCATTGTATTGAGGCTTTTTCCCCTGAATGTTTATACCGCCATTTCTTAACTTGCTTTTTGACTGTTGGATATATTTATATCCAACTCATATGAAACTAAGAACAGAAAGGCTGGTTCTCCTTTTAAAAGGCTTTTCATGCTTCTTTTTTTCGGTGCTTCTAAACATCAGGAAAGTCAAGCCTACTTTTCAGTTACTTTATTGGAAGATATGGTTTAGGTCAAACTTCGTGATGTCCTTGTGGTCAGGTCGGGATCACATCCTCCATTACACCTAGTCCGATTTGTTAAAACTCACAGCTTCTGTTTTTCTCCTGTTCTGGCTCTGATGATTAGAAAACCCTTCCCTATAAATGTCAGGAAAGTTGCCTCCTGTGTATCTCTCAGATCTCTCCTTAAAACTGCCTATTTTTAAGCAAGATCCCTAAGAATTCTGGCAAAATACTGGCTACGGAGGTAATGAGATTGCTAGTGCACAGAAAAATAAATGTTTGGGACCCTCACTGTATGATTAGCAAACATCCTTGTGCATGTTCTGGTCTCGCAGACTATAAGAACGAAGGCAACCGGCAAACAAAGATGAGATGGTGTAG
>NW_009650068.1:611395-654413 GCF_000708025.1 Charadrius vociferus
GTAGGGAAATGGTGTTACTGATGTATAATGAAGGCAGAATATGGGCTGCTGCGAAGTAAAACATTTTTGAGACACATAAGCGAGGTGTTGAGTTTTGACTTATTGGAGATTTGTCACATGTCAAGTTCTTCATTGTAATACTCTTCTATAAGTAGAGGAAGATGAACTGTTATGTGTTGGTGAAGATTGAGAGTTGTTTTTCTTTCAAATTCATATTGTAGTTTGCATAAAAAAAATCCGGGCAAAGTACTAGAGGCTTGAATGATTGCCTGTGAAATCATAGTCGTCCATCACGGAACAGAATAATCTTACTCATATTCTTCTAGAACAGAAAATTGGTCCTTGAGCATGCTGAAGGTCTACACTACCAATGTCTCTGAAGGAAGAGACCTCCTCCAGCTCACAACTAATGAAAAGTAGAGTTGAGCTCTACTCATGGGCTAGTTGGTTGAAGGCTTGATCTTCCGTTAGTGCGACCCGTAATCCAAGCTGTTCACGCAAACACTTACCAATGGAGACCTTCCAGGCAGCAGATAGCCTGGTGGGAGCTGATTGATTCACAATAAAAACCCAAAGCTTTTCAGGTCTGCAATATCTGATGCATTAGCCTAAGCCTAAAAGAGACAGATCTTTCTTATCTCATACAACAGAGCTGAAATGCAGACAGTAAATGCAGCTTCAAGCCTCCCCATCCCCCTTCTACAAAGTAAGTTTCATTTTTATACAGAAATAAGGGAAGTCGTTTACTGCTGGCTTGCTCCTGTTATCAGACTAGAGTCATAGCTGCTATAGCAGAGTGTAGCAGAAATGCGTGGAAATATTATTAACTTCCAAATTAAGCACAGTATTTGTAAGTTGCAATTGGGAGTAGAGGATTTTTAATTAGGAATCTTGACAAGGCTTAAATGAATTGTTTTTGTCCCAGTAAAAACGGTGGCCTTGATAAATTTCTGTTACTGAAAAGCAAGTTAATTTCCCCTGTTCAATTCTTCTTTCAGTGGCTGTTATACATCATAGAAACTAATTTATGGGGGGAAGCGCTGAGCGGGAATTGATGATTATTTTAAGAATAGCTCAGCACAAAACTACTCAAATGAGTAAAGGAGGTTGGGATTTGGTTCCCCGTTAAGACTCCACAAATGCTATTATCAGACGCTTCAGAAGCTGGAATCACTTTTCCCCCATCTTTGTGGCATACGAGAATGGAACTTAACCTGGGGGGTTTGCACTTCATTCTAATACCGGTGGCTCACAGGAGCGCCGACATCGGTTTTGTGCTCTGACATTTCACATTAAAAAAAAAAAAGAAATCATTACCACTAGTTTTCCAGTTTTAAACAGGTTAGCCTGTAAGCCTATAGAGAGATGCTGTGTTCTGCTTGCGGTAGGAACCAGATACCACCAGTAGCTTGTGCCACAGCTGCTTATCACCACCCTTTGTGGTGAAGCTATCACTCATTCAGGGCTGCCAGCAATGCCTAACCCTCTTCTATCAAAATGAATCCAGTCAAGCTACATTTACATTTTCAATGTAAACTGTTTATGTTCAGGTGGTTATTGTGGCTAAAGCAGGTGAGGGAGTGTGTAAACAAGCAGATACATGGTACCCTGATGTACAAGGCACAATCTGCTTGTTTCTTTCCTTCTATTGGATTGTTTCTTTCCTTCAAATAGATTCTGTTACCATGACCACATTATCTTCCTTTCCTAATAAAAGCTGATGGTTTCCCACCTGGTTTTCCCACCTCAGTAAAGCAACTTCAGGACAAGTTCATCCAGGTGGAACTATCACAGGGCATCCACCTTTTTCTGCACAAAAGCCTTTTGGACTGCTACCTGTAAAAGCCACCTGGCTGGATGGTCAGAAGATGTTCAGTGATCTTTGTTAGAACTATCACAATCACAGCCCGTGGCAGCGTTTCTCCAATGTGGTTGGCAGGGATTTGGAAATGGCACTGCCACACGAGAGATGGATCAAGAACTTCTGCTAGTTGGCAATGGAACACCTACCCTAAAATAATTCATGGCACTCACTCCAAACTACAAAGCAGTGCTGGGGAAAGCCCAGCTCAGATATCTGGAGAAGAATGAACCATTTCTGTTAAGGATGTTTTTTCAAATGGTGTACATGTTGAAGGCTTTGCCAACAGTCCTGGGCAGGGGTAGTTCTGATGACCAACTCCAAAAGGCCAGACCAGGCTGCTACAATTATGCAGACTTTGCAGATTCAGCCTCTGCAAAAGCCTGTAGTCTTCTGAATACGTGCAATTCCCAGAGAAGTCAATGATTTCATGTGCAATATTTGGCCTCATGCTCTCATCTTCAGTAATCATGCCATTCAGTTAAATTAAAGCAGGAAAGTCACTTAGGCAATTTTGAAAAATCACACCTCAAATGAGTAAAAAGGAGGAAAATACCACATATATATGCATATATAAAATATGTAGTGTACAAACCCATAGTATATATCAAAAGATAACATTCACAGTTATGCTGCTAAGGATAATTCCATTTTCCCTAGACCATTAAACTGTGTTCAACCCTGTGGCATGTGAGAGCTTTCTGTTAGTGCATTAAGTCATGTATCTTACACAACAGTTACATGCTTATTCTCAGATTCTCCTCCTAGAAGGAAAAACTTCTCCAGTTAGATCTCTTATTTCAGTGGACTTGAGGGATTTTATTTATTTGTTTGCTTTTTCAGCTATGTGCTTCCACATAAATATGGTAGATAAGGAAAGATCAAAGGACTCTGCCTTGCACTCGAAACAGAAGGTACAAAGGTTTGCCAAAACCTCATTAATCCATCACTGATGCTGAGGTTTCCAACTTACCCTCTGTTGCTTTGTCATATGAAGCCTTACACAGGGCACTGGGAGTGCAGAAGGAGTATGCCCTGAATGCCAGCCAAATGAAAGGGGACAGCTGAGGGGTAAGTGCTAATGTGGCTGAGGACTGTGGGATCTGAAAACAGAAGGCAAATAATTGCTGCTGATGTGAATTTCCCAGCATATGTGCGAGAATATGGGGATAGAGCCAATTAGGTTCAGAAAGGGTCTTCGCTAACACCTGCCTAAAATGCAGCCTCTGTCAGGAGCAGAGGATCAGTCTTTGTTCAGATCATCCATTCACATACTTTAATGTAGCATGTACTGCCAGGTCTCCTTCATAACCCTGTTGAGCTTGGGACTCATTCTCTCTCTCTCTATTTCTCTGTGTTATTCTTTGGCTCCTTCACAGAAAAGTTGTTCTGACTTTCATCTTTAACTCATCAGACTTCTGCTTCTGGTATCTTCAGTGTCACAGTGTTTTCCATAATGTCCAACCCAGAGGAAGGATGAGGACTTGCATGATTATTAGAAGACCTCTTTCTCTCCTGTGCTGTTTAAAGTTACACGTCTTTTTGACATTACCTAAGATGTGTCCCAGGCAAATACCTTGTCCTACCTTTATTTACTTGTAGTTCATAGCTTTTGGTGCTACAGTGACACCTTTTAAAGGAGAATAGTTTCTTCTGCCAGGTGTTAGAGAAATCTGGGATCTCTGCTTAGTGCTAGGCAGTTATACAATGCATGATTGCTGTGATGCTGAGTAGGATAATCAGCTTTTGGGAGCGTGTGACCACCAGTGGAGTGCACTGACTTACATGCCAGCTTTTAAAAGCAGTGAGTTAACAGCTGGTCAGCTTGACTCTGGTGCACTACAGGGCTGCTAGGTAATATCTGACAGACTGGTCATGGTGTGAGACAGCAAAATGTAGGACAGCAGTGGGAAGACTGCCAAAGTCTAAAAAAGGACATCTGACATACAGATGCAATCGTATGAACTTTTCCTTCCCCTGCTTTAACTCACCGTGAAATGAATGTAATGCCCTTTTGGAAGAGTTTCTCCAGTTGGCAGAAGCTTGCTACTTTACTTGGGAGAACTCTGTCATGAGGCTGCAGGGTTTTCAACCTGAAAACAAAATACCAGAACATCCCATGTATTCACTCTTCCCCCTCCCATCGGATGTAGACTAGCCCTTAGCCACACCAAAATATGCTACACAGTATGATTGGGTGAATGACTGAGTTGTGCTGATTTGATCTAGTTCCCTCATCTTACAAGACAACTAGCTTGAGTTGGTAGCCTTTGTCATATATACAGTAAGAAGGTTTGGATTGTATACAGGAAAGGGAGATTTTGGAGGCACAACTTGATTTGATTCTGGTGTAAAGACAAATACTTTCTTGCACTGTGTGCAGCCTGAAAGAGACTTACACAGAAGCCCATCTCTTATCACTGTGATCCCTATTATGGAAGAAGGAGCTTTGGCTGGCAGGGAGTGAGGACCCCTGGCCACCTTGCATTACACAGGTTTTGGACCAGGCTTCTAAAAAGAACAAAAGTTCAAGTTTTTATCAGCAGCAATTTTCCTGGCATGTTTTGTCAGCTGTGAGCTATTTCTATTGCTGCTCTGAGCTGGTGGGAACTGATCTATGAAAGAAGTATAGCTACGTTTAAGTAGTACTAGATTCAAACAAGTGTACACTGACTTTCATAAAGTTTATGAGATGAGCTTGGTGCTGCACTAACTTGGTAAATGCAGGTTTAGTTCACATCTAATTCACATCTTCCCAGGACCTCACTCTCACTCCTGTCTCTGCTTAGTAAATCAGTACCTTGTATGTACATATATAACAGGTAAATGCCATCTGCCTGTGTCAGTTGTGAGATGTGTATCTTCCCCAAAAATTGTTGTAATGAGATATATTTGCCCTCAGTGTAACATTTTATGATCTTAAAAGGCCAGCAAATTATACCACAGGCACTATGAAATACCCTAACCATATAATTTCATGCAATTTAATCAACTTCACATAGTTTTTTGAATATAATAATTTTGTTTCAAGCAGTCAATAATTAAAATCTATTCAAGAACACATTTAGGTTTGTTTTAGTACTTATTTCACTTCCATGCTCCACAAAAGATTTAAAACATTCAAGTATCTCGTTTCAACTCCATTATACTTGTGCTGCTTGTTCGACAGAAAACACACTTTTCCTAAACACATTTTTCTTTTATCAACACTTATGATTGACTGAGAATCAACAGAACTGCCAAACAGGCTGCCAAAGCCTCACGTCCTGTTGTGAGCCACAACTCTGACAGTTTGTGCTTTGAAACTGCATCAGCTCTCCATCAGAATCAGCAGTAAGTCTCACTAGCATCCACAATGAGTAACAGAGGGGCACATCCTTTCTTTTACCTCTCCTGAACATGTTAGGATGTGTTAGAATGCAAATGTTAGAATGCCAATCAAATTACACCTCCTGAGGGATGTAGTGGTTGGGGGATACATGCCCAAAAAGGCTTCTGGGCACTCAACAGCCACAGCTGGTACTGCAGCCTTTTCCTTGCTTATGGGGCAGAAGGAACATTGTCTGCTGGCAACAGCAGCCAACAGAATGTCCTTGAGACATCCTCCAAAATGTGTTTCTTATTACAGCCTGGGTTGCTACCTGCATGCACAGTTCTTGGTGTCTGGGATCAGAACCTTCCTTCTAATTGACTGAGATATGCTCTCTCTGTGCTCCTGGAAGTACAGGCAGTCTGCTTCTACAAAAATACTAGATTTGAACAGTTAACAAGAGAACTCAAAAGAGATTGTTAGGTCTTTTTTCCTTGAACCATGAATAGATGGGGAGGGGGGGGAAGAGAAAGATGTTCTACTCTACTGATTTGAAACATATATGGCCATGAATTTAATGAGCTTACTAATGTGACTGTCATGTCTCTTACACAAAAATCATCATTTGCATTTTCCATTTAAGAACTTGATATTCTTTATAAACTTACTTGAATTCTGTAAAGAGAGCTGACAGTTCCTAAAGAGAAAAAAAGCCACATTATTATTATGTCACTTCTAGAAATGCTAATGGCAGGATATGAAGGACAGCGTAATTATAGTGTTGCTCTAGTGATTCTTCGGTTAAGCTTTTCTCAGTACTTTAATTATAAACTACTTATTTCAGCAGTTTAACTTTCTAAATTCTCAGTCAAACACCCTTTGGGTTTGATTCACATTTTGTGATGCTTGTTGGTGTAAAAACAGGCTCTGCCAGTCGAAGTCGACGTCCCATGTGATCAGGAGCACCCACCTCTATGGAGGAGAGCTGGACTGAAGAGAAGGACCAAGGGAAAAACTGGCTTTTTCTCCATAAGAACCAAACTGTTGTTGAGAAGTAGGTGCACTGAAGTCAACAGGAGTGATAAAACTCTTGGAAGAGAAGTCTGGAAGAGAGTTAGGCATATATCAAGCAAATTTGACAGGCCAAGTTGAAAAGCTGCAGAATATGTAAATCAGACGAGGTCAAAGCACAGCAAGAAAAAGAGAATTCTGTAACTCTCTAGCCAGCATCTTAGAGACCTGCTACCTCAGCATATCTGCACTCGGGGAAGGAAACTTTACACAAGGAAAGAACAAAACCTTTGAAACAGCATCTTCTTAGATGCTTGTCCAGCAGGCACAGTTCTCCATATTTCACAAAATGATTTTTCAGTTCTTGAATCCATTCTCAAAGCTTTGGTCAGGGAAATTTACTTTTCAGGTAACGTGTACTTAAACTCCATTGGGATTTATGCGTGATGCTTTTAAACTGATGCCTTGGTGAATTTATGAATAAGAGATGACTTTCTATGTGACCAAATACTTTCCTGAAGCAGGGCCAAGAGAAGGGACAGGTAGTTCTGTTAAGCTCCTTAAGAAAGAAATCTAAAAGCAGATCACATCATTTGAACAGCCCTACAAACTTCTCAAAACTGTAAAGCATGAATCCAATGGTTAGCAAGACTCCTTTGTTCAGAGAACAGCAATTTGAGGAGCCTGATCTGTAAAGCCTCAAAGATCTCATTAGGAGCTTGCAGTTGTTTGGTTTTTTTACTGTTGTAAGTGTATACTGATAGTTTTGCCTCAAAAGATGCTGCTGCTTGTCCTTGCTCCTCCTTGGGAGGAAGGACAGAGTTTTAACTTTTGTGATAAGACAGTGTGTTGTGATTCATTTCAAAAGTGATGGCATGAAAGCTGGGGGGTGGGATTGGGGGAGGAGAACGCAAACATGCAGTTCTGGAACAGTTTGCAATGGTTTGTGAATAAGAGTGGCTATTACCTTGATTTCCTCTCATCACTGTCTGTTGACAAGTCCTTCCTTCCCTCTGCCCTTGCTCACCCATCCTTCTACCTCAAGCAAAGGCTTTTGGAAAGTGGAAGCTCTCTGAACCAAATACCTCTTTTCCTTAAAAACCGTTCTCCTTGCTCCTTGACAAGGGAAGTAAAGCTGGGCTCATTCTGAGAAACCACAAAATTCAAGGGAAGGTTGAATCTGTATCGTCAGCTTTGGTAACATTATTTTTGCAGGACTGTGCTACAGCTGGGTTTTGTTTTGTTGTTTTGTTGATTGGTTTTTTTTTTTCTTTTTCCCCTTCATCTCCTGCTGCGTTATGCGGTGCTCTTCTGTAGAATTGGGAGTGCATTTGCGTGTGTGTGTGGAAGTAGCCAGCATTCAAAAAATCTTAACAAAGATTTATGAGGCAAATTATGTTGTTTGTTAAATACCCAGATGGAAAATCAGAAACTCTAGACATGGTGAGTAGTGAGGGGATCAGCAAAAAGCTATGATTCAGACAAATAGAAAGCCTCATGATTTAATTTAAAATGAAATAGTGTTCCCTTCCATGAATAACAAAAGGGTGTTTTGTGTTGTGTGTGTACACCCCACCGACACCCTTCCCAAAGCCGAGTCCTGTATTCTCCATTTTTGTTCCTTTGCTGCCGGTGTAGGAGGTACATAGGTGGCATAGTGAGGGGCAATGCCTAGCGAATCTATAATGATATTGACAATAAAAAAAATTAAAATATTCTGCCACAAATTATTGCAATGCAGCTGATTTCGGACGAGGAATGAGTTGGCTTGGGGGAGTAAGGCTGGGGAGCTGGGACTTGTCAATATAGAGCTTCACAACCTGGTAGGAGCCTGCAGTACAGGGTGCGAAAGTGTTAAGATCCCTCCCTCCCCTCCATTCTTCCCCAGACCTTTAGGTCCTTACAGGCTCATGAGGGTGGTGGCACTGCTGTTCATCCTGGGCAGAGGAAGGAGAGCTGCTAGCGTGAACCCAACCGGCAGGCAGAGCCATCCCAGTTTCTCCAGCTCTCTGCTGCTGGGGCAGGGGAGCGGATCCGCCGGCACTGCCCCACGCACGCGTGGGCAGGAAAACAGGGGCAGAGACACAGCTAACACTGTGTAGAGACACCACGGTAGTGTCATCACCTATTAATTTTCTAATTAACTGGTACTGCGTTCTTTTTGGAATCACGATACCCCTATGTCAGCAGAGTGTTGCCTATCACTGAGGTCATTACGCTGTGACTCACTGTTGTCTCATAAAGCATAGGGGAGCTGAAAGGCAGCGTTATCTGAAAATGTTTCATTTCCAACATTTCATTTTCAGCAACATTGTCAATGTTGCTGAAAATGATGTTATCCTTCAGTTCAAAGGTTTTCCTTTTAAACACTGCTTGTTGCATTTCAAATAAAAATGGCATTCACCAGCATGCAGGCCTTTAAGCAACTGAGACGCTTCTGGAAATGTTGACCTACCTACCACTTTTTTGTACTAATAATAGCTAATAATGTTGTCTTTGTAGGAATTCCAGCTGTTTAGGGGAATCATGCTGCAGAAGGACTGCTTAGTTTTGAGCACTTCTAGTCCAGTGGTACAACGGCAAATAAAACAGCAGGTAAAATACATCCATATTTGGTAGTCTAGACCAGCAGTGAAAGGTGGGTAAACTGCATTTATCATTGACCTGCCTGCCCGCCCATGCTCTGCTCCCTGATGTGGACAATGATGTTAGGACTGGGTGTACTACATCTCAAGTAAACAGAAAATTAAAAAAAAAAAAAAGCAAACAAGTAAGTGCCATTGCAGGTGGGAGGTGTTACTGGTCCAGACAGCTAGAGTCAGTGGCTTTTTTTGGCTCTGTTTCTCTGTGAATTGAATACAGGGTGCTTAACACATATGGAGTTACCCACAAGTTTACAGTATGTGGGCAGCAAATGAAAGCCTGCTGCTGTATTTTATTACTGCTGTGTGCTATGTGTTTTCTCCATGGTATCTACTTTTACCTAATCTTAGCTATTAAATCACACTACCGTCCGTTAACAAGACCTTTTTAGAAGGCAGAATGGAATGGCAATTTGGTGTAATGCCGATGACTCTTCTAAAGTTGTTTTCTTTTTCTCTCTCTGCTCCTCTGGGAAATGTCCAGCGTGAGTAGAAAAATTCAAAGTATTTTTCATTTGATGAATCCATGCTTATTGCCCAGTTGTTTCATTCTGCTGTACTTCAAAGTGAGAGATCTGAATTTCTTTAACAAAATAGTTTAATTAGGTTCTTAGAGAAAAAAAAAATTGATTTTCTTTTAAAGCTTGGGTATATGGCATTAAATACCAAAATCTCCCTTTATATACCCTGATAAAGTTTCTTAATCTTCAGAGCTATGGTGCTATGAGGGCACTAATGGAGCAGATTGTCTTTTACAGACTAAGACGAAAAGAGGTTGAGAATTTTTCTCCTCGTGTGATGCAGGTGAAAGTGTTACAATACAAGCTGCGGTAAAGGACAAGAGTAGAGATAAATGCAGTATTTGAGAGAGAAGGAAAGGCATTATAAAAAAGACCTGAACCACCTAGTGATGTGTTTGTTCAGCGGAGCTTTTAAAAAGTGCACTAATGGCCCATTTTATCTATCACCCCAAGTCAATGAAAAACGCCCATTGACTTAAATAGACATTGGATCAAGTGCAGACCTTTTAGGAATAATTATACTCAGTATGCTGAAGTTCCTAGTATTTCTCTTCAGGCTGAATGCTACTCCTCCATTATGTGCCCTGACTTCAAACAAACAAACAAGCAATCCGCTTTTCCTGTCTATGCAAACTGAAGCTGTAGCGCTCCTGCTACTACTCCCAATTCAGCTTGCAGATGTTGAAGAAACTTTATAGATCAAAGCAGTAGTGTAGTCTACTGGATGGGAAAACCACATGTAAAATGCATCTTTGTTGCACACAGCCTTTGCCGGTTGCCTGGAGCACAGCTGGTGGGTTTAGAAACCTTTTGACTTCTGAAGGTGTTTTCACTTCTTACTCTCAGGTCATTATGCTATTTGGCCCAAGAAATGCCATAATCCACAATTCCCAAGGAATTTCTTCTAAGCACGCTGGTAAGAAAGGTGAACACTGTTCAGTCCAGTGCACTACACTCTCACCTAGCTTTTTTGCTAAACTGACTTATTACTTGATTTTGTTCCTTTGTGGTAGGCTACTGTTAGTTTTCTTTACTACTATTGCCCAGTTTGCTCTGTAAAAAAATACATAGTATTGAAACCCTCAGGAATATGTTTTATCATCAGAAACCAATCCAAAAATCTGTAAAAGCCAATGAAAAATAAATAATATGGTGCCTGGGAACATAACTGTATTCCCTCTATCCTGTTCTATTATTATTAATAATAATAGCAATAATAGTAGTAATAATTAAAAAATCCTAATGCAAATTCTTGCCATTCTCTTGTCCCAGCTAAATGCAGGGATGAAATTAAAAGCATAAGATGATTCTGGATGTCATGAATTAAGGCACAGGACACATCCTACAGTTTAGCATCCACTTTGTATGTTAATAAAGATTCCACCTTACCTCATGTAGACAATGAAAAACTCACACTGAAGAGTATGTGACTCAGTAAGATTGGGGTACCTTACTGAGGTGAAAAGGGAGCTGTCTAGACCTTGAGTGTTAGGAGGTTTGTGCGTTATCTGTGATGATCTCTTAGCAAAGTATTAGTGCCCACACTATCCTGCCTTTTGGGAGCCTGCCTGTTTTATCAGTTTTTATGTTTATATCAGCTCAGGACTAGATAAGAACAGAAACCGAACTACTTAGTCATCTTGTCTGTTTTGAACTCGTCTCTTTTTTAGAAACAAAACCCTTCTACCATAAATAACCCACAGAAGTAAACTAATAGGCGAATGAATTATAGAGTCATAGATTCACAGAATAATTTAGGTTGTAAGGGATCTCTGAAGCTCACCTGGTCCAACACCTCTACGAAAATTTAGAAGATTATTCTTTGTGCAAAATAGCAGGGGAAGTTTTCTTACGCTTGCTAGGGGAAAAACAGCTGAGGATATCTTTTTTGTTCTTATTTTCAAGATGGAAATCTTGATGCACAATGGGTTATTTACACTGACAAATTGGTACTTAAACAAATAAGCTGACCATAGATCCCTAGCTTGGAGATGAGTTACTGCAAATAAGCAGAGACCTGAAAAGCATATAAGTAAAATGTCTAAATAGAGAAAATCCTTGTGAAGTGCTCTACAAAGGTATGTGGTAAAAGAAACCAGCACAATTGTGTTCAGAGGTGAACCTGATAGCAAAGAGACTAAAATCAGATTTTTTTACCAATTTGAACCCAAGAACCCCCAAGCTCTTTTTCTCAAATACAAAATTAATATAGCTTGGCCATCTCTCAAAAGCTGGTGTGGAATGGGACAATTGTTTGTTGGCAACATTACACAGGATCACGAAATGAGGCGATGAATATCCTCATGAACTGAAAACAATGTCATATTAGGACAGGCAGGATATTATTATGTGCTATGTAATTTGTCCAGCACATCTGGCTTGCTTCAGCCAGTGTTATGATGGGTTCTTGGCAAACATTCAGAACTCCTGTTTTACATTTCACCTCTGCTAGTGACTTTCCAGCCACCCTTAGGCTCTACCTGAGCAGGTTTCTTGCACAGCTTCCTGAAGCACAAAGATGGCCCTTAAAAAGCCTTTGAAGCAAAACAAAACAATCTTTGCTGATTTTACTACCAAATACTCTCAAAATGCTATTACTTTTCAATGCTCCTGCTCTTCAAAATGCTACGTGCTGTAACACGAGTTTGAAATCACTTTCTCTGGGTCTTTCTTCTGCAGTCCCTCCTCCCTTTCAGGCAGAGATGTGCTGAGTTCTTAGGAACAAGTATCATTTCTTAACCTATTTTAGAAGAGCTTCCTTTGATGTTCGTCTTTATGCTCTGTTGCGTGAAATTAAAGCGAAACACTATTGTTACTTTACAAAAGAAGAAACAAATACATTCATATCTGAAGATAAGGAAAGCTAGCATTAACAGAATGATTATGTGCAAGTATGTTAGAAATAAAAAATTATTAACTTGTTTATAGGTGATTGTTGCAAAAGGAGACGTCTGCATCTGCCTTCCCCATTTTATATCTTATTAAAAGGATTTAAAAAATGTTAACTGTGCAAGTCCAGTGGCAGCTTCGGAGGGGGTCTTTGCCACCATCTATTGGTGAACTAGGGGAAAAGGCAGAGCGAGCTGACCTTGCTGATGTTCCCTACCGTACCAGTGCAAGCTTTTGCTCCATTTTGAGGTTTGGGGGTAACAAATGGTTTTTTTCTTCTTGCTCTGGGACAAAGGGGAACAGGACTGTAGTTATGCCCTCTGACCGAAGAGCTGTCGTAGCCAAACCTTAACACACCTCTCGATGGAGAAGAAGGGAGCTTTTAAGCTGCAGAGAAGAACGTCTTCCTAATGTCAAGTCTCTTGTTAATTTATTTCTTTTTGGTTTCTGGCAATGGAATTGGGCTCGTTTTCTTTGTTGGTTTCAAGAAAAAACACACTGATACTTGAATAGAGTCCCGTTGCTGCTGACAGAACTTGGAAGAGTGCTATAATTGCCAGCATTTCTGCACAGTCCAGCGAGAGGGGCATCTGGGAAAGGACATCGCTTACGAGTGAAATGTTTGCAGAATCAACCTATGCCCCTAAAAAGACAGGCAAGAAGGCAAGTGAAGGGAGCCAATGTCAGCAACTGAGCCAAAAAAGTAAATCTTTAAAGATGTCTCTACATGTGAAATGAGTCTATTTTATTGGATTCATCAACACTGCTTGCATATGCAAATTCCTCATGAATAAAGCTTTTGTAATGCAGGCTCCAAAATGAATTCAGGTAGAGTCAGTGACAGCAGTGAATGAGCACAGAGACAGTTTAAAGAGATTGCTTAGTTTTCAAATCAACAAATTGCTGTGGTTCTACTTAATCCATCAAAAAAGGAAAAGAGAACAATCTGGCAGCCAGGCGGGAAGATATAATGGTAAAGGACATAATGTTCCAGCTATTTTAGGACCCATTTACACTATGAAACTGATGGCATTAGAGAACAGTTGTTGAACACATTTGGGGAACAGCTGTGTTATTGCTAAAGTGTAAAGACTAAAGTGTGTATAGACCTGTAGGGGTGCTCAAGAAGAATAGTTGGCGGGGAGGGGAGAGGGGGGGCTTCTGTTCAGCTTAAAACCATATTCTTACTCCATTTCACTATGAGTAAAGAAGGACTAGCAGAGTCAAACGGCTTCATGAACACTCTTTATTTCCATGAAAATGGCAGCAATTATATATGATAACTTTGATAGCTGCATCAATCTTTCTTAAATAAGACTAAATAACATGGATCAAAAATGTGCCTTCAGTGTTCATTCACAGATATTCTGGTCATTGTTTAGGTATCTCTGTTCCTTGAATGAGACACCTACTTTCCCTCCCTCCTTCCCTTTCTCTCGGTGGGGCTGCCATTTTGCTTATGCTTCAGACTGGACCTCCCATAGAGAAATAAATTGAGAATAAAGAAATGCATCTCATCACAAGGTGATATAAGAAAGACTTTCAAAGTCATTGTGAGTTAACTTTTATTCTCCTAAAAAAGGTTTTGTTCATAGTTTCACTGACTTACCAAAGCCTCCCTGCCAAACTTGACCAGCATGATGTGTTCCAAGTCTGCATGTATTAATTATTTTTGGATGAATAACTGAAGCAGACGGATGAAGTACTTTGCAGCCATTTTAGTATGTGTCTTGTTGGCTCGTCTATCTGTTTGCAACTCTATACATGTGCAGACGTTGGAGAAGTATGAGAACAGTGAGTAGTCTGTGATGGTGAAGAAATGGCAGCTATGGTCTGCTGGAGAGCAAGGGCTATGGGAACTATTTTCAGGAATACTGAGTTTAATGATCTCTGCTTTTCCTCCTGTCTCAATGTGAGAGAGATGACTGCCGTCTCTCTATTGTTATTACATCTGCAAATTAATTTCTTTCCCTTATTGGATTATTGGCAATTTCTGAAAATAACTGTTAAAGTAATGTCATTGACTGCATGCTGCTGAAGCATGGACAGTGGAGCGTTGACCTGGAAGTTACTTGGTAGCTGCTTCTCGTAATTAGGGTTTCTTTTGTGTATGTGGATGGCACAGTTGCTTGCACTAATTGTGCGTAGGTTTATTGCACATTTTCTACTCTGCTATGTGAATAAATGTCCGATTTACATAAACAATGGTGTCATTTGCATATGCAAATGGGAATTCAAAATCTACACAGGAGCTGAACTTCAATTTATGAAGATCAGAGCAGGCGTTCCATCTCTCTTTAGTCTATATCGAGACAGCCAAAATGCCACTACAACTTAATCTTGAATCATATTTCTTGTATTCAGAACTATGC
Organism: Charadrius vociferus; assembly: GCF_000708025.1. NCBI lineage: Eukaryota > Metazoa > Chordata > Aves > Charadriiformes > Charadriidae > Charadrius > Charadrius vociferus. The sequence goes on from NW_009650068.1 coordinate 626,002, forward strand.
AGTCTAGGACAATTTATATCTGCCTTTTATTATTGGTAGTGATTTGAATGTCTTTGCCTTGGATTATGGCTTTAAATTCAGTATGTTCTTACTCTGCTATAAATTCAAAACACAAACACAGTTCTTGTTCCTGAAAACTGACAGAGGAAAGAGAAATGAAACAAGAGAAAGAAACTACCTGTTGAAGTGTGTGGGAAGAGGGAAACAAGCAGTATATACGTTAAGAAACACAACAGATCAAAAAATGTATCTTTTTAAGAACACATGTGGTTGTAGCACCAACACAGGCAAGGAATCTCAGTGGGGTTATTATAATATTATTCCTTCAAATTTACCATTCTTCACCCTTTTTGCAGTATCACACCTTTTCTCGCTTTGAGTATTCTGGTGAAGAAAGCATTTAGTGCCTTAACAACATGTGGAACAGACTTAAAGGGCCTGCTTGCTTTACAGTGGAGGATCTCAGGCATTCTTTTTCTGTTTCTCACAGATCCTATTTGCTCTCCTTCTGGGGAGGGCAAAGAGTTTAGCATTCCCTGGCTGCAGTGGCCCTCTGCATTTACTGTGCTGAAATTACCTACTTCAGTTAAATATATTTGGCTTAGTAAAAGAAATCAGAATAAAGCACGGGATACTTGTCTCTTTTTCCCACAGCCCCTTTCACAGGTCTTCCTATGGGAAGAACAAGTTCTGCCTGAGTGAACTAAATTTCACCCAGTCTGATTTAAATTATAACAGTAATAATTTCAATAGTATTATTGTCATTGCAGAAATAGTCTGGGTTTATTGTGCCTGAATTTGGGGATTTCCAGCTTTCCTACACTTAGATAAGTCATTGTTATGGACAAACACTGTGGTGCATGATGGTTTCCCGTTGTTGACAAAACTTTAAAATAAAGCTGTGTGGAGACTTTAGTTTGTTTCTGTTGTCTTGAAAAAAAATTATGTTTTTGGCAAAACACTTGAAAATGGAACATTTAATTCAAATCAGTTATAATTTGGATTCAAAAACATTTCCCTGCTGACTCTTAATTTCCTTCCTTCATAATGGCACTACGACAGCCTCATCTCATGTGAGAGAAGGTCTTTAATGGTGGAAGTGAAAATCCAGCTAGGGAGCACAATGTACAGGGGAGAATGGGAGCATTCAGCCAGCAGTGTGTGACTTCCATGAGGTATTGTAATAAAACATCCAAATAAAATAGCTAGGTTTTCACATATAAACCAAAAATGGAGACCTTTCCAGCTTTATGATACTAAATTTTTTATTTTGCACATGAAGTAAATATTTTCTAAGACAGGAAATTGTTTAGTAAAAGTGCTGTGTAGCTGCTAAAAAATAGATCAGCATCACAAAAACTACATCTAGGAATTGGAAGAGGTTTAGAATAAAAAGTGAGAGTATATCATAAAGACTTTATTTCTAATTTTATTCATTTTTACTTGGTTGTTTTAGTAGCAACACACATAGAATTAATTTTCCTTGCAAGGGTCTAATGACTTTTCCTGGTGTTTCTACAGTCTTCGCAGGTTTCTTAGGAACTCCAAAACAGTATTGCTCATTTTTCACCCAGTGGGATGTCCTCTCATCATCCACAGCTCCTCTAAGGACTTCAACTCAATCTGGATCTTCTTTGTCTGATATCACCTCTTTGAAAAATTATGTTTATTTCTGGTTATATGAGGGATATATAATTATGGAGGCAATATTAAAACTATAGGAAGCTTAAAACTTATCAGCAGTCCAGTCATTCATGAAAATTCACCTGACCTGAGACATCCAATTGGCAAAGGTGCTTGGGGAAATCATAACAGGAAAATAAATCAAAATAATGTTCTAAAGTGGAGTTGCTTTTCTGATCAGTGAGGGAAGGATTAGAAAACAAACTGAGGTTTTTATTTCGTATAAGAAAGTTATATTAATCAAACATTTTTAATTCAGAGTGTTTTCTTCTTGTTACATGCTGCCTTGTTCAAGCTCCCCCACACTGTAGCTCCTGACAGTTGTAGCCTTGACATTTCTAATAATGCTTTCAATACCTCCTGAAAATTCCTGTAAGAGAGGATTTATGTGACGAGTTAATCAAAGCAGACTATACAGCAGTGTGTTTTCATCCCAGATAAATATCTGTGTTCCATTACTGAAGTTGATAAAATATTTGATGGACAGCAGTGACCTCCTGCCTACTGTTCCTATGCTACTGGATATTTATTTTTTAAATTTAGAAATGCATGAGCAGGTTATATATTCAGATTTCTTCCTAATCTTGCAGTTGATTGCCTAAAACCTCCCATCTATGTCTTACACTGGTTGAGGGTAGAAGCACTTGCTCTGATAAAACAGAAGCTGCAGTGATTTGACGTAAATGAATTTTTCACGCAGGCTGTTTCTGTGGGGCTGCTGGCACTAAGTTCCCATGGAAAGCACATGCCTGGCACAACTGTCGTAACCTAAAGAAACCAAGACTGTAGCCAATGAGGAACGACATACGATGAACAACAACAGCTTGTTTTAAGGTGAGGCTCACTTGGAGAATGGTGGCTCTCTATCCAAGACAGGCAGCTGCAGACTGTGAGATACAAACCCAAATTACTTCCACAACCAGCTGGTCCAGGGTGTCTCCCACTGTATGAATGTTGCAACGTTACACAATGTAAATCAGGAAAGAGAGTAGCACACTAAATCCACTGGCCTCTAAAATAGCAGCTGTTGCCCCTCTTTCTTCTCACTACCTCAGCTGATTTGACTGCAGTACTCTCAAGTACTGTAAATTGGGATTATGAGAACCAAAGGCATTTATCACCACTGAAATGAAACAAGAGATTTCAGCAGTTGCATTGGTTAACGAAGAAGGACCAGTTTTTAGTGTAACCAGTAAAGCAATTTAACTATATGACTTTCAGAAATGTTACTTAGGTATGGCAGTGTTTGCCTGGCTTCTTCTATAACCTTTCCTGAAATTATGGAAACAGGGAAAAGAAATATAACTGAAAATTTCCAAGGTGTGATGCCTCAGGCTTTGCCTAGAGTCCCAGGGTACTGCTCGTCCGTCAGCTCTTTGCAAGAGAAATGCTGGTTTGTGTTTGCCACAGGGAACTATTTTCCAAGGCTTGACACCAGTGACACCAACTGCGGATAAGGGTCATTAGCAGTGTAGCAAGAAGTACCCTTCAGCATTGGGTCTCCTAAAAATGCCTGCAGGTCTGCAAGGATCATTGTCATACTAAAATTTTTACTATCTGCTGAGTTCAGTGGTTTTCCCCCAAGCCACCTTTTAGCCAACTTCAGACAAATTTAACTGGCCAAACAAGGCCATACTGTTGCCTGCCAAAAGGGCAGGAAAAGATACAAACACACACAAAAAAATCCAGTTAGTCTTAATAAGTAGGTAGCCATGTTTATCCTTTTTCAACCAGAGCCTAAATGTGTGTTCCGCGCAGCCTCCCTCCAATGTCATTTCCCGCTGATTTTCACTGCTTCAGCTTCAAAGTTTGCACTGAGTAGCCACAGGACTCTTCCTCTTCTCTGTAGGAGCTTAATCTCCTTCCTTTCTCTTTCAAAAGCTTTAGTGTCTTCAGTCACCTATGGTCCATGTCTTTTAGAACTGAGGTTTGGAATAAAAACATGAGGGCTTGATGGCTTTTTCTGGAGGCAGGCATTGAGCGTTAGCCTGCTGGCTAGCTACTCTTGTCCAGGGTGGGCTGAGGAATTAAATATCCTGCTGGAGCTATTAATGTCACATATGTAATGTCATAGAAGAGATGAATTACACATACATTCTCCAAGTTCATGGTCTTTAGTATATTACCAGCTTTCAAAGGAGATTGCAAAACACATCAACGATGACAGTTACTATAGAAAGATAGCTAGTCCAATAGGCACCACCCACACTTGCCTTTAGCGATTGTGCCTTCAGTGTTACACAGGCCATCTTCTCCTCATTGGGTAGAGCCTCTGATTACATTTCCTCAGGCCGTCCTTTGGAGAACAGCAGCTTCATCTAGCCAGGACCTGTTGCAGAGAGCTATCAGTAGAGGCACTCAATGGAATTAACACGCTATCTTTGCTCTCAGTTGGGTTACTCCCTTCTGTGGACAGTGTCACCCATTTGTGAGACTTGATGGTTATTGCCCTCAACTCTGTACCGAACGGGGGGTTGGAATCACTTTCCACTAACGGCATCTCCATTTATTTAATTAATCTTTGGATTTACTTGGACTGCTAGCACTGCTCCCCTGGACTTCTATCCCTATTTAAATACCACACAATGTTTCTTTAGGTCTTGTTTGTAGGGACTTTCCCTGTGCTACACAAATTACAAACCTTTTAGCAGTAGTATTCGTTACAATCGTCCTTCATCCTTCTGTTCACTCCTTGCACCACTTTTTAAAGAGTTTAATTAATCAGGGAATTAATTTTGTGCCAGTTTTGTACAGAAAGCCCTCAGTAATGGACAAACCAAATAACTGAAGTATTAACATTTGTGTTTATAGTATTAGATCTTACACAACATTTGAAATGTGGGAAGTATAAGTGATTTTAGCCTCTTGAGAAGTGCAGTGTTCACTCAAGTATATGCTGATTTTAGAGTCTTCTCTTATGAACTGGAAATTTAGATACTGCTTGAAAAGACCTCCTACTGAATTTATTGACCTGTTGTTAGGAGTTTGACATGAGGGAGATTGCCTCCAATTAAGTCAGAAATTAAAAGCTATTCCTAACATTTTAGGGCATGAAACTTTATGTAACCTTCTTAAAACCCACTGGAAGGGTTTAATTGTGTACCACAAGCTGAGAAGGTGATAAGTGTTTGCAAGATTGGGTTTTTGGATAATAAATCCTTCAAGGCAGAGAATTTATGTTTAAGGTATATACTTGTACATGAAAGCTGTTTCAAAACAATCTCGAATGTGAATTTAAAGCATGCCTGCTATTTTTGCACAAACTCTTCATGCGGCCACTCTTAATCCAAACAGAGGATCTTTCTGAAATTGCCTCAAACTAGTTTGGAAGCAGATTAGTATAACGTCACCCTTAGTGGGGAATTAGAGCAAGCATAGAAGGGGAGTGACCACGGAGCTGCTTTTGTGGAGAAACTCTCGCTCGGCTGTTTTCCCACATCGATGCAGCTCATCACAGTGGGGTCCTGATATTGACTGGAGCTGTTCTCTGCTCCTGCACCGCATAAGCGTTTATGAGTGACAGCACCGCAGACTATTGAGTTGTTTGAACTGTTTATAGCTGCACTCCTTTTTTGAAACATAAGAGATACCTCTTTTGGGTAGATCTCCTCCTGGCAGCAAGCTGTCACTTCCCAGGTTTTGTGCTGTGGTGAGACGGATGCTTAGAAAGCAGGATGCACTTGATTTTATTCATAAAGCATTGCACATGTGATAGAACACCCCGGCTTCATCTAATTAAGCAATAATTCACCATGGGCAGCAGTGTCTTTCAGAGTGGTTATTGACTGTCTCAGCTGGATTGCTGAAAGGCATAAGGCTGCAGGCCACACAACTGGAAGAGCAGTAGTCCTTTGGGAATTTATTTTCCAGAATGCTTTACTAATATGAAGTAAGTAGTTTTTTTCCTGCGTTAAGTTTTGCTTGCTTATGCAGTGTTTATGTTATAAGCTGAGAGTAATACCTGGCTTCAGGGAGCACAGCAATATCTCTGTGCTAATGATGAGAGATCGAGCCAAGACAGCTGAGCACAGGCATTTACTGCTCCAGGTGTGTTACCTGAATGAGATCTATTAGCTCTCCTTAAACTGTTAGCAATGCCACGAGCGCTAAACTTTGCTGGAGGATGGATGAAGCTATGATCAGGGCTTTACTAGTGCTTTCTTTCTTTCTTTCTTTCCTGCTTTTTGTTTAGGTTTTGTTGAATGTAGCTTCAAAATCAAATGTAAGAATGAAAGAGTGGAGGGTAGGCTGAGTGGAGAACAAAAGCATATACAGCCTGTGGAAGAGGTGAGAAAAGGGCGTATAGAACCATCTGTGAAGAGAAAGAAGAGAAATTGTAAGTACTAAAAAGAGCAGAGGAAGAAAAGGGAGAGGCAGGAAGTAGGTGGCATCATTAAAGAACCATGGAAAAGTGGAGGGTAAAGGAAATATGGTCATAAGAGCTGCTGAAAAAGGATTGCTGGTAAGAAAAGTAGGCCATGAGAAGGTGTGTGAGCAGTACAATTTGTGATGGAAGGGAGGGAGTCTGGAAAAGATCTGGTCAGAAGCAACATTGATAATTTTGCACATCTGAGGACTGAGAAAGGTAATGGAAGAAAAGGCTCAGAAGCTCTGGTGTGTTACTGGTAGACACATGCAGGAAGCAGGCTGGCGGCTGTAGGAATTAGGCACTTCAGGGAGCTGCTCTGTAGACCTTTGATTACAGGAAAAGGCAGTGGGACTGGCCAAAGGAGGAAGAGAAGTGCTGCTGTTAAGAAGGAAGAAGATGCCTAGGTAAGACCTTCACACAAAATAGCTTCAATGTCATCCGCAACTTGAACTGAGATTTAGTTCTTGTTCACATATATCACTAGCTGTGTTAAGGATTCACAGCTGTAAATTTTGGGGCAGTAGCTGAGCAGTCTGTGTTTCTGCCCTTTGCTTGAAACAGTGCAAGAACAATTTGAGTGAAGTTTTTCTTTGCATTGCTGAGCCCAGTGCCTCTGCAATCACAGGCTCTGTGGTCTTTTGTGCCTGGCACAGAGAGAAGCAACAAACGAATCATCTTCCCTTTGTGTCTTGAGTCTATATCCTGTTAGAATTTGTGAAAAGTCATTGTGTCTGGGTTGCTTAATGTAGCAATTTCCTATATCTTTCTCTGTCTTGATTAACTTGGTCTTACAAAACTTTGTGTGAAATCTCATGTTGCATTATGTTGACTGGACTTTTTTTAAATTACTTTTATATACATGTATATATAAAAGATATTGAAAACACACATAACCATTGCAGGGGAGGATGTACATTGTGAATGATCTATTTGTATCAGCACTTCTGAGAGGTTCTCTCCTCACCCTTATTCTTTCTTCCTCTTGCGGAAGAAATGCAGAATACTTAGAAAACGTAATTAATCGTGGATTTCTTCTCTTTTCCCTTCCATTGAAAAACCAAAGCAGATGAGCTGGAGAATGGCAAGGCACAAGATGGTGATGGAGATATTCCATTATCTATTACATGCATTTAAATATGGCAATATATTGCTGTAGTTTACTATAGGCTATAAGTATTTTTTGTTGCTGTTGTTTGCTGTATCTGACAGGTAATACTATGATTAAGGCATAAGATTTTATTTCTATATTCACCATGGAGTTAGGCTTTTATGGTCAATATGGTTTGTTTACAGTGTGTGTGATGTTTTTGTTTTGTTGCTTTAATGTTTGGCTAGTGGAAAATGTGTCTGTTTCTGAATCAATAAACAACTCCTAACAATAACACTTGCATGTGTGTAGAAGATAGCAGTTTTTATTGTCATAAATATGTCTTAAAATAGAAAGTATTTTTAGTGTTAAGTTCAGGGTTTTACCTGCTTTGCTGTTGTAGAAGTTTAACAGTCTTGGGGAAGCCTAACCACACAAAACTACTTCTTTTCCAGGCTTGTTAAAACCTTTGAGAGTTAATTTCCTAAATGAATCTATTCAAACTCATAAGCGAGGTTACTCTCATCAGCTGGGACTAGATCATCATGCATTTATTGCTGTGGCAGCTGGATTTAGTTGAAAGGAATTAGCCAAAATGTGGATCAGTTGCATCGGTTCTGCTCTTTTAGAGAGCACCTAGGGCACAGTCTAATGTGAAAGACAGCGCCGCGCAGGTTCAGCTCTCCAGCGCTGAGGCATCCCCCAGGCCTGGTGGTGATGTAGAAGCTCACGGTAGGGTTAGAGCTCTTCTTGCCTTCTGCCTGCCACAGCCAGAGGCTGGTGGTGTTTCTAACTGGCTGGAGAGTATGTGGTAATGTGCAGGTAGGACAGTTACTGTTCAGGCAGGGGTTGAGTGGGCCCTCTGAGCTGTGAAACACGTGTCATTAGTTGTGCTTTGGGCATCAGCTCATTGGCTTCATGACACGATAGACAGAGGAATGCTGGCTGAGACCAACACGCCGTCAATGGGTTTGAGAGAGTTTTCCTGCTAAGAGTAAGTCTAGTTTGGTGTCGGCAGAGCACAAATGAATTGAGGCACTGTGCTGGTGCTGTCTAGCAGAGTATGAGCTGGGGTCATACGCTGTGCAGATGCTATCTGAAAAATGTCAATTCCTGCTGTCAATTTTCTAAGTACTTCAGTGAGATGGAAATTATACGCAGAGCCATACTGAGACATTTCTGCTCCTAGGGCAAAATGGCATCTGTACCACTTCCTCATGTTTTTCTGAGTTTCACGCAGCAGTCTGCACCTCCCAGTCCCTACTCCTGGAGGCCAGAAGGAACAGTAGCATGGATTCAGAGTATCCTGCCCCAGGCTGCTGTTCTATACCTGGGTTAAACAACTCCTTTGGAAAGTGGCTGGCCCCAGTTGTGTCCAGTCCTGCCTGCTGGGGTCAGTGGGGATGTAAGGCAGGGAGAGTAGCAGCCCTTCCCTGAGAGAGCTGGGACAGTGAGAAGTCTGGAAGCATGAGTTCTCCTGAAGCATAAGCAGTTCTCTTTGCAAAACCACATTTGCAGCTGAGAACTGCAGGTAAATTTAGGCTGGCTTGGCAACAGTAAGGCTGTTCTCTACTTGTTCCCTGAAGCAAGGTTGCAATGCATGGCTGACAAGTGTCACAAAGCCCAAATGAATAACTGCAGCAGGCCTGACTTCAGCCTCTCTTTCCTTGAGTGAATTACCATTTGCATTTGTGTCACTTGTTGAGATTTCCCCTAATCTAATGGTAATTTCCATCCTCAGAAACCCTGTAAAATAATCAATATATTTGACCTCCCTTTAGGTGATAGATGGAAAATCTTTGAAAATACTGAGCAAGGCGCATACCAGCATCATCTCCAGGTGATGGATTGGTGCCCCAGGGCCACCTGAAAATTTCTACCTCAGAGCATCTACCCTGTTTGCATATCAACTGTTGTAAGAGGAACTCTTATAAACGGGGATAGGAGACCAAAGCTAATATAAGGTCAGAGAGGAAAGTTCTGTATTTTCTTCCTTTTGAGATCCACTGTCAGTATTTTCAATATACCAGTTCAGCTGATAAAACAATACGACCTATAAAACCTCAGATCATTATCAGCTAAAAGCCTCTTGAGCACCGCAATATCTGGTGAGCCTGCCTTAAATCAGTCTATTGTATTTAGTACACACATGGCCTACTCTGTAGACCACTGAAGGTGATTAATCTCTTTTGTTTTGCAATGGAATTGTATTAGGTAAGATCACAAAATTATTTAATGAGGTTTAGCCATGGAGATGCTAACCTGTATGTAGAATGTGCTTCTTAAACTGTTCCATCTGGATCTGCAAGTTCAGAGACTGACAATTAAAATGAAAGTGGAAAACTCAAGAATCAGAAATAATTAATGAACTTAAAGTGGATTAGTTAAATCGGATTAATTTCTGATCTTCTTCCAAAGCAAATTAAACTCAACCAAGTTAAGGCCACTTTAACTCTGAGTAAAGCATCCACTTGCCAGCTTAATGCTGTTTAACTAATCTGCTTAAAAAGTGAACTTGGATTACTTATTCCTGAATATTCTCCCACACAGTTTCTTTGCATTAAAACAGAAATGGCTTCAGCAGTACCTCCTTCAGGACTTTAGAGCATGATTGAACCCAACACTCAAAATTAAATCCTATGATTAATAGTCAGGAAAAAGTGTCTGCGTGACTGCTAGGGGTAAAGTGAATGGATCTTTATGCAGTTTTACAAGCAAAATTGAAACAGTTCAGGCTATGCATTTTCCATATTTTCAATGTTTATATGGTGGATACCGACAAACATTGTGGCAAAAGCATCTAATTTTGGCAGCAAACTGGATGGAAGAGTAGCATAAAGGCAGGCAGGTTGAATCACCTGAATTCTTATTGTTCTAGGATCAGAGTGCTCTAAAGTTGTTATGATCCTCCTTGTGTAATCTGGTTTTCTGCTATTTAAGGTTAGCAGGTGAGTTGTCCCTTAAGTCCTGCTGAGTGCTGAATGACTGGGAAAGTTTTGAAGCTCCTCTCTGTTGTGCCTGTAGACTTTGAGCTGGTGGCTGCCCAGGTGGAGAGATCACTCTGTGTGCACTTCTCAATGGCTTATTTGTGCGAGTGGCAGAACCTTTTTCTCCTGTGGTTTCACTCTAAGGAGTGTGGCTTTTTCACTTTTTGTTGCTCTGATCCCGATGGAGACAAAGTGCTAGGAACTTTTGCTTTTGATGTGGCCAGCCTGTGGCAAATCTTACCTACTGTGACTTTGTCTGGCTATGTTGTGGTTAAAAATAAATAAATAAATACTGCACTTCTCAATGGCTTATTTGTGCGAGTGGCAGAACCTTTTTCTCCTGTGGTTTCACTCTAAGGAGTGTGGCTTTTTCACTTTTTGTTGCTCTGATCCCGATGGAGACAAAGTGCTAGGAACTTTTGCTTTTGATGTGGCCAGCCTGTGGCAAATCTTACCTACTGTGACTTTGTCTGGCTATGTTGTGGTTAAAAATAAATAAATAAATACAGTGCTGTTTCCATTGTATTTTTTTTGTTTGTTTGTTTTCTTAGGTCAGTCACCTAAAGCTAGTTGTCTTACTTTGAAAAGGAGTCACATATATTGGGTATGAAGTTGAAAATTACACCATAAGCTCTTTAGCACAGTGTATATGTATCTATAACACGCTTATTGTGAAAAACTTTTGTGTGATGCAGTTTACTGACTAGAGCTCAGGACTGCAGAATATCATAACCAGTATTTAAAAACATAATCAGGCGAGTTATTTTTCTTTCTCCATGTATTTGCCCCTATTTGAATATCATACTACAAGACTGCAAAACATAGCTCAAATTCAGCAACTGGTAGCACCAGGATGGGAAAGGAGGATCTTAAAATAACTCTGTTGATCTTTAGTTGGACAGTGTGTGGTCTCAGCAGTTTGTCTGTGTGCTGTTATTTGCAATATCAGCACCTAAAGTCCTTGCGATCTTTCTGATTTTGATGGGACTTGTCATGTGAAGAAGTCATGATTCCTGTCAGCTGAATTACAATGCACAACTACGCTGCTGCTTTTTCAGATCTGCTAAACCATGATTCACAAAAGCATCTTAAAGCTGTCCTTGCTTTATTGACTTATATCTCTGTTGCTGAAAGTGGATTACTTTTAATTGTAAGAGGGTTTGAAAGAATGAGAAAGGGTCCTGCCTTGGAAAATTTTTGAGGTTATGTCAGGGGTATTTGAGCCAGTCTGTCTCAGAAACAGGATGGGCACGTTGTTCCAGTGTGGTGCACAAGCTTATCAGACACAGCTTCTTGACCTTAGCTGATCACCACACACAGTTCTGTCTTGTGCCATTTAGATTTACTGCCTAGAGACTCTTGTGTGTTACTTCATTGCATGGTGTAGATGATAGGCCTGAAAGAGATACCTGAGCTACCAACTCAATGTCTAGAAAATGTTTGGGTAAAGGTTTTTGAAGATGGGAAATGGCCTTATCTTCATTAACACCACGACCCCTTTACATCACTCGGGTAATGTGAAATGAACTTAGAATGAGGGTAAGGATAGCTCATACTTATGTAAATTCTCTTCTGTATTACTGGTGGCACAGGAGGGCTTTGGTCTGGAATAATTTTTAGTTCCTTGGCAATGAAGTATCTTCTCTGTAGTGCATGCTAAATAAGTAATAAATCATAATAATTTCCACTTAACAGACAGTCCAAACAACTAACTTTTCTCACACATCTGTGGATTTTCTTATATGACTTTGTTTGAAAGGACAGAGTGAGTATCAAAATATAAAAAGTTTTCTTCCTTGACAACAGGCCAGGTTTTACTCCAGAAAAAAGCAATGCACTTTAAATGTTGATCCGTGGTAGTTTCCCCTAGCCGATTTGATCTGATCTGTCACTAAATCCCAACACTTTGTAATGTAATAAACTCTCAGTCTTTGATTGTATCTGACACCAACAGAGGAGCACTGATCAGAAAAATCTTCCTTTGATTTCTCTGGGTAGTGGATCAGATGCAGCAGTGAAAAGGAAGGAGCTGAAGAACAAATGAACAACATAAAAAAGTGAACTCTTTATCTCTGTCCACAAAGATGTTCTTTAGAACTACAGACAACACAGTCCTTTTTTATTCTTAGAGTGAGCAAAACCTTCATATATACAGTACCTGCAAATCACAGAATAATATGGAATGCCTTTAAAAAAAAAAATAAATCGGTGCATACATGGTGATGTGGGATTTCCAGTGGGTCCTTCTGGTATATAATCTGCCATAACTATGCATCTGCAGCCTTCTAGCCCTTTTTTAAAAAACAGATGCAAGTCTCGGATCTGTTCAAAAGCATATATGTATCTATCAGCCTTCTGTTCAGCTCCTATTAGAGTTAATTGAACTGAACCAAACTTTTGGACTCCTCTTGATTCTAAGAGTCTGGGCACTACTCATATCCATAAGTCTGCAGGCATGCTCTTGGGATGCGGATACTGTCTCCTTTCTGCTATCTCCATCCTGGGAGCAGAGCTTTGTACAACATAAGAACTCTCAGCTTCAGATTATTGCTGGTCCTCCATGATGCTGTTGTAACACAGAAAAACTCCAAACTCTTCCTTTATCTTCGACAGTGTGGGGTCTCTAGCTATGGTATAGGCTTCTCACGCTTTCAGAAAATTCTGGTTTTTTTCCAGGGTGCCATCCCACCCCGAGGCCTAGAGCACAGGTCTTATGAGGAACATCTGAGTGAAGTGGGGTGGTTTAGCTTGGAGAAAAGGAGACTGAGGACAGACCTTATCGCCGTCTACAGCTACCTGAAAGGAGGTTGTAGGGAGGTGGGGGTTGGTCTCTTCTCCCAAGTAACAAGTGACAGGACAAGAGGAAACAGCCTCAAGTTGTGCCAGGGATGGACATTATGAAAGAATTCTTCACAGAAGGGGTTATCAACCATTGGAACAGGCTGCCCAGGGAACTGGTTGAATCACTGTCCCTGGAGGTATTTAAAAGATGGTAGATGTGGTGCTTGGGGACATGGTTTAGTGGGGGTTTTGGCAGTGTTAGGTTAATGGTTGGACTCGATGATCTTAAAGGTTCCTTTCAACATAGATGATTCTAAGGTCATCTTCTTCCAAAGTCGATGTTGTTGCCTGTGTATGTCCTGAACTTGCAGCATATTCTTACGTCGGTGCAGGTGTATCAGGTTTTAGATGCCTCAGCCTTCTGCAAACCTGAGCAGGGTTTGCATGCTCTTAGTCAATGGATATTTTAAGAACAAATGAAATAATTGTGTATTCTTCTTAGCTGCATTTTTAAATAGAAATATTTCCTTGAGTTACAGATTTGAGCTATAATTTTTCATGTTGCTTTCTGAAGCCATGCTGTTCCATGACTAGGATAAGTGATGATTAGAGCTATTCTAAAGTAACTGTTTTCGTATCAGTAGCAGGGCTGAAGTGAGAAAGGACAGGCACATTAATTATACAGTAGACTTTATTTCCAGTGCCAGCTCCTGCTAGTACAGGAAATTTTTCTGGTTACTCCAGAGCCTCTGTTTTGGCTCATGCACCTTTGGAAGTGGAAGCCAACGTATTTTAGGAAGTTTCTTGTTCATTTAAAATAAAATGTGCAGTAATTAGACAAAGCAACCAGTGCCAAATGCAGTACACCACATATGAAATACTTAATTACAGAGGAAAGTTATGTGTTCCAATTGACAGAGTAATCTGTACTCTAATTTACTTGTCTTACAACTCATTACATCCGAGATATTGATTTTCCAGTAGATGGCTTTAGTGGCTAAATAAGCACATTTTATCTTGGGGACCTTGGTTTGAATCTGATCTGTGAACCTCTGTCAAATCAGCTTGGAAAGCTCAAACCTCTCTATTAGGTGATGTCCATGGAATAATCAAAGCAGACATACTTCAATAGTGCTAGTAATTTGTAAATAAAGGGCAGAGAGAAATGAGACACTTAAAACTGTGTTGCTTTTGAGACTTAAAAGATTATGTCCTAGCAGGTAGCTGAAGTGAACAGTGATTAGCTTTTAATTATATGTACCTTGACTTTTAAGGTTTAATATCTCATATTTCAATTATACTATGTGAAACTTCTTACTGTGAGCCAAAAGTGGGGAGGGAAACCTGGAGTCATTAAACCTTGTCCTGATCTTTCATAAAAAGTTGAATACCTTCAGAGTGTACTTCCCTTCCTGATGCAGCAGCTCGATTATGGGTGAGATCAACTGCTAACCTTGGCTGGAGAAGCATGAGAAATGATTAGCCTTTGTAACATTTAGCTAAATCACTGTAGTTGCAGAAGCTGCCACAGATCATATTTTTTTCAGAAGTTTTCAGCATTTGCAGCTCTTGAACAGATGGGCAGAAGTTATTTGTGCTAAGCAATTCAAAGCCACAAAACCTTCATCGATATGTATCGTGCTCCTGGTACTTTTTGGTTTGTGTTGTGTGGTGGTGGTGTTTTATTTTCCTCTTTTACAAATCACTCCCTGGGATGATATCTTTTGTGTTTAACTTTTTTTTCCCTAAAGTAAATGGTCAACTTAAGTGTTTATTTGCTAATTTATTAGTGGAAACATTATGATATTCGCTTTCAAAAGCAACACGGGTTGCTGGAATTGATCAGACTTGAGATCCACCTAGAGCTGAGTTTCCAGAGCCAGCAGTAGCTAATACCACATGTTTTGGAGAAAGATTGAAATCTAATCTTTCATGGACAATTTTACAGTAATATCCCTATACACAATAATATCTGAAAACAGGCAGGTTTCTGAAATGTGTTTATTTTAGGTAGCTTCAGATGGAGGCTTTCTCGTGCATGTAGCAATACCTCTGCTTTTTAATCCCGCTGAACTCTTTATTTCAATGTATCTTGTGGAACTGAGTTTCATGTGTTTTATCAGTTTTAAGAATCTCTTCTGTTCTAGTGTGTTTCATTATTAGCTCGGATCCCATTGTTGCATTTTTCTATGTTATTTGATTTGCAGATCTGTTGTATTCCCAGTGTGTGTGTAGCTTGGTTTTTGTTGTTTTGTTTTTCTGTCTTTCCAAACAAGAATTATATTTTTTCTTTGTTTTTAATCTGTTCCAATATGGAAATATTTCTGTGTCTCTAACTGTTTTTATTGCCCTTCCCTGTCCCTTAATGTTTCTGCTTTGTTTTTTGTGAAATTGGATGACCAGACCTGAAATGTGATTGTACCATTGATTTTATGTAATGGCACTCTGATATTTTCCACTTTGCTTGTTATCTGTTCCTTAATGAAGGCTAAGAAGTTATTTGAGGTTTTTATACTGCCCTTGGACACCGTGCTTTTCAGAAAGATGTCTAATTTTTTTTTTCTAAATGGTTATGGGTACAGGCCATCAGAGTATGCAAGGAGTTCATCTTGTTCCTTCCATTATTCTGCATTCAACCCCATTTAAGATGCATTTGCTATTAGGTTATTCAGCTCCCTAATTACATTAGGTTCCTTTGTCGCTGATCATTCTTTGAACCACATGAGTTGGCAAGAAAACAAACAGGTCCTCTCTCCCCTCAAAAATGATAGCTTGCTTTCACTGTATCATAAATTTTGGATCACTTGCATTTTATGCTATTTCTTTTCAATCTTAGTCACATGGGAAGATGCCTGCCTTTGTGGAGTGCCATTTCTTTACAAGGAATGTCCTTGCTTAAAGGCTTGAGCACAGGGAACAGAGTGCAGGCTCAGAGCCCAATTTACTCCAGTCCTGTTGATTATTCTTAGACTACATGTAACTTCTTTCTTCCGCCTGATTTTTTGTGGCAGATTTGAAGAGGTTATCTTTTCAACATTTTCTTCTTTGGAGGAGATCTTTTCTGAAGATGTTGCCTTGAGGCTAAGTGGCATCTTGGATTTTGTCTAATTTGCCTCTCTGTATCAATTGGAACTCTGTTTAGTGCAGTGGCTGGCAATCTTTTTGGAAGACTGCTGTATCCTGCCTGAGTGCTAACTTGTCCCCACCAATACCTAGATCTTTCCCCTCCTGTGTGGCAGTGTGAACCATCTGGCATCCAAAATGGGTAACCCCAGCAGAAGAAAAGCTTCTCATTCATCAGAGGAAGCCTTGGCCTTTTGAATAAGAGGGTATGATAAGAGGGCTACTGTACGCTTTCAGTTTCTCATTTCCAGAACAACCCAAGTAGCGTAGTGCAGCCCTGGGGGACAACAGCCTGAATATTATTTAACTAATAGAATGGGCCAATACTGTAATGACATGACCAAGGGTATTGGGAGGATATGTCTTCAGGACCCACGAGTTACTAGGGCTACCGGAAGCAATATAGGCACCTTGGGGTACAAGCTTGCCAGAGCTCCTTAGCCTTGCTGATGTATCCAAACAGAACTGAAGGATTCCCACACAGCCTTGCTTTGGGCTGCACATGCACTTCTGCATAAACTGCAAGAAAATCTCCAGAACTAAACTTAGGAAGTTCTAGTTCATTGGTTCAGATTTTTTTTTTTTTTTTTTCATACGGATACACTTGAGTATAGGTTTATTAAAACTAAGAATTGGGAGCAGAGGAGTTTATATTTAGAATATAGGAAAATCTGGAGCTCGTTTAAGCGGTCTTGATTAGAAAAACATGGCTGCCTTTCAGCAAAACACTTGTAAATTATTATGGTTTTGATTTATAACTATTCTATTTCAGTTTACACATAAACATGTAAAACTGACCTGTATGCCTAGGTGCAATAGATCAGAAAGACTGACTGGAATATTAAGGAGAATAACAGTACTATAAAGCTTGTCATGCTGATATTTGTGTTCTCTGTGTCAATGCTACCTGGCATCATGACAATTCCATTTTTATCTGTTCATTTCTTAAATTGCCTAATTGCTAGGTTTCAGCAGTATGCAGAAATTTAATGCATCATTAAAAGATCACTTAAGAAAGATTTTCTTAGAGATTCTTTTGTTTTGTTTTGTTTTTTCTCTTATGCTTCTAAGTCTTTCAGGCTCTTAAACTTTAAATTTGTATCTGCAGCAGTTTCAACTAGTTTTAATGGTAACAGTAAAAAGACACTAATTAAAAGTAAAGACAAAATAACAGAAAAAGTATTTGTTATTGTGCCTTCACACCCTGCCCAGTAGGCTGGGATGCTTGAGTGCTGCTTGTTCTTGTTTTTGTTGCATTCATGACCTCTGTTCTTGATTAGTCTGAACTTCCTTTTATGCAGGGTAGAATAGTTAATGATCATCTTACTAGCACAGGCCAAGATTTTGGCACTTCATAAAGATTTTGCTTTCTGTCTAGTCTTTACTCCTTCACTTTCCCCTCTAATCAATCTAATTCTATGAGATATATTTCAATCATCTATATCAGCGGTGAAAGAAATACTATTGATTTCTGTGTGCAGTCATTTCAGTAGTTTCTTTATGAAGCGTTACGTTATCAGAAGCTGTGGTAATAGGGACCTTGCAATGAGAAAGTAAAATCTCAGCAAGACACAGCTTCTGACCTTGTGTGCTGTTTCCTTAACAACAAGATGGAGCATGATCTTGACCTTGTCTCCAAAGTGCTATTTTTGATCTTAGATTCAAGCAGTGAAGCTAATAAGAAAGTAAATAACATTCATCTTATGTTGAAGCCAAAGGAAGACATACTGCTTTTTTTTTTTTTGTCTCATTCCTTGAATCTATAGATTTATTTATTTTTTTAGATGATGTATACGGGCTGCCAAAAAGACCCTAACCTGTGTTTTTTGAATTTGAATTTTCTGAATTTT
Source organism: Charadrius vociferus (assembly GCF_000708025.1). NCBI lineage: Eukaryota > Metazoa > Chordata > Aves > Charadriiformes > Charadriidae > Charadrius > Charadrius vociferus. The sequence goes on from NW_009650068.1 coordinate 643,882, forward strand.
TTTGGGGTCAACTTTTGTCTAAAGATTTCCTAACAACTATCTAGCTCAGCATAAGTAGATTAGTGAGAGATGTACAAGATGTCAGATCTCTCAAACTGTACTCTATGGACCTGTTCTTGTCTAGATTGTGAATAACCTGTTATCATGGTGTTTTTCTTATTTCTAGTCCATACTTGATATCCCTTAGAGCTTCTTTCCATGAGAAGTTGGTGTGAAGGCTATGAGGATAAAGTGCAATAGGTATGCTGTGCTGTCTCTGGGAGACCATTCAAGTATGCACTTAACAGCACATCTCATATGAATTGGCTTATGTGAGATGGAGAAGGCTATCTCCTGCTTTGTGCAGTGTCTGCAAAGGGAATTAAATAGAGTGGCTACTCTGCTGAGAATTTGTACCCCTTGTAGTACACACATTCAGAAAAGCCTCACTTCTACTGACAAGCATTTTATTTGGTGTGGACTCGGTCAGAAACAAAGTTGTTACTGGCACCAGAGCAAGGCTAAATACCCAAGGAAAAGGAGCTGAGAGTATATCTTTATTGAATGTGATAGTTGTGTATAGAATTAGAGCAGCTGGAGTGAAAGGTTACCATGGGTTACGCTGGTACCCTATTTTATTTTATTTTTATTTTTTTTTATTTAGAATGCAGTATTGTACAGGGCAGTGCAGGTATTTGTTGAATAGCAAAATTATTTGAAGAGAGCAGGGACAGCAGGAACAGTAATACTTGCAAAAAAAAAAAAAAGAAACTGTGCACTAGGTGTATGGTGGAAATAAATAGCACAGATACCTGATAAAAAGACATGGAGATACATTTGCATAATTTTATTGTGTTCATAATATTCTCATAATGCTTACACAAAATATTCATGTAAAGAGTGGAATGGGAGTGATTGTTAAATGATTCAAGCACACTGCATGTACTTGAAAGTTAATCAAGAGTATTTCTGAGTCTGGCTTAACTGTGTAGTTATATAATCCAGAACCTGCCTGTTTTGGAAAGACGTACCTAATGATTTGTTGGGGATCTGATCAAGTCTTCGCAGTACTGATGCTCAGCAGGCTGCTGTATTGGGCTCTATTTTATTGAGCTCATTGGTACGCACAGAAATTTCGAGCATATGGACCGTAGTGCTGTTTCTTCCCTTATGCCTCTGATGCCCTACTAGCTTAGGTCTAAAACTGGCCCTGACACCTCCAAACGTCTGTGTACCTCTAGCATCCTTTCTCACAATTCCAACTCCATGTGTACCTTGGGCTACTACAGTATAACTCTTCAGGGACGCTGGGGTAAACGCTATGCATGTGCCTTGCAGAGGTGCCAGTACTCTTAATTGCACGGGGAAACAAACAGAGCTAGGAAAACAATAAATCCTGGATATGTTTCTATGACTCAATTTTCTTACTACACTGAAATATCCTTTGGGCTCTTGGTTCAGTCCCTCTGGGATGGTCCGGAATTGCTTTCTTGTAGCTCCTGACTGGTCTCCTGAGCTGCTGAATCTTTCCAGCTTAGCTCCTCTTCGACCTCAGTCATTCCTGGAGCTAGAACACCACCCCTGCTATAAAAGAATGTTCCTCTCTTATCTCCTTCCCAAAGCTTCCTCTTCATTTCCCTGAGGCTTCCTATATTACAAACCTCCTTTTTAACACTTGGTTTCTCTGGTAACTTTCCATTGCACAGAATTCCCATCTTACAGACAGATAAGTAAAGCATTAAGCATCCTCCATTAGTTTTCTCAGTAGAGAGATATACACAAAGACACAGAGGTGTTTCACGAGGCAGTGGTAGCTGTTGCATTCAGTTCAGAACACTGCACAGACTGTTCCTGGGTTCCTCAGATCCTTGATTTTTTTGTGTGCAATCTTTCCTAGATGTTTCTGTACATAGTATTATTTGTTGTTTGAACAAGCGTAGTGGTCAAAACAGAAATTCATAATACTTGTGTGGACACCTTTAAGTCCTGGCATCCCCATTTGTCTCATTTTCTTTACATAGAGTGCCTGTACACACGCTTCCTGGTGTAATGTACTTTGGCACACCTGCCAATTTCAACCACTATGTGCCTGCGTGTGAGTGCAGGATGAAAAGAGGGAGGGTCGGATCACATAGAGCACAAGTCAGTAAGAACACAAATAATTTTAACCCTTACCATTGTTTTTTGAGGGAAGGTCTCTGGGGGCTCACAGATCATATTTTATTGTATTATTTCTACAAAGCCTGGGAATGAGATGTGGCCTGCCAATGAAATATCTGGTTATCGGGAAATTCACATTCTTCTGAACCCTTATGTTCAGCAATCCATGGATTTAGCAGTCTTGAGGTCCAGCTGCATAGTTCATTTCACATGCCACTTCACAGTGACATTTTCAAGTGTCATCAAGGCTGACATGTCCAATATATAAACTCCTGTGACACTTAAAAAAAACCCAAAAAACAAACAACAACAAAAAAACCCCACAAAACTTTTATTCCATAGCTCCTAAAAAGTGAACAAGCTGTGTACACAAATGAAACAATGCTATAACACAGGCAACAATTTAGCTTCTCAGACAGACAATGAACCATCACACACACAAACATGCACTACTGACTTCTTCAATGATCTTATGTTTTCCACAGCATCTTTTCATTGTGTTTCAGGAGGGCCCTGAAACACCTTTCAAAGGAATGAAGTATGCAAGGATCCTGCTCTCTGCTGTACTCGTTTCTCACTTCACTCTTCCTCACCACCATAGAGCAGAGGGAAGCAGAGGGACAGTTCAATCTTACTTCCCCATATCCATATGCAGCTGGGCAATCTAATTTTAGGCCTGTCAGCTTTCGCAGTGATAAGTTAACAATATAGATCACATATAAGCTGCATCACAATGATTTTTAAATGAGATTTATTCATTTAAAGTGGATGATAAATGGTTCTCTTTTATCAGACTCTTGCAAATAAGATTAAAGCAAGATTATTTTCCTGGAATAAGAGAACAGCTGGCACAAAGTTAATGTCTCTAGGTCATACTGTGCTTGCCTGACCTTGCAGAGATGTAGAACGACAGTGGGGATCAGCCAGGTAGTCTTTCTGCTTCCTAAATCCTGTTTGTGTGTTACAACCTGATGCTACCTGGAGTACTGATATGTTACGAGTTACGTGAGTGCTGAGAGGCTTTGGCAGGAACAGGCGGTGGCCTAGACAGCACAGTCTGCCCTGGCCTTTCAGGGAATGACACGTATGTGCTGAGACTTTTCAAAAAATGTGGGAAGCGCTGCCCTGTGTTCTTTCAGCATTTTAGAAGGCCTACCATATTGTACAGAGTACTGAGTATGCTTCCCTCGGGGTTAGCCCATCCTGCCAGATGCTTGGCCTCAGTCTACTCTGGATTCCACGAGACAACCTGATATTTTTATTCCTGCTCCCCCAGTTCAGATCCCATGAAATAGCATAAGGGCTGTGTTAGAGCCCATTGCAGTTCTAAATTTGTAATGTGGCACAAAGAACTTGTGTTGCATGTCCTTAATATGACGTGAGAGGATGGACCTGTCAGTATTATATAGGCGGAGTAGCTCCTGAAGTGAACTCTTCTCAGAATTTGTTTCAGAGGGAACAAGTTCATTCAGTCTGAGGGACTGGGAGAGAACTAACTCCTCGCTATCAGTGAGAACAATGGATATTTCCCCTGCATGAACTATCTCAGACTACAGGATAAAACTTTTCCTGTTGTTCTTTATTGTATTCAGGCGGAGGTCCTGGCCTTCTCTTTGGATCTCTCTTGGCAGGAGATTGGCTGTACTCAAGAAGGTAGCAGGATTGTAAAGGGTTGCCCACATGATAGGACTGGAGGGTTGAAAATGACAGTAGAGTTCTTCTGTTTCACTGACTTCCACAAACTCCTTCCTGCCCTGGATCCTTGTGGGTGCTGGAGGTGGAAGAGAGGTTTTACAAACTGATAGTTATTCCTCTCATGTCTTATTTTGCTAATACATCTGCGTTTGCCTCTAATGATTTTGATGAGAGGAGACATCTTATGGTATATGTATCTGTAGCTTTCCATTTCTTATCTATAGTACCTCCATTTACATAAGAAAGTCACACACTTGACTCGCCATGTGTCATTGGTGAGTGAGCTTTGACTGGCATCCTTACTGTAGGGGAAGAATGGGACTTTGTTATGCAAAGTACATGGTTTGTAGTCTCATGTTTCTCCTGTGCCACTCTTCTTCAGCATGTCTCCTATACAGAGAAATCCAATCCTATTGCTTGATTGTTCTGCTGCTTCTCAGACATCATTTTTCTCCGAATTCCTAGCTATGAGTCTGTCTACAAAGTCTGTAGTTGATGGCATTTTACCTCATCTATCACAACCCTGCATGCTCTGATAAATTAACTGTATTGGGCTACAGATTTAAATTGGAAAGTAGTGCAGAGTAATAAGTTATTTTATTGGCGGCTTCCTTTTGATCTCTGATTGCTAGTCTATAATCTGCTCTGAACCTAGAGCGTTCTTTGTTGCTGAAAGTAGTTGTCTATTTTGAAGGTCTGGGTCAAGTTCAATGTTGATTATCAGGCCAAACAGTGGGCAGAAGAGGAAAAAATAAATTCCCTGCTCTAGTTTGAGGTGATACTGAATTAGAGAAGACCTATAGAGCAAGTGAAGTCACTCCTGCACCCTCTACAAAGAGAACAGAAAAATACTCATATTACCAGATCGTCTAGATCTGGCAATGGTTCATCAGTTGTCCCTTAGCATTCCTTTATGTAGTGATGCGTAGTGGATAGGACAATTAGAGAGTTGGGGTATAGGACTGAAGATTAACTTCAACTAAATTCTCATGCAAGATCCTGTTGTCCTCTTGCAGTAAGGACTTATTCATATATATATAAAGAAAATATTATTTGGGGGCTTTTTTTCATTTTGGAGGAAAAACAAAAAGGATAGTCCCCCATGAACAGTGGGGTTAGTAGAACACCTGAAAGTGTTAGATATTTTGAAATACATTTATAGACACGTGCCTATAAACAGGCTCTGAAAACTCTTGAGAACAAAACATCCAGCTGTGCTTCTGTGCCCAGTGCCTACAGAAAGAGTTCAATAGAAATAGTCTGTGTTAATCTTCTGCACTTGGACTCTGAACTCTGATGTTCAGCTCCTCAAAACATAAGTGAAAGAAGGTGTATCAGCAATTCTACCGAGCTGTCAAAAATCAAAGCCTGAACAACAGAGAAAAACTTTCTCTCTTTCAAAACACTCTTCAGCTTTCCTGGAGAACATCACTATAGCGCTGGCATGGAAAGAAAAATGCAATTGGGGATTTTGGAGTGCTCCATGTCCTTGTCGTGCGTGTGACCACTACCATTAAAGGCATACTGAAAATAAACTTCTTTAAAAAAGAAAAAGCATTTTTAGCAATCAATAAGAATTCATTAAGACATTCTTTTATAGATCAGAAATTGAGATTAGAACGGGTAAAGGTTATAGATCTCATGATCATCAGGCTTGATGGAACTCAGTTGACTTTCAGGTTGAGTAAAGTTTATTTGGTACTGTTTCACCTTAATAAAAATTAAAAGATATTGTGGGCTAATATGAAGAAAAAGTATGTTGTAATTAATGCTCTAAAATAATTTCTAAGAAATTGATTCAAACATGGAAGAACTCGCTCCGTTTGTGAGATAAAAGAATGCACTGGTGGATATTGTAAGATGTCGAACTTGAAAATGTAACTCAAAACCAGGAGACACTGAGTGCAGTACATTTCTCTGTGTATTGACTGTGTTCTATTTGTTTTTCCTTTGTATGTTTATATCATTATATCTGTAGCTGTTAATTTGTGAGATGTGAAAGGGAAAAACAAGAGAATGAGAACAGGTCACTCAGCGCAAGAGGATTTTTGATCTGTTTCACATCATCTCATTGCTTGTTAGCGATGGAATTGAATCCAGCCTCAAACTCTGATGTAAATTTGCATGTTTATGTTGGCCAGAATTTCATCCAAACCTGCCTTGAATTCTATAACTGATTCCAGTGGACCAATCTAACCTCACAGATTTGGCCAGCTTTGGGCAGGAAAGGTGTGTGTGTGTGACTATATAATTTTTGAATCTTTGTGCCAGAAATGGCTTAGCAGTTCATGATATTTTTTTTTTATATAATTCAAATACTGCAACTGTAATGCTCGGCCTCCATCTTATTGGGTGGATAATACCACTAAGCAAGCACCTTTTGATTTCTTAAATTTCTCTTAAAAAGGAGCTATTTCTTCTTTAAAATAAAAAAAAAAAAGTGTTTTCAGTGCTTCTGAGAAGGAGGAGGGAGATGGTAGAAGAAACTGAGGGCTGTGGCATCTCACAAGTAAAAAAGAAGGGCTGCATGATGTTAGACAGGGGTAGAAAACTGGGACATGGGAAAGAAGAATTGAGCCCAAAAGGCCTTCAAAAGATATTTTAAAAGAGCAATCCTTACTTCAATGAGTTTGCAGTCTAACAATGTAAATTTGTCTGTGAAAAGTGAGCTACCAGTGGTGACAGAAAGGAATTCTGGTTGATCTTTGCATCTTTGTGTAGCAGAACAGAGGTACAAAATTCAACTTTGGGGGGTGGGACCAAAGGGATATATAAAGCAGAGTAAATTATGTAGGTGAATGAACTCATTCTGTTCATTTCAAGGTATTATTTTAGTTTTCTAGTCTTCTTTGTAGGATTGCTATTATAAGTAGTGAAGAGAGAAAAGAGCGAGTCAGATGGGTAGATGATAGCACTAGAAAGTATATGGGATTAGGAAGAACAAAATGGTGCTGTTTGGCATGGTGGAAGGAATATAATATTCTGGGGAGGGGGAGGAGTATGGAGAACCATTAGGAAAAAGCCCAGAGGTTGTGGGTTCACAGAGAATGACAAAGGTGGAAAAAAAAAAAATCCTGAAGCTACGTGGAAGTGCATTACCTTTGAAGAAATTTTGAAGGGTGGTGTAGTGAGAACCATGATACAGGCAGCACGAAGCAACCCAAAACAGGCTGAAAGTGAAGTGATGGAGTTCCACCCAGTTGTGGAATGGGGCTGTTTTTGCTGAGCTGGGAAGGGACAGTGAACACAGCTGGAGAGCAAAGCAGAGAACTTGCTTCAACAGCACCAGGAACAGGGGAAAACTTGGTATATGGCCGAAGGAGATGGTAGGAAATGTAACTGTGGGAGATGTGAAATAATCCATGGTTGTAACAATCGCATGAGCCCTAGTTCATTTCTCCTACCAAGCATGTAACACTATATCTTCTGATTTAAACCTAATTCTGTTTGTATTTAACTACGACCTATGTAGGGGGAAGTGTAAAAATTGATGTCTTTTAGGGTTAATCCTTTGGGGTCAGGCAATTCTTTAGTTCCGTTGGTTATCAGGTCACCATTTGTAGTAGCACCTTGTTTGCCCAGACAGTATTGCACTGCTTTCTCATATAAATATATAAAATACCACAGTTCTATGTCCAAAAAAAGGTCTGTGATCAGCTGGATAAATAACAGTTGAAGCAACTTTTCTGATGCCAAGTTTTGATTGTGTACGTCAGCTATTTCCAGTGAGAGGGCCATTCAGATGAAACAAACAGCATCAGTTTACACCAAGTTACAGCTTTCCATAATGGATGCTTTCATTGCTAGGCATACTTGGTGCATCATCTACTATTGAAGTAATTAACAAAGTATCTTGGCACTTTAATGTCTCTCAAAGCTCATCTGATGGCACAACTAATTTGACAGCTCTCTGAATTACAACAATGTGTGTTAATATTATGTTTTCTTAATACTGGAATTAAAGTTTGTCTTCCAGACCAAAATTACCGTCTCAGTCTGTACTTCGCAACACTAACTGTGGCATCGATAGTCTGATAAATTGCTCAAAACAATTTTCAACCAGTCAGAGCAGATATGATTTTCTTCACTTTGGATGAATATCAAAAGTGTTTAGGTCCTCATCCAACTGCTTCATCTTGCCAGATATTACTTGATAACACAATGTCATTTTGTAGTGACAGACCGTAATTTTGTTCGTATTCCAAACATTGCCCTTTATAGGATAGAGAAGCAGCGCTTGAACGCTAAAGTTCACTTCACAACTTACAATCTAAAATAGTATCATAAATGCATCACATAAAATATCCTAGTGAAGGGTTATTTAAGGAATAGTTTCAGAAAATATGGTGCGATCTTACGCTTTTTAGATCTGGCTTGTAGGTTATATAAATGCTGGTGAAAGAGTTGGTCACAGACAGGAATTGAAAAGCAGATAAAGCAATGGGACAAAACTCTCAGGATCTAGATTGTGGTATTGGCTAGTGATAATTCACAAGGGAAAGATTTTCTACAAGTATAGTTTGTACTAGGTTCCTGAAATGAATCGGCAGAAGATCATTAAATGTAAAGGTCAGTTGTCAATAATATATCCTATACTTGACAAACACCAATTCTCTGATATCCTATCAATCCTCTCTGTTAGCCAAAATACCGTGATTCTTCTGTAGGAATCAAACTACAGGTGCTCATGAACCTCTTGCAAATCATTGACGTTACTGAATGATGCCATATCATACACAGTTTTAAAAATAATATTCCATCTTTTATTTTGTTTCTGACCTCACCGTTCTGTTTTTTTTCTTTTAGTTTTGACTGACAATGCAGATACATTCCAGAGCCCTGCGTGTTTGTGCTGATGACAAGAGGATGTCTATACAGGCAATTTTCTGAGCACTCTAAATATAGGTGACAGGATTTTATACTACTCGACCATCTGACTTTTCAGAGATTTGAAAGGGATTGGCCTTCCACAGAATTTAAAAAAAAAAAAAAAAAAAAAAAAGTAAAGGCAGCTGAGTCATACTTAAAGTCATGCTGATATGTTTTAAGAATCCATTTTCCCTTTTTTTTTTTTTCCCAGTCTTTTATCTAAGATACTTTATCTTATTTATTTCATTTTCTACATACAGGAGACAGCAATAGGTCAGTCTCTCGAGCACTTTTCACTGCTCTGTTGTGTGATTGGCAAGAGTTTATTTTATAACATTATAAATGGTATTATTACACCATTCAGAATAACATTTTCTTAAATTTCGTTTAGGATCAAAAAAGGGCATGGGTTGCCTCTACTTTAGAAAAGGGGCAAATACTATAGGGCAAGGACTACACTTTAACCAGAGGGTAAATTTTTAGGACTTGCCTTCTCTTTTTAACGCATAGCAATTATACAGAAAACAGAAGGGAGAAGTCCCATGTAATTGATATCTTTGTATATCATGCCTTCATGCAATAATCACCATTCTAAGAGAATCTTTCTCTGCTGTTGCTACATCTTGTCGTCTTAGCCACAACGGTTCTTATTATAGGTAATTTACAGAATAGCTTAATTAAATAGATGGTATTTGTTAACACAAGTTGACTGTTAATCAGGGCTAAATCTGTGCTTAAATGAACTGGAATATCTTGCCAAGACCCGTTCCGGTTATATACAACATGAGCATATAAATATCTTCATACTCAATTACCTCAGGGCATCTTTTTTTATACACAGTTTTATCCTGCCTCTACTGCTGACTACATAGCCGTCCCGTAGATCCAGGAGTTTACTTTCTAAGAACAGGGGAATACCTGGAGGAAATAATACGTCCTATTACAGCAGCACAAATGATCAGGGTTCTTCTGCAATAGTTGCTTTTTATACATGAGGGTAGAAAGAGTCTCTGCCTCGAATGGCTTCCTGTCTAAATAGGCACAAGTGGGAAAAATTAACTATTACTGTCCTCACTGACAAGAATTGAATAAAAGCGTAATTTACTGACTAGCCTTAGGTCATGCAGGAAGTTGATGGCAGTGCTGCGGATTGAATGTAAGTATCTGCAGTTCCAGTGTAGTGCTTTATCCAAAAATAACTCCTTATTTGTTAGGCATCTGAGTGAGAACATCCTGCAATATATCCTGACGTTCTTTTTTTTTTTTTTTTTTTTTTTCCTAGAAACCATTCTCCTAGTGCTAATCTTAATCTTCACTTTTTTTTTTTTAATACCCATAAAGCTTTGAACTTATATTAAATTCTTGGAAGAAAGACTGAGAAGTAGTTAAAGGTGGGATATACAATAACTAAAATACTCTTGGGAGTCAGTTCAGTTTTATTGCATTTAGTCTGCTCAGCCAAGTAATATATATCTAGTTCCAGGTACTTGCTTCTTGTCTCAGTTTGTATAGTGTTGGTAGGAAATTGGCACCATAGATATTCTTTACATGAAGGAATGATGTACGTCCCTACATAAAACAATTTTGAACAGCTCACAGGAGCTGAAAAACGGTAGTTAATTTTCCCTTTGATTTTCTGCAGTGTTGAGGAGTAGTTCCCAGGATACTTCTTGGCTGACCTTGCAACCTGGAGCATCATGGTCTGGTGTTACTTCTTGCAGACCAGTTGACAACCTAAGTTTGGATGTGTTACAGATGGTGTTCACACATTTATATGAGTATGTTAGTGCAACTCTCTTGTCTTTTCCCTCCAGTGTAAAGCCTTAAGT
>NW_009650068.1:654451-660847 GCF_000708025.1 Charadrius vociferus
GTTAGAAAGGAGGGAACAACTTTTTCTTGTCCCCATTTCAGTCTGAAGAGACCTGTCAACACACAGTTCAGCAGACACTTTGCTGCGAGGAAGGGATCCAGGGAAGAGAAGCTGCATTCTGCTTCAGTGTGTCACCTCACTTACACGTGTTTTGCTATGAAATGGAATATCCTGTTCAACCTGATAACACTTTTACAACATTCAAAGAAGAAGACAGTTTTCTGCCGTCAGACTTGATAGAGGAGATATAACAACTTTCACTGGGTTGTCATGGGGAATTTCACAGCCAAACCACCTCAGCATGGCGCATTACCCACTCTGTCATTAGCCAGGAGCTGCTATGGAGCACAGTCATATAACATTTGTTTCTGTTACACAAATATCTGAAAGAACCAAATTCAGAACTTAACGTATTTTTTGCCACCTGTCTGGTGCCGGGCTTCAGTGCAAAGGAAATTTATTGGTGGACCTTGTAAACTTGGATCAGCTTGATTAACTCTGTTTCCTCAAATGGAGAAGCAGTTGTTTGTGCCAGTCCCATGTTTGACATGAGCACTGGACAGGTGAAAAGTAAGTTAAGTTATTACAGTCTTCTGTCTGATTTTATCTGGGTTCTACTAATGCACTGATCCTTGTGTTATCTCATCACTTAATAATTTGACAGCATTAATAGCAGCTACCATATGGGTGTTAGGTGAAGGACTGTGATTCTGCCTTATGAATAAAACAGGAAGTAATGCAGGGCAATCTCTGTTAGTTATTGGATTGTAGTGATTTGTAGGTTCTCTTGGATATATATGAAAATAAGATTGCCCTTAGGACAGCAAGGATATTTTAAAATATTGTCTAAATCCGCTTACAGATACTGAATTCTAAGTCGTGATGCTTTATCTCTATATTTTTATACCATGAAAGCAAGCTGTCTTTACAATTTGGAGGAAACATTATTATACCACTGTATAAATCCACATTAGGTTTGGGTTTTGAATGCTTGAAACAGTTGTGGTTCCTCCATCTCAAATAAAACGTAAAATAACTTAAAAAGTTAGAAAGATGAATAACAAAGATAATCACGGGTACTGAGAAATTTCCATAATACGAAGAAGTGTGCTAACATTGTTTAGTCTGGAGAAAAGTTGACTAAGAGAGAACAGGCTAGAAGTCCATGAAGCCTGACACAAAGAAGGTGAGTAGAGAAACTGTTCCTTGTCCTTTCTAGTGTAAAGCATAAGAGACCTCAAGTTAAATTAGAAGGTGTTAGTTTCACAGCAAAAAGAGATGCTTGTGTGTGTAACATGTAGTTCAGTCAAGAAAGTTATCACCACAAGATGCTGCAAATTTTTATGGGTTTATGGAGCGGTTGACAGATTCATGAAAGAAAATCCAAGGAGGGCTGCTTAACAGGAAGCTCTTACCTCTGCCTCAATAAACTGCAGGGAGCTGGGGCAGTACTGTGGGTAAATATTTATTTTCTCCTGCTCTGCTCTAGGCAGAGTGGTAGTGGCCAGTGGCAGAGTTGGTGGTATGGCAGAGATCAAGCATGGTACAGCTGTTCTTTCTATTTTTGTGTCCCGAAATCAATATCCCTGCTATGATTGAGTATTTTACTCTGGTTTCGAGGTGAAAAGCTCTATCTAAATACAAATTCCACTTTCTAAAAAAAAAAAACCAAAAAAAAAACCCCACAAAACCACCTTCATGAAGACTGATGCCTTTTTTATAGCTAATTACAATATAGATAGCTGTTGAATGATTGTAGAAAAAAATAATGGCGAAATTTTGAAAGGCTAATGCTGAACTGTACAGGCACTTTTTCAAACATGTCCTTTCAAATGTTTTGTTGTCATATACAACCGAAATATCAGCATTCAGGGTGCCCTGTGTCCCCATACTGGATCTGCCAAGGTACCTAGATGAGTTAAGCATCCACTTCTTGCTAAAGTTCAGCAGAAGCTGGCATCTTCTTTGACCTTCTGGAAATCCTTGCCTGAATGCCTGTGTATGGTGCTGTGTCTGCAAATTAGAATCATATTACTTGGGGCACCTGTAAGAAAACTTGGCCAGATATCTTAACAAGGCGAAGATTAACATTCATCTGGCATACGCATCCTGGAATAATGAGTGTCTCTTCCTCACAGAGATACAGATCTGAATAGCAAACGCTTTCTCCTTTTGTTTGGATTTGCTATTCACCTCTGCTTTGATTTTATGTTCTGTAAAGATATTCCAGAAACATTTTTCTCTCTAATGACTAGCTAAATATAAAGGAAAGACTAAATCTTAAATCATTCCCCCAAAACCCAAGCTCGCTCTCTCTGAATATGTTTCTGGATTAAATAGATTTTTTTTTTGCTACAATTTTTTTTTTCAATCTGTTAAGTCTTTTGTAGTAATTCTAGAGGTACAGCAGTATAATATGCCTACCCATCACTAATTTTCTACATGGCCAAGAAATGTCAGGGATTTAATGCTGGCAACATCTTTGGAAATGAATTCAGATATAAAATAAAAAGAATCCTGGTTTACAGTTGATTTTACTGAAGTAACTATTTCCTAGGCATCATTATTGTATACAGTAGGAAATAGGTACAGCTATTTCCTTAGAATAAAACAAATTGTGAGGCCTGTCATAAAAGGCTAAGAGAATACCTTCTTTGCTTCACATCCCTTTTAACTGCCTCCATAAAATTTAAGGAATTGCAATAAAACTCGGGAAGTGCTTTCATTGATGAGCTCTATTTGACAGTACTTAGGAGATTATCTTGTGCTCAAGACCAATTGTAATGTTTGCACATAAGAAATTATTTAAAATGATATGTCTTTTCTGGCTTTTTTTTTTTTTTTTAGCTTAAAAGATCTCTCTCAATATATCCCTCTGTTTCTCTCCCTCTCTTTTTTTTTTTTTAAAAAAAAAAGATCTTTAAACAGTTCACTGCCTCCTTGGCATTTCTTCATTCTGCTTTTCATTTCATGTGAAGTCTCCTGGGCTCTGACCAGTTCAAAAAGCAACTTTGTAGTTTTCTACGGTAAATGACTGACAGTATTGGAAACTATGCTCTTTGTCTGACAGACAACTGCGTTCACACTGCTAAGCATTTGGACTGAACTTTTAATTTAACCCTACTGACTTCTTTTTCTCCTTCTCTCAGCATTGTCTGTGTTGTATTTCCTACCGTGGCAATGTATCTCCTGTTTCTGAAGCGGCTGCATTTTTTATGCGATCCTAAATGCAGCTTTGGTGCATGGTTTGGGATCTAATGAAGATGTGCTTTGTGTATGTGCTGTTGCATATAATAACCTGAGACATTCATATCAAATCCAGTTAAAAGGTGGCCTGTGCCAGTAGAAATGGAGCTTGTTACTCTTTGATAGCTGGTAGGTGACTGATATGGTGTCAGTCTGTTTACTAATGCAAAAAAAATGTACTAGTAAAACGATCAGTTTTGTGGAAATTGTTAGCAAAACAGCTAACGGATGAATACAGCTGGAGACTAAATAACTGTCTTGTGTTAGTATGTCTGTGCCAAAGTTGTGGCATGTTGATGAGATGGTTGGGAATTTTTTTTATATGCTCTAAATACTGTTATATTATCTCACTTAGAGTGCTGCGGATAGGTCTCATTAGTTCACCTGCTTAAAATTGCATGGGTACTTTGCTGCTGCCAGTCCAAAAGCTGCAAGACTCTGCTGTTGGATTTGTGGAGTGGATGGAGGCTGTGGGGTGTTTCCACAAGGCTGGCTGCTGCTTCTTCCTTGAAAGAGGCGGGGAATAGCTGTTGGGTCAGACATCTGTACCAGCCCAGGGCTAGGATCCACGCTGCGCTGACTACCTCCATAGGAAAAGAGGGGACAAAGTACGCGTGTCCTTCACCTCTACTCAGACTGGGACTTACTGCCAGGATGCACCACAGAGACATCCCAACTTGTGAAGAGATTCCCCGGCTCAGATCTAGCCCGGGTGATTGTCATTTTGGGGTTGCCCAGGTCCAAATAAACAATGTTGATGCTTAACAAATTAAAGAAGGCAGTTCTTGGTCCCATGTGAAAAGTACTGGCAACATAAGTAATTGATTCACTTCAATAACTGGGGAATGTGAAAAGGCAGAAATCTTTTAAATTAACAAAGTGATGAAATATTTGTGTACATATAAAATAGTATGAATTTAGTATCTTGCACAGACAGAATGCAATATTTTCATTCCAATATAAGAATTTATGACATTTGAAAGAAATTATTCTCTTACCCATATGTCCCTTTTCTACAGGACTCAATTTTGAGATATGTATGCATTAGAATCTTAAACACTGTATTATATTTGTATAAGTTTTATCTGTGCATGTTGCAAGTGGGCGTATAAATGTCTCCTGAATGTTATCAGTTACAGGTCATGTCTTGCCTTGAAACGAGAAGTATGCTAATACTATATTAGAAGTTTCAAGTTCAAATACATAGTTAGTAGAATACACTTCCAAGATGCCTCAAAACCCATTAAAAAGCCAGCTTTACTTTGCACTTAAGTAAGCAGACATAGAAGCAATCTGTAGATCACAAATTTCCCATCTCCTCGTGTTATGTCAGATACATTTCTAGTGTAGACTATAGAATACCTACACAGTGCCATACAGGACGTGTATCTCCTGTGTGTCAAAAGATGCCATACTCTCTTTCTGCCCATCCAGTGGTGAACTAGAGACTTGACTATCCTCCATTATACTATTTTTTTACAGTCAAAGGATGACAATGTATTCCACTACACTTGTATTTGTCTGTACTTGCATGGCATGCCGAATGATTCTGTACTATGCTATAATTAAGCAGAAAGTCCAGTTTATCTTGAGATGCCTTTTAACTACAAATTATAATTCTTCTCAGATTGTGGAATCCTGTGGTGTGCTTGAGATACAAGGGTATGTTGGGACCCAAGACATGAAAACCTGAGACTGTAGTTTAGTGCAGCCTCAGGAACACCCTTTCCAAGCAAACATGAGCAGCTCAAAGGAAACACTGATGTCTGGAACTGAGAGATACTGTATTTATATGTATACTTCCAATACAATAAATATAATTATCTTAACTATATTTACCATGTATTATTAGCTATGTATTAGTACCATCATATTAGCTATATTCTGTTATATTAGCATAATACAGTTTCCTTTCTATACATAAGCCTGATAAGGACTTGCACAAAGAGAGTAGGGTTTTTTTTTGCCTATGTGCATAATTATAGTAAGATATTTAATGAAATAACCAATAAATGTATTTATTAATCAAACAGAGCAGGTGAAGGCTAGTTCCTTTTGTATGCAGCTGCTCTCATGAGCCTTCTGGACACAGAACAAGAGTGAAGATCATTAAGGGGCTCACAGGCTGCTTAAAAGGATATTACCCTGTTTCTGTACACTGCCTTTTGTAGAGCTCACACACCTCAGAATGTGTTATTACTAAATTACTTATTGATTCTGAATAAGGCACGTCAACGCATCTGGGAGTCTGATTTTATTTATGGGGTGGTTCTGATAGAACAGTGTGATTTATGTATTTATTCAAGTCAGTGGGGAAAATTTATACTTCCATATTCCTTTCTGTAATGGTTTAAAATTCACAAGTCAGTGTTTCAATTTTTTTTTTGCATTTCTGCATGTACTATTTTTTAGCTTCAGCTGACCAAATATTAATGCAAAGAATGTCCCTATTCACCCTATCTTTCTGGTCTCCCAAGTAACATGATGTAGTACATTTGTTTTCTAAGCAGCATACTACAAAGACTGCAGAAGCTACTGTAGATTTGAGAAGGTTCATGGGAGTAACGATGATAACATTTTGTAGAGGGAGTCTATAATTTATTAGATGGAAAGAGCAGACATAAGAGGCAGTCTGAATTGAAGAGGATGCTGGGAAGTGCATGGATTTTTAGGAGAGAGATATGCTCACCCCCTTTCCGATTCTATGTCCAGCATTTTGCCCCCTTATTTGAATGCTCCCTGTTTCTGGCTTCCCACTTCTTTCTTCTCCAAGGTGCCCATGTTTAATTTCTTAGCTCAGGTTGAATGCTGTGGACTTTAAAAGACTGAAGTGTTTGTTAGGAGAAGGAATGGCAATGGACAAAGACTGGAAGGAGAGGGTATTTCAAAGAGGCAAATTCACATGGGAAGTAGAGATGATGAGACAATAAGGAAATGAAGAGAAATTTTATAGAATTTCTTCCCCGACTGCCCATGCTCATGCCTTTTCATTATGAAATTGTCTCATTTCTTTCCAGCTTAGTCTTCCTGAGGTGGAATCTACCTGTTCTGGTTGACGTTCAGTCCTGTTCCTTCAGTCATCTTCATAGTGTCATTGAGGTCATTGATGTTTACCCAATAGCAGAAGAAATGTCTCCCCAGTCCTCAGTT
>NW_009650068.1:660884-692033 GCF_000708025.1 Charadrius vociferus
GAATCTGTAGCTTGTCTGACTGTTACAATAACTGCATGGACACTTTCTTTGCCTTTCCTAATAAACTGGCTCATACAACCTCTTTGTTTTCCCCAAATCCCATAGTTGCCTGCAGTTCCAAGGCATTGTTTTGGCTGGCAGGTTGCAGTTGTCCCTTTCTGCATAGAATGCAGTAGGATGAAGCTTTTGCTGTGTCTTAACAGGTAGGTACCTCCTTGTACAAACAGCATGATCATTTCTGAATCACATTCAGCTTGCTCCTTGCTGTGTTTGTGGGAGAGTCTGTAAGCGAAAATAGAATCTAGAGCCGTGTTTATTTATCTCAGCTGGCTTCAACAGTTGTTGGCTGTGCATTTCTTATTTTTTTCTTGTAAAATAGTGAACCTTTTGATGAACATTATTACATTATTAAGACCAGAATTATGTTTAACTTTACAGTGACTATGCAGAGCTCTAGATAAAACGTAGAGCATTTTGACTGTTTTTCATTATCTTCATATTCTCCCATCCTTGAAGAAAAGTAAATGAAAATCAATGAACTTCCTTGGGAAGCTGTAAGGTGCTCATATGCTATAGTGATAAGGATTTACAGATATCTAGATAACATAAAAATATATACCTATAAACATTTCAATAATGTTTTCTAAAGTAACATTAACAACACATTATTTTTAGTATTACTGGACTAGTGAGGATAATTTTGTCATATCAACATATATATTGCTACCATTATGCTGATCTTAATTGATTCTCTTATAAGAATTACAGCTGCTAATTCTGTATTCATAGTACGTGAACTTCTTCATTGGCAATTATTTTATGGCTCATTTAAACTGTGAAAGGACAGTTTCACTGCATTTTCTTTCTGTTTCTATTTTATTTTTTTTTTCTCTCCAAAAACACCAATGGAAATTCATCATGTCAAACTTCTGGAGAGCTCTGATTCTTGTCTCCCTCTTAGCCCTCAGTCTGTTAGCCAAGCAAGTGTGATTCAGAGGTCATATTGTTAATCCTCTGTTGCATAGCTTGTCTGCGTGGTGCTACTAAGCTACAGATGTCTAAGCATGAAGGTCTGCAATGTACTGAAATTATATTGTTATCAGAATTGTTACTAGCATGGATTTCTGCATTTTCTGCAGAAGTAGTTACAGACAGAAGGCCATACTGACAGGGAACCCATGAAAACAGGTGTCTTATTATACTTGAGTGTCTCTTATGGTAGAAATCAGGTTTTTGTCCCAAGGAGACAGGGAGATACAGAGCATCAGAAGCACCTAAAAGTGAGCACACCAAAACTACTCACTGAGAACTTTGTGCATTGTGGGAGGGTGTCTTCTATTTCCCTCTCCCTGAAGCAATCAAAATTCAGCAGTCGAAAGTGAGCGACAGGCTGTAGCTTGGAGGTGTCTGTGGGTTGCTTTCTTGGTGGTGATGGTGGGACAAATGTCATTTTGTGCAGCTTATGTAAATGAGTTTGTTGTAAGGGGATGATATTTGCTGGATGTAACCCAGAAGGCCAGCATTCATCCCTTTTTCAGGATGATGGGTGGAAAAACACTTTCCCTGCTTTCCCTTGCTTGGTCTGAGTAGACTTGTTGCCCTTGCCTTTTGTGCAGTACTCAATGGAGACAGTGTTCACTGATTAATGATGGTGTTTTATGTCAGTAAATTTGACTACTTTTTTTTTTTTTTCTGCCTTGCCCTGTCTTTTCATCTACCTTCTCTTAAAACAAGAGAAAAATCTGAAACACCTAGCTGATTGTGACTTTTTTTTTTTAAAATGCTATTTAGAAAGCAGGTTCATTGGCATGTATGTGCAGCAGATACCTTTAGTAGACAGAAATAGACAGAAATCCACATTTCAGCTCATTTTTTCCAGCAAGGAGATTTTTGAAGACTTAGAGTTGAAAATAGCAGAGCAGGCAAAGCAAGCAATTGTTTTATCAATACCTTTCATACTAAGCACGTGACATTCTTCTGAGCAGTAAGAAATTTGTTTTCAAAAGATGTTGTGAAGTTCATTAACTCCTGGTAGCAATATAAGCTTGAGACAGTAGTGACAGGCTTTCTTCCAGGACACTGCTCATCGTAAAAAATAGTCTTCCTTCAACTGGAATGATGCTTGGGTTATGGTAGCACTGTAAAAATCGACGACTGGTTAGATCAGCCAGGCAAGAAGTATGCAGGATTTCTGATCAGTTATGTACAGTGCCTTTCAGCTTTGCCGGTGATACTTTCTGTAGGCAGCGTCTGTGGGGGAAATCCTGCAGCTGAGCATCCCTGGCTCCCTTTCCAACTTGCCCTTCCAGGAACCGCAGAGAAAGCAGAATTCTGCAGGAATACTCAGGCACTAATTTTTTTGCAAACAGGTCTTGTTTGGCCTTTGATTTTAAACTAACAGTTAATAGATGGGGCAGTTTCAGGACTGGGTTTGGTGTGTTTCACAGCACTTGGCAAATGACTGCCTGACTCACAGGTACTCTTTGCAACTGCAGTGATATAAAACAGCTCTCTGTTTACTCTCTATATTCAGGATGTGTATTCACAAAAAAGATATATTTTTTCAATACCGTGAGTGGTGTATTGGCATTGATAGGATGAACTTTACGGAAAGTAATAGGGCAAATGTTGTTATTCTTGAGTTACAAGCAGGAACTGAGTTTGCATTTGGCTGCATGAGAGGTATGTCTACAGGGAGGAGCAGCCTGAGGCAGCCCTGCATGGTCTGTAGGGGGTAGAGAGCTTACAGTATGGACTGGGGCAGCTGGAGCGCGTAGGGATCCGTGGCTGTGTCTACACTGCAGAAGAGACTAGGGCCAGGGAACGGATTCCTGGGGCTGCTGATTGTCCCTTGTGCTTAATATTTGCTTTAAAGCCTGGTGCTGTTTTGTGTTGTCAGGACCAGGCTTGTGTTCCCCATTCTCAAATGATATCCTAGGATGCTCTGCACCTTCAAGGCACATCCCAGAGCGTGCAACCTATAGCCTCAATTTCATGCTGATAAAATGCTATTTTGATGAGTTGTGACACAGCTATCACATTATTCAAAATGCTCTGAACTGAGAGTGGTATACAACGAAATGGTGTTTATGCATTAAGGCTGTGAGGCAACTACAGGGGACCAAAGGGAAACCCTGGGCCAAACATTACGTAAAGTGTTCAGGCAGTGCCACTCAGGGCCTTGAGCTTTATTTGGCAATATGGGTAAAGTCCGAATCTGCAGCTTAGTATATCTGAGCTGGTGTGAGATGCTGTTTGGTACGAAGTGTGTTTTCTGTGGCCGTTTTCTGGCAGTCAAACAAAGGTGGTAAGGCGGGCAGGTCAAGGTACTCAGTGCTCGGTGCTGCTTTGAAAAATACTCTTGAATTAAGCTGAAATCTCATGAACTGATGTGGGAGCAAGAACTGAAATTTAGGAACTCCAGACTTCCAGTCCTTGTGCTCCTCATCTCCAGAAAATGTTTCACTGAAATACAGTAAAAGAGGGGGGAAAAAAAACATCCAAAGAAGGCAAAATTATGGTTCCTGATGACATACTGTTTCTGTCATCTCATCAGTTCAATGGAGAATTGCAGTAGAGCAGGACTAGTTCTGCCCTCTGGAGCCTCCGGGAGCTCTGACTTTATTGCAGTAGAAGTTGCACTGAATTTTGAAGTAATAAGAAATTTAAGTCAAATCCATTGCTACAATTATGTGTTATGGATGCATGAGGGATTAAAGAGTTTAAAAATAATGATTTACTCAAGTCAGCCTTGAGGATCAAAGCTTTGGCTTCTCTGCTGTCTCAAGGTGGACTTAGTACCTCACGGGATAGTTTCATGGCTCAGTGCAACACAGATAATTTGGCATTCAAAGCTGTCAACAGCACGGATTAATAAAGCATTTACAGTATCTTTTAAAGTTATTATTGCAAGCCAACTCTCACACAGTTCCTGAGTGCAGCTGTAACTAACTGCTTGTTTCTGAATGCAGAGTTTCTGCTTCTCTTTTTTTTTTTTTTTTCTTTAGGGAAAATATCCTTGAAAAGATGGTGATAGGTGATTAAAACCAGCAGGAAACATATAAGGGAATTGTTGGTGGCCTAATCAGGGATTTAGAGACTCCAGTAGGGGAGAAGTATTTTATAAATTTGATATAAGGGTAAATAGTATTATCATCGTTTTGCAAATCCAAGAACTTATTCAAGATCATTATTCATAGCCCAGGAGTTTTTGTGTTTCTTTTCTTAGCTAACTGCATTATGCCCCTGTCTCCAGCAGAAGGGCAGGAAGATGCGTATAAACTGAACTTCTTAGCTGGGATTATCTCATAAGGCAACCTTAAATTTTGGCAGCAAGTCAAAGGTTTACAGCACATCAGCAAATGAAACATGAGGACAGTTCATGGCACTGCTATCAACTCTCTCTCTATCAACTTCCAACAAGCAGAGGTCAGAGTAATTATCTCCTTGACACTTTTGGGGTCTTACTTTGTAGCAAATGATGCGATCAAACCGTGCTGTGAAAGAGCATTATAACGCTTGGGTAGTTTCAGCACAATGCAGCTCCTTTGTGCGAGGCTCCATGGTCCTCACACAGCAAGCTCCTGGTCTGCTTTCAGCTAACAAGGAAATGATCTGATGGTCAGTGTGCCTCGTTCCTTTCACTGAGCCTCTTCCAAAGTGGGAAATATCTTATGTGCTTCCTTGCCATGCACTTGCTGGAACAGAATCATAGAATGGCTAGAGTGGGAAGGGACCTTGAAGATCATCTAGTTCCAACCCCCTTGCCATGGGCAGGGACACCTCCCACTAGACCAGGTTGCTCAAAGCCCCATCCAGCCTGGCCTTGAACACCTCCAGGGATGGGGCATCCACAGCTTCTCTGGGCAACTTGTTCCCATGTCTTACCACTCTCACGGTAAAGAATTTCTTCCTAATATCTAATCTAAATCTACCCTCTGTCAGTGTAAAACTGTTACCCCCTTGTTCTATCCCTACACCCCCTGATAAAAAGTTGCAATCCTTTTGAATGTGCCTCTGAAGAAATTAATACACTGCATATTGAACAGCAATACTTTGCATAGGTTTAGTGCCTTAAGCAGAAGATGCTTTAGGTAGACCAATGGAGTAATTGAGAGATGTATAGATAACATTTAACTGCTAACTTCTAATGTACATAAGAACATTTAGACAAATAGAGAGAAAAGGCAACATGATTTCCTAATTATTATGAAAAACGGTATTCATGTTTTGTACAATTATGACTATATTAAGCCTATTTGAAGCAACTAATATGCAGATCTGATTCAGGAGAGATTAATTGGTGATATGAACACTTAAGCTATATAATTTACTCTGATTGAAGAGGCAATACTAAAATATGGTATTAGCAGATGTTGGGTGTAGTTTTGCTCTGAATCCATTCACTGAATATGCTAGGTAAAGCTCCCCTTATTCTAAACAATTAAATACTCTAATCCCCTGGATTTGACTTGCATCTGTGTTTTGTTTCTTTGAATTATTCTCCAAGTGCTGTTGCTGTAGCGATAGCCTGTTCTGTGATGAAATAAAGCACATTCCAGATTCAGCTGTCAAGGTCTGTATGGGGCCCTTTGGCGTGATCAGGCAGGGTGCTTATTAAAAGGCACCTGATCCTTTCTGTTTAATATTCAACACCATGTTTTCTTTCTCCACAAACTCACTGGTCATCACAGGGCATGTCTCTGGGCACTCTACTAAGTGCTGTGAATTATTCACTGCCACTCTTCTCGCCCCAGAACAGAGAAAGTGCACTTTGTGCATCATGCTGGCCCCAGCAGTTCCCTAAATCCACACTTTCTGAGATGGAAGGGAAGCTACAAGACATCTCCTTAATACCATTGACAATGAACTAGTTAAACACATTCATTCACTCAAGCTCATAGTTTCTGATCCAGATCCAGAATTTCATCTACAGTGTGGATGCCCCTGAAAATTGAAGTGTGAAGTAAAGGAAGAGATAGACGATTATTAAACTGCAGTATTTCAAATACACATGATAGAAACTGACTATGATCAGAGTTCAATTGGGGGCTGATTTTTTCTGTGTGGTATAACTCTGTTTTATTTGCTATAAGCACAGAAATTGCACCTGGATACCAGCGTACATGCTATGCAAATTTGCCTTAATACTGTAAAGTCCTAAAGCATTAGCTGATCCTAAAAAAGCTGTGTCCAAAATGCCTAACTATGTGCAGTTAACACAGATATTAAATTGAACGATCCTATTACTATTATAAATGACTGCTTTGCTGTCTTTGTCAGCAGAGTTGTGGCATTCATCCTGTCACTAAGAATAAGAATAAGATGACCATCTGCATTTCTGCAGAGTGATGGCTACCCAGAGTGAGTTCAATAAAAGAAAATTATGGCTTTGTGCTTTGCTACAGCCAATAAATCATAAGCAGGTCTTGCACTGAGGCAAAAAATGAAAAATAACATTTTGTGGAAAGACTCTTTATAGGGTACCAGCTGAGCAGCCACTTGAATTGTAATACCGCCAAAACGAACATCATGCAAAAGTGATAAGTAATGACCTGTTTGTGATGAACTGAGCACACTGGGTTGTTAGGGACACTGGTGGATACGTGTCACGGGACCACTAAAGGTACGCTGGTGATCTTTGTGTGAAACAGTGACAGCACATGAACACAAGCTATCAGGCCATTTTCTGATCAGCTTCCATTTCCTTCCTTCAAAAAAAAATAATCTCTTCAGTGCTAGTTCAGCATATCCTTCCTCTCCCTTCTCTCTGATCTGGGGTTTCTGCAGCAGCCTGTTCCTTTAGCCTGGAAGACTGTTTGCTGTCTCCTGGAAATCAAAGCAGGTTAAAAGATGGCCTCAGGGGACCCCTTGGAGATGGTATAGGCTTTCTTTTTAGGGTTTGAATATGCCGTATTGGCGACTGGGATTCTCTGACCAGACACATTACTGTGAAACCTCCAGTTACCTTATTGGTCAAATAATAAAAGCCTTTCTTAGTGGTGGGGATTCTAAAATCAGCTGAAACCTAAGCAGGAGTTTTTTTGGTCTTCTGAATCGGTTCTTCCTAAAGGCAGTTGATTTTTTGGTTTTGTTTCCTCTTTCAGTCTCCTTTGAGTCAGTGACAAAGCTCTAATGTTTTCTTCCCAATGCAGTTATCCTGAGTAGGGGGGTGCATTACATGCATGGCTTTGCAAATGAGCAGAAATAGGTGCTAAATGGAGTAAATGCTGTGGAAAGTGGGTTTCTAAGTAGAGTTTTGACTGTCATTCATAAATATTCATCGGGGTCTATAATACAGTCGGGTATTTTGAATATAGTAGTAAACTTAATTATCATTTAAAGCCTCTTTGTAGCCATTTTCTTACATTAAGAGGTAAGTAACTGTTTAAGGTCAAATTTTTATTTAAATTTAGTACTACTAGCTTAAGGGGTCTCCGATTAAAATCAGGTGTAATACAGATCATACTGTGGCTTTAGACATTCAGAACTGTACTCCTATCTATTTCTTCTTGGATTTTGCAGTCTCTGCTTAAACACCGTGGTGATTGTCAGTCAAGAAATGCCTCCAGGTGGATTTTCCAAAGGACTCAGCATGATGTCAATGGGAACAGTGCTTTAGAAAAACCTCAGCTTGAACAAATATCAGAAAGGACAATAATCACTAAAATTCAGTTATCTGTAAACACTATTAAATGCATCGTGGGAAAAATGGAGAGAAAGGGGAAAATACGTTTTTTGCATCTAAGGTTATTAATCTTTATTGCTAATTAATAAACGTTTGGACTGCATTTATTCTCTAAAGGACCACTAGATGTCAGCACATATCTAGGCTAGCACAACTGGAGGAACAACCATCTGGTAGTAAAAAAAACCCTCTGCCCCGTAATGATGTGGTTTAGATAGCACACAGTCACTGGCTCAAACTGTTTTGTTTGACTTTATAAAGATTTCAGGTACCCAAACGGTAAGAGTGACTGTTTCAGCCATCAAAATAGGGGGGCTTTTGTATATGTTACTTCATGCACTTGTCCTTGGTTTACAGACTACATTCATTGTAATCTGTATTCTGCCCATCGCCTTTCAGAAAGCACTTCTCATGAGAAAGTCCACCAGGTGCAGCTTTATAGCGAGGATGGCTATTGTGTTTTTATCTAAAGATTTCATGGCCGAACTTAGATTAAATGTGAATATTACAGCTAATTCTGTTGAAAGTGGGGAAAACCAGAAATCTGAGTAAAACTTCAAATATAATATTCATAGCATAATATGATGTGCAACTGTTCTGTGAGATCAGGTAAAAAACACAGTGCATTCTGAATGTGCTCAACTCACCTGTACTGCATATAAGAAATAATGGGAAAAAAAATTACGTTATTATGCATTCAGCCTATTTAAAATGCATAGACACACTTAACTGCTTGCATTATTTTTCATTTAGATCAAAAGCCTTCTTGATCAATTTTGCCACACAGTAGTAAGGATTACCATTTGGCCATATATATGTTCATATGCTGTGCACTCATTACCTAATACATACCTAGATTCGGTGTCAAAATGAGGAAGAGTTTGGGTGGTTCTGACAGGTAATCCGTTCTTCCTAACCATCCATGTCTTCAGGACAACTGTGTTTTGGAAAATTAGCCATATAGACTGGAAACTGTTATTTAAACAGGGTTTTTTTTTCTCATAGAATGGAATGCAGGGTCCTTAGCTGTTGTGACGATTCAGATGCTACTACCACAGCTGCTAACAGGAGTTAGGGGACACCATGTCACCGCTGAATCAGGCTGTAGCACTGCAGAGGTTGCACTATAGTTTGCTATCAGTCGATTAGTTATCAAGAAAGGGCTCCATGCTCCTCATTCACCTCTCTTTATCAGAGACACTCAGTTGATGCATGTGGGATAGCGGCACAGCAACTTACTTCCCTCCAGAGACTATCTGACCTGCCTGCTGAAGGGCAACTACAGAGGGAGCCTAGCGATTAGATGCCTCAGTAGAGGACCTGAAGTTAGATGGGGTGAATCTGGGCCCAGAACATGAAGCTACTATGAAATGACTTGTCCCTTGGCCCAGGAGTCACTTACTAACAGTAAAGCCCCAATTTCTCTGCTTCTGCCATGTCTCTGCTGTGGCAGTGGTGCTGTGCATGTTCCTTGTGCTGAGTTACAGACTTCTGTGGTCCCGTGCACCAGATACAGGGAGCTGGTGAAAAAGCAAAGAGGGTTTTCAGTGGTTCTGGGTGGCTTTCGTCAGCCTGCCCTTGGATGTGACCTGGTGTGAGGGGGGGTAATATAATAGCAGTTGCAGCCATCCTGTTGGCACTTAGCACGTTTTGCCTGCCCTGTCCCAGCATCTACCAAGGGTTTGCGCCCTATATTTTCAGTACGGCAGGATGTTCAGCAGTTTGCCAGGCTTAAGTGCATGGCGATATTCAGCCTCACCCATGAAGGCTGTTTTGATCAGAGCATCAGCCTGCGTAAGGAGGTGTTTCATGCTTGCAGGATTTCATAATAAAGAGCTGACCAAGTCCAGAGAGGAAGAGCTGCAGAGTAAGGGGAAACTTGGAGTCAAGAGTGAGATCGAGCCTGCTACCAAATTCTGCTCACAGAAAATATATCCCATTGAACTACAAACTTGACTAATATTATTCATACTGAGCTTAAGGCAGGTTGCCTAGCAGCAGAGATCTTAGTGGGATTTAGCCGCAAACAATGTCTTGCTGTCCATGTCTCATCTGTTAGTAAAATTTAGGATGCATAGGAATTTCCATGCCAAAGGTGGAAGAAAGCAAATTGCAGCCCCTCTGGACCTCATACGAGCAAAGCAATGCAAACCTAGGTAGAATGGCTTTATCGTTCCTGGCAAATGAAGACTATTTGGATTGCATGCACCACCTTGTCTTTTTCTAATGTGAAATAAAGGAATTGATCTGTTGGGGTTTTTTTTGGTCTGTGTGGGGTCTTTTTTTGTTTTGTTTTTGTTGGGGTTTTTTGTTGTTTTTTTTTTTAACAGATTGCTCTAAATTCTGTGTATTTGAGCTGGGTAAATAATGGTGAAAAGTGGGAAGGAGCTGAGGGGGAGTAACACTTGGTTTAGAAGTAAATTTCATTATGACTTTTTGCTGTCTACCTATCATGTGAATACTTGAGAAATCTGTGAGGAAACTGGCTGAGTAAACGTGACTGTTGGAGCCTGTTAGAAATACTTTGGTTGCCTGAGACAAAATCAATGATTTGCATAATTATCCTGACTTCGCACTTTGATCCAAATGGCTCTTGCTCCTTAGCACAACTTTGTACGACTCTGTCCCCTGGCCCAAAGCAAAGGCCTTCTTCATTAGCAGTGCTAATGAAGAAATGACAGCATCCCTTTAGCTGGCCATTGAGTAAGAAGAGGTTCAGCAATAGGGAAGTGAGCCTTGCAGTTTTCCAATACATTCAATGCACCCTGTCACTACAGCATCAGCCCAGGATGAACTGGCGAGTTTTCGGCTGACCATTGATCATTCTCTTTCTCAGACTTGATCTTTCTCCATGGATGTCTTTTACTTCTAAGGAAAGTCTTTGGCTTCTCAGAGTTTAAATCCAGACAGACAAATAATGCTTAACAATGTTAAGGCTGGTAAAAGGTAGGATGATAATTTTCAGTGTTAATATGGTAGCTGGAAGCATTTTCATTTCTGTTTGGTTCTAGAAGATGGGCTATGGTATCTGCTGGTGGAAGGTGTGTATCTTTACTGCAGTCTATGCTGTGAATTAAAATTGGCAGATAATTTGGATGAATAGCTCTGTAAACTATTGTGATGTGATATAAAATACATACGTTCATTATTATTTCGTGTTATGTTTTAGCTAATAAGACAGTAGCATCCTCAAAATCCATTCAAATCTGCCCCTATTGCTGAATCAGGCCTTTTCCTTGTTGAGGATCTGTGAATTTTTACTTGGTAGCACTTCCTTGGTACTCAAGTGCTGTGTTCAGCTTTGTCCCATTTTAGTGAATAATTGTTGGTTAAAAATAAAACCAAAACTGTGTTTTTTCAGTCATTCTGTTTTGCTGCTTAGGGCAGAAAAATATCTTCCTTCCTTCCCGAATGAAAAAGATTATAGCAACTGATTTCACATTCACGTCTCTAATGAGATAGAAACCATTAGTCTCCAGTTCAGCCATTGGCTATTAATAAAAGGTATAAGCTGTGTGTGGACCTATTTTGTCCAGTCCCTGACATCAGCTTTTCTTGTTATAGGTCTGTGTTTACAGCTGAAAGGATCCAAAAAAGATAATTTTGTAGCAGTTACCCATGATGGTGGACACTAGGATTCAGAGAAGTAAGGTACGCCTTCCTAAAAAGACCATAATTAATCATTGGGAACCATTTATGTAGAATAATAGTGTAGAATAGTGGTGGGTCCTTTAGAATTGCTAATTTTTAAAATCAGGATTGAATGTTTTCTTTTGAAAGATTTGTTCTAGTTCAGTTGCACGCAATCATTGGACTTGATGCAGGAATTAATAAAGGGAAATCTTGTGGCTTTTAATATTTTGAAGTTCATTAACCATTAGTCCAAAATCAGCAGTTCATTGCTAAGAGGAAATAGTCTAATAACAGTGTCAATGCACAGTCCTTGCCTCTCCTTGCCAAAACCTTACTAAAAGGGAATTACAGGATCAGAGATGTAGTGATTAATTATATATTATTTTTCTGAAATGAGAACATTTCTCCACATAGAATTAATTCTCTTTCTATTTATGGCATTTTATTGTTGTATGCATCTCATAAATAGTCTTATTTGCTCAGAGTAAGGCTACTTTCATCAAATACCCATTGTGGCCACATCTTTTTGGACAGGTCTGTTTGGGGATGCAGTGTGCTGCCCTGTGCATCTATAAACTCTGAATCTTTGTGTGTCATGACAGTGCTTTCATGTTCTAAACCAGTATAGGAACTCTGCAAGTTGAATGACTGTACAAGTGAATCCCTGGTTATTAATTCTGGAGTAGTATATGTAGCTTTAAATGATGAATCAGAGAGAATGAAGCTGGCCATTAGAGTGCACTTGATGTTAATTGAAGCCATGACTCATTCATTTGCATTTTTTCTTCTCACAAAGAATGTCGAAGTAAGACCCTTTGCTCCTTTCAAGATCTTGAAATCTGTGTCTAGCCATATATCAGAGAAGCTACTGATCACAGTGGTTGACCAGAAGGTTCTTTAATCTGGTATCATGAGCACGTATTCCAATTTGAACTCCTTCAACCTGAAAACTGACTAGAATTTTGGGGGAGCCTGCCCTTCTGTGGCATAGTTGTGGGATACTGTGGCTAAGCGTGGGATACGGAGATTGTTCTGGGTCACTGGTTACACTGCATGTGAACAGCATCTCCTTGTCCAAGGCCTGCTCGTCAGTCTAGTTTCTCATCATGCAGACACATTGCTGAAGTAAAAGGCAACCATGGTCAATTTTCCATACTTCTCCTATTTCACTTTTCCTGCTGCAGATCAAGTGAAGATCAAGTAAAGATCAAGTTGCAATGAGCACACCAGTACACTGGTTACTGTAAATACATGCAATAAGTGACAGTTGTGCTCTGAGGAAGTTTTCATTTTAAATTGACCAGGTATCTGAAGAATAGGAAGGGAAACTATTGCAGAACAGTGGCAGAATTAGTTTTACGTTACGCAGCAGTCAGGGGCCAAATAGACATCCTGTTTCTACCAGGCAGGAGTAGACCAGCTGGAATTTCCTAAATATGAAAGCCTTGCAGCAACAGCATGTCTTTATAAAATGTATCCTTTTTTGTACCCTAGAAAAAAAATCTTGTAATATTATGTAATAAGGATATAATTTTCAAACAAGTTCTGCAGCTTGCTTAAATGGTCTTCACAAGGGTTTTTTCACTTTTCTATTGGATTCTAGCAGACTATATAAATTGGGGATTAATTTGGCCCATTAAATATTAAAAGATTAACACTTCTCATTTTTATCACAATTTAGAAGTGAATTACACGGTTGCATTACAATCATTCCACTTAATTTTACTTTTCATGTTATTTTTCTCCCAGCATTAATTTTGTCAATGTTGCAGCATTCAGCTCGGTACATGTCTCACTGCAGTCCATTATCTGACCAGTCGAGCTTGCAGCAACAGGGAATCTTACTTAATTGGAAAGATGCACTGACGCAGAAAAGGTACATGTAACTTCTTGCACTAGCTATACCTTTTAAAAACACATCATTACAACGATGACAAACTGTCGTCTATTCTTCAATCTGAAAGATTTTCAGAAGCTGCCAGAGTCGGAAAGTAGAAGGACTGAAGCCTAAAATTCCTTCCATGTTGTGTTATGGCATAGATGTGTAAAGAATGACTGTATGGGAAGCATCAGATGAGAATTTTTAGAAGCTTTTCAAAGCAATCACTGAAATCTGATTTAAGAGTACCACTTCGTTTTGCACTTAATAGTGTACTCCTGATAAACTGTATTCTAATGTGCTTCACAAAGTTAAATAATACCGCTACTGAGATAAAAAACAGCAGAAGGACACAGTCACAGCAAGCTATAGGCTCAGGGAACAGCTGTTTTCAGCTGAGATTTAAAATGAAATGGCAAAATTACAGTGCATTATTCTATACCACAGTGGCCAGAGGTTTTCAGCAAACTCCACCATACCTGAAAGGTGTCAAATAATACGCAAAATTAATCAGGCAAGAAGAGTGGTTGGAAGAGTTTAATGACCTGAGCCCTACTGACACAACTTCATTTGAAACTGAACCTGAGGGACACTGCAGACTGCGCGGAGCAGAGAGGACCAAGTGTAATGTGACATTCATTTTCCTCTTTCTGACCTTGCTTGCCTGAATGCACTGGAGCACTTAATTCTTTACGCTCCCATCAGCAGTATCTAATAATGCGAGAGTCCAGTGGTAGCCGGTCTGTTCTGTAGCCTGTCCAGTAAGGCAGTGTGAGCTCAGGCAGTTCGTTCCTGGAGCATGGTCCAAAATATGTCTGCCCTTGGCACTTGGCAATTGTAAACTCTACCTAGTTTTTCTTTTCCTTGATCCTGATACCAGAAAATGTTTCTGAATCATCACCTGGAAGAGCAGCATTCTTCTGGAGATGGAAAGCAAACCTCAGCCTAAAAAATACAATAGAATTACCTCAATTTATACCTACTGAGAAGCTGGCTAAAGTGGCATTAGCTGCTCAGCCTCTATATTCTTAGCTCAGACTCAAATCATAATCAGAGACAGTTTTAAAATTTTGAATAGCACGAGGAGAAAAAGATGGAGATATGTGCTATAATATTTCATCTGAAAAGGTCCTGTAGGTATAGTTGTCAGCTGTTTAAAGATTTCACCATTCATATATATTTTTTTAACAGTCAGTTTCTTTCAAAACCTATACGCTTTAGATTTGACACACTTCAGGCAGAGGGCTGATATCCCTACGATACCGTATCCAAAGCCTGAAGAAACACAAACAATGCTATAAAAGTTGCACGCATTTTACCATCGTCTCAATTTTTTACTGCAGGAATGTTGATTTAGTCAGATCCTTAACTGTCTTTTCCCTGTAGTACCTTCAACATCCCAGTAACAAAGAGCCAGCTGCTTTTCCCAGCCTCCATTTAACACTTGAACTAGAGGAGCTGTGCTGTGCCCAGCATTATTGGGGCTCACGAGGAAGAAAATGGAGTCCAGTCAGCCTTCTTTTTAGGGTTCCCCTAGCAGCTTTGGAAATCAGTGGCAAGATTCGCCCTAATGTTATCAGCTTGTACATAAAGGCATTGCTCATCTAAAAGAAATTTTTTAAGGTGTTCCCCATAGCTTTCTCCTTCTACCACAATAAAACCCATAAGACGTGCTCCACAGAAATTCGGAGGGGGGGGAGTCCACTCCAGGTATGATCTGTGCTCATTTTGGAGCCTGTTAAATGTTAAACAAGGCAAACTATCTGCAGTTTTGTAGGACTATGGTATTGTGTTAAGACTAATGACTGATGGGTGAAGGATAAAGACGTTACATTTGATGAGGATCTGACAAGAACATCTATCTTTGTTAAACTCAGTGAGTTGGTGTTGTTAATGGCTTTCTGGGAATCAGAATTTGTGAGAAGGAAAATGTTTCTCTGTATTTGTTGATCTTTTGTAAATGTTCACTCCTAAGCAACAGGCTCAATATTCGAGATGCTCTGCTCTGTCATTCCTGCAGTAGAGCCTTACTTACTTAGGCCTAATTAATTTTTGGTTTAATCTCCCTGTGGCTGAAAAGAGGCATGGACTGAATTTGACTCTTCATCCCTCCCACTTATGCCACTTATGTCAGGTTTGAATATGAAGAAGAAATCAGTATTGTACAAAAGGGATACAGTGTAATGACAAAAAATACTGTGTAGCAGAGGATATATATCTTTTTAATATTAGGGCTAAAAGGATGACTGTTTTCTAGAAACTTGTTTAAAATTATTATAAAATAAATGCTCTACTCAGGAAAATGATAGAATACAATTGGGATCAAAAGGATAATTTGAAGGGGATAAAAATCACTGCAATGCTAAATGGAAAAGTGTGATGTATTTACAAGGAAAGACACTAGCGGTATGCTGTCTGACACTGATACTCATTGCCCAGTATCTCAAAGTCTAACTTAGGAAAGGTATGAAGAAATGGAAAAGATTTGTAACCCATAACTTATAAGCATCAAGTGGGTTTATCATAGGAGAGCGAAAAATCGAATGTATTGGAAATAAGTTTTCTACAGAACTGACAAGTGAAAGTAAGCTTTTAGTAAACATCTGCTAGGAAGCACAATGTTGAAATACATGTGGAGGTAAACATTTTGGAATCCGTAAGTCTTTCTGGGCATAATTCCTATAAACTAATGAAAACGAGTTTGATGTACGTTTGGCAGGTAAGCATTTGGCCACCCACAAAGTCATCTGCTTGAAAGCATTGTCTTTGGCATTGCTAAGTGCCTATATCTCTAAACAAGTGCTTATTAGAAGCAAATCCAGTATGGAAGTGTGTAGGGGAAGAGAGGTAAAGATTTGGGGTAAAGCTTAAACAACATTTTTAAGTAAGACAAGTATGAAGCTTCCCCTGAACTGGCAAATTCTTTGAGATGAATAATGAAATGTAGGTGAGATTGGCTTTTTCAAACGATGAAGCTTACAGGAGAGTGACTGTGAGGAGAATAAGACCCCTTTTTTGTGTCTATGTTGGTGGCAACAGTGGGAGGATACATCTTCAGAGGGCTGTGATGCTGTAGGTAATGGAGCTGAACACAGTGCTCATTGAAGCCTAGCCAAAACCCCTGTTTGTCAAGACACCCTGTTTGCAAATATTAAATGGATATTGAAAACACGGTTGTGAACAATTTGTATTTTTAGCAACAGGAAAGCGGGATAGAGAACTGTGTTGCCAAGACATAATGTATGTAATATACAGTTCTTCTAGAACTAATTATTATTTTCTGAAACTACTGCAGAGTTGTATGCTACCGTGACTGAAAAGAGAGGGCTTTGTATAAAGTTAACATCAGGAGATGTAGGTTCTAGTCCCAGCTTTTGCAAGAAATTAAAATCATTGTTGTGTTTAACTCCCCTGTCAACACTGGATTGGCTTTTAGACTGCTTTCCCCTCTCTTAAAATTGCTAGCCTAAAACGATCAAAGTGCTTTGCAGGAGTTCAGGAAGTAGACACCTACATTTATTTTTATTACTGTGAAAACTGAGGCAGATGAGTATTGTAGTCTGATTTTCTAAGGACTCCACTCACTTTAATGCATCTAGTAAGGTGGATGTCAGCATATGAAGGAAACAAGAAGCAAAATTCTTCTATAACACCAGTAGGCTAAATTTCTGGATTCACGGCAGAATATCAAAGCTTGCTTTTACCAGGTATTTTATTCTTCTCTACATATTTTCCTTAGCAAGAAGATGGCATCCATGTGGTACATCCATAAACAACTAAAACAAAGATCTACTGTGCGTTGTTAAAAAGTGTCCAGATCTGATTTCACAATTACAAGGTATGGATAATTTTACAGCCTTTTGAAGGCTGAACTTAGAATGCACAGTTTGGAAAAATGGGTACTGATGTACCACAAACATTAATTGGTGAACGCATTGCCAACACAAGCTTGACTGTTCATTATGTTGCTAAAAACCAGGCTCAGGGAGAGGAAACACTCGAGAAATCAAACTGGCAGTGTGCGAGATATCCTACATCATCAAAGAAAGCTGCTGAAGCAAAGTAAGTGGGCTGATACGATTCCAGCTCCTGGTACTGCCCGCCGGTGTCCGCTGGAATGTGTCAGGCGACCGAATATGAATGGGCTCCAGCGGGAGGGATGGCCTTTTCCTTGCAAATATTTCTTCAGCTCTTATGTTGCCCCTCAGCAATAATGGTTGGCTTTTTATAGAACACTGTCTGATTTGTCGGCAACCTTTAGGTATTTTATTGATTTAACATTTCTTCAAAGATGCAGTGAAATATATGACCCATGGACAATGTGATTTTTTGAAAGCTGATGCTGACGTCAGGGATATGTGGCGTGGTTCAAGCTCTGCTGTCTCGAGTTCATTAGAAGTCATTTTAAATATACTTTCTACTCTGTTTATGAACTACATTTCTTTTTCCACACTTGGTAAGGGTGCTGTTTTACACTGCCTTCAGTGTATATTTCGAACCCTCTTGCTGAATTGAGTCATTTCACGGTGAAGTAAGCTGAATGTAAGAGAAATATGCCTTGGTTGGGACACTGTGGTTTAGTGTATCAAAGCAATAAAGAGCGAGGAACAAGTTGGGACAACTTTCAGATTCCATTTTATTTATTACTTAAAAGTAATGAAGCAAAATGTAGTTGTTTGTGCCCTCTGAATGTTAATCTGCCCAGCTGCTGAAATCGCAGTGAAAGGTGATAGCAGGCTCTGAAAGAATTGCGTGTAGCTCATCTGAACATAAGGCTGGTTGGCAGGATACTGAATCAGAGGCTAATGAGCAGGCAGGGCTGGGATTTGGCGTGTGGTGGAAGTGGGTTCACCACACAAGGGTTTCAGAAATAGAAGCTCAGACCTGAGCAGCCAAGTTTGCGTTGAGACATGGGGCAGGCTAACTGTGACAGCTTCTGAGCATGCAGCAGCCACCGCTGACCATTTGATGACAGTGTCTAAATGTAGCTCTAACTTTAGGTTTCTGTTTCTGAAAACTCTGCCACAGGTCTTCAGGGGTTTTTTAATTTGGCTGCAAAGGACAAAAGGTGTAGCAGAATAGAGATAATGGTATCTGATAGTAGCTGGTAGATGATGGTAGAATAGAGATAATGGTAGCTGATCTCCGAAGGTCCCTTCCAACCCCTACCGTTCTGTGATTCTGTATTCACTGTCCTTGGCAGATACTTTGTAATACCGACATGTCAGGCTGAGCATTCTTCAGCTCCTGATCCTGTACGTCTGTATGTACCAAAAGAAGATGTGATTGAAGAAGCTCCTACTTTCTCCCTCCCCTTCCTCATACTTGCATTATCTCTCCAGGCATCCCCATAGGTATTAGCATTGCAGCTGCTG
This sequence comes from Charadrius vociferus, assembly GCF_000708025.1. Lineage (NCBI taxonomy): Eukaryota > Metazoa > Chordata > Aves > Charadriiformes > Charadriidae > Charadrius > Charadrius vociferus. The sequence goes on from NW_009650068.1 coordinate 679,459, forward strand.
CTATTTAGCTAGTATTGCTGCACAGTCCCCACTCTTCTTTTCCATTGTAGAGATAGGGCAAGAAGACATTTGATAAGCTTAAAGTTGGTCCCAGTCTACTGAAAGCTTGAGCCAAGAAGCTAGGAGACCACATAGTACAGCAGCACCCTTCCACACCATGCAGGGGATGGCTCAGTGGCAGCACTGAATAAGCAGGCCAGAAGACTGGAGTTGGTGCGTTGGGATTTGGTGGCAGAGACAGTAGCTGTTGTTGCTACACATGATTAGCAATATATGGAAATAGCCCTGTGTAGAAACAGAGGGATTTCCAAAACTGATGGGGCAGTTTCATGCTAGGCCAGCAGTAGTATAATACAGACTGAAAGCAGCTGGCCAGCTGGCGCTCCAAAGTCTGGCACGAGCTGTAAATCACAAGGTCCCCCTCTTACATAAGTGGACCTACTGTAACACACACGGCTCATCTCTGAGGAGCTTTAAATAGCCAGGGCTGGAATAACTCCTGTGTCATTCCAGGTTTCTGCTGACACATGATCATAGAGTCAGAATCATTTAGGTTGGAAAAGACCTTTAAGATCAAGTCCAACCATTAACCTAGCACTGCCAGGTCCACCACTAAACCATGTCCCTCAGCACCACATCTACACATCTTAAATCCCTCCAGGCATCGTGACTCAACCCCTTCCCTGGGCAGCCTGTTCCAATGTTTGACAACCCTTTCTGTGAAGAATTTTTTCCTATTATCCAATCTAAACTTGAGGTTGTTTTTTCTTGTCCTATTGCTTGTTACTTGGGAGAATAGATCGACCTCCATGTTGCTACAACCTCCTTTCAGGTATTTGCAGAAAGCAATAAGGTCTCCCCTCAGCCTCCTTTTCTGCAGGCTAAACATCCCCAGTTCCCTCAGTTGCTCCTCGTAAGACTTGTGCTCTAGACCCTTCACCAGCTTCATTGCCCTTCTTTGGATGTGCTCCAGCACCTCAATGTCTTTCTTGTAGTGAGGGGTCCAAAACTGAACACAGTATCCGAGGTGTGGGCCTCACCAGTGCCAAGTATACAGCAACGATCAGTTCCCTAGTCCTGCTAGCTAGGATGTTATTGGCCTTCTTGGCTCCCTGGGAACACTTCTGGCTCATGTTCCCCCGGCTGTTGACCAACACCCCCAGGTCCTTTTCCATCAGGCAGCTTTCCAGCCACTCTTCCCCAAGCCTGTAATGTTGTATGGGGTTGTTGTGACCCAAGTGCAGAACCCGGCACTTGGCCTTGTTGAACCTCATACAATTGGCCTCCCCCCATTGATCCAGCCTGTCCTGATCCCTCTATAAAGCCTTACAGATCACATAGCACAAAATATCTTGTGCGCTTATTGTCAACTGCAAACTTACTGAGGGTGCACTGGATCCTTTTGTCCAGATATTAAACAGAACTGGCCCCAATACTGAGTCCTGGAGAACACCATTTGTGACCAGCCGCCAAATGGATTTAACCACAACTGTTTGGGCCTGACCATCCAGCCAATTTTTTACCTGGCGAAGAGTACGCCCATCCAAGCCACGAGCAGCGAGTTTCTCCAGGAGAATGCTGTGGGAAATGCTGTGAAAGGCAATAAAGTTACACCGGGGTGGAAATGCCATGGTGAATCAGATTGGAGCACATACCGTAATGACTTTTCAATGTCTGCTTAAAGCCAGGTGATAGCTGGTTCTACAGAAAAGCGTAGTGTATGTCAAGTCTTCCTCATCCTTCTCTCTGCAGTGGCCAACTTCTGCGGCCAGTGAGGACTGTACGCATTGACTAGCTGATGGTGGTGAGTGGACTGGACTTCCCAAAAGAAAGTCTTATGAAAACAAAACTGTGGTCTCTACCCACCCCTCCAGCACAGGCAGCAAAATTAAGGCATGTGAAAGGCAGTGGACATTATAGACCCTCTAAAGTGGCTCAGAATTTGTCTGAGGACTTCTGCTGCCACAGGTACCCTTCCCCCATTTCTAAGAAACCTGGTGTCTTAGAATTGATCCTGATGTTTTAATCTTTAAAGCAGGAAGCAGTGAGAGCAATAAAATTTAATCAACAAAGTACTTGTTTTATCAAGTAAATGGGTAATTGTGACATTTGACATTCTTATGAGATTCTAATTCTTGAACATTTGCCTAATTATCTCCCCCCTTTAAAAATTCTGTTCAGATTTGAGTTTAGCAGTTCACCACATAATCAGATTCAGCTTTTCTGAAACATTTTATTATTGTTGTTGTTGTTGTTATTGTTAGATAGTGCATTCTCTTGGAAATGTCAAGTATATTGTCAAATATTGTACCAATTTCAGTTTCCTTTGTCACAGCCCTGGACTTTATTAAGAAAATACATACTGTGAGTAGGTCATTCCAGTAACCAGCTCCATCCTAAAGAGCAATGGGATCACTCAGATCTGAGGCTAGAGAATATCTATATAGTTAAAAGGACTCTCTTAAGGTCCCTTTTAACTCTGTTTTCTGGGTTTCTTGGATCAGTCATTTACGGCAATGGTATCTTTGCATTCCAGAGGGATGCTTTTGGCAAAGAATATGTGTCAACTAACTATAGCTGTCAGAAGCTAGGCATTCATCAGGCTGCTTCCTAATTAAAAGAGGAAGAAACAGCATCTCCAGGAGGCAACTTACCCCCATCATCTGTAATACCTAATCTTAAGATGAGTGGAATTTCCCTCTGAAAACTTGCTTCTCCCAGCTGAGAGAGGAAACAGAAAAAATGGCTTAGAGTAGGCATTCGTGATCTAGACAGCAGAAGTTAGGTAAAATTAGGCCTGCCTAAGGGAAGTGTCATTCTGTACCTGACAATTTTGTGCAGGTTCCAAAAGTGACAGGACAAATGCATGGACTAGGAAATAAAAATACATCATCAATTGTTCAGGAAGCTGTAAATTGCTGATGGTTGGTGTGGTACTTTGGGACAGTTTCTCTACATGTTAACTCTGTTCTTGTTCTCTTCCCTAAGCATCCAATTCCGGCCCTTGTCAGAGAGAGGATTCTGGCAGAAAGGACCTCTGGTCACACCTGCCATGACTGCTACTACACTCCTGAATTCCACCTATGTCACGTATTTCTTAGTATTCACTCAAGTGTAGTCACAAGGGAGAGATGTGGTGTGTGTTTGGAGGATTAGTACAAGGATTGTGTATCATCTGAGTTTCCTTTCTGCTTCAAATAGTCCATAGACCATGTGCCAGCCCTCAGCGTGAAGTTGGCATTGAGTCCACAGAGTGTGAGCTGGTTTCCTGAATGGATGAGAAGGCAGGTGGCAAGCCAAAAAAAGCTAGTTTTCAAAGCCTGTGACTGGAGAATGAAAGACACAGACGTGTAAAGAAATATCTGTATTATAGATCTAGACAGACATTAATGAGTGTGTGTCCTAACTTTCATACCAAGGTTATAAGCCCCTGCTTACGCACAAGACAAATCGAGTTTGTCTAGCTCAAACAGTGGCAGTTCAAACTCCCTCTTAATTACAAGATTTATGCCTTTGGCTTTATCCAAAAGGCTGATCTAAAGGAATGAAAGAGTACTTCAGTCTCTTAAGTCCCCTTGCTTCTTGTTCTCATTATAATAAAGGTAAAGGTGCCAGTTAGAGTTGGTCAGACATTTTTATAATTAAAGCTTTAAAATTTAATAGTGAAGTGAATGTCTTACACTTTGGCACCTTTGTTTGTTCCATCAAATATTGTTTGTGATCTTCTTAATGAAATGAATACGGCAGGGAGCTGAAATACTTCAAATAATTTGTCCTCAGGGTTTCCTCCTTTTGATCTTAATTTTTGTTTTAAAAAAATGGCTTCCCGTGGTGCAATGACTTGTGAAGTTTTGGCAGTGTCACCCAGTAGTTCAGAGATCGGTCTTGAGTTATCCACGGGATAAGGAATTGCAGGTGTGTGTTATGCATGGCTGGAACTCCTTTGAAACTGCCAGCATCTCTGCCACTTGTCCCAGGGCCAGTGGAGAGTAAGGATGGCTCATTTAGTGTATGAACGGAATGGCACCTGGAGGTTTTTATTCATTCAGAACCTGATTTTCCTCCTTTAGGGTTTACTAGTCTATCAGAGCGATGTCATGTCGAGGCTTGTCTCACAGCTTCCAATTTATTCCAATTTATCTTTAAAAAGACCAGGAAACAGTTTAGTCCCACTGAATTCGCTAGAAAGAATCTCAAAGGTACTCCAAGTGGAATTACAAACGTCTCTTCTCTTGCACCTCTGACATCGTAGATGGTCTTGTCCTTTCCCCTCTTCTTCCCTCGGCCTGCTTTTCGAATACACTCATGTTTTCTTGCAGGCATTTTGCCCCCTCAGCAGTCCCAGAAATGCTTTACGTGCCCTGCACCCTGCTGGTAAGTGCCCACTTGGTGGTGGTTTGCGCTGGAGTAGTTTTCTTGCTACCCGGTGCGCCCTGGCAGGTGGGGCGTCCTTCTTCAGAGCGAGGTGAAGAAGAGCACTGCTGTCCTTGCACACAGAGATCAGTAATTTCCTTACCAGTGGAGCAGTGGCTTTAGTGCTCCTTCGTCGCCTGCCTACTGAGACTGACAGTTCAGATTACTGCATACGTTCAGAGAGATCTAGCAAGAACACAACAAGTTCCCTGTGCCTTGGAAGTTGCTCCTTTTACAACACCGATTCTGCTAGATAGGCATATACTGTTTATATGAAGAAAATAAAGCAGTATGCGTTTGCTTTTAGCATACAGCATTGTAGAGTAGATTTAATTTCATTGCAACACTATCAACATTGATAGCAAATATCTTTAAGGCAGAACAGAAGGGTAACATATTTCTTCTTTTTCTCTTGTCTTCATGTTGTTTTCCCTTCTATTTGATCCTGCTGCTATAGACTGAGAACCTTTGTGCAAAGCACAGAGCCAACTTCAGCTCTCATCAGGTTACTCAGCACCTAGCAAAACTGGATTTTAATGGGTGCTTGACGTCATGTTGGAAAAATATTATTTTGTGCTGCTGCATGGCATCATCATTTTCACATTCAAATCCTTGAAAAAAATGTGCTTGCATGCTGATTGGATCAAAAACTGGATCTCACTTTTAGAATATCTATGAATCTCTCCATAATGCTCTGCTGAAAGCATTGATGATGGCTATATGTCCATCAAAGCTAGCATACCTTTTTGAATTAAAACAAATTATGAATCTCACTTGAACCACACTTGTTTGAAGTAGCATAGGTAAGCCTTCTTCATGTGCCCATGATACCTTTTGGATACCATGATTCTGCACTGTTGCACCTAAGCATTCAAATGGATTTAAAAGTAAAATCATCTGGAGCAAACACAAAAAAAAATCTACAGAGCTTTTATGGCTGCGCCTACCAAGCAGTGAGGAGGCACAGCATGAATACACTTACCAGACACACTAAGGGCACTTCTGCAAATGGGCAGGCTTCAGAGCAATTCACAACACCCCTCTGTTTTGAAGTCTCCATTAAAACAAATATTTTCTACTTACCTGTGGCATTTCTGCAGTTTTTCAGAAGACTATTCATACTTATCCTAACCTCTTGGGAGGAAATTCAGCTCCATTCAAAAGCCAAGAAAAGATATAGACAGCCATTTATGTCTCACTTAAAGCCTTGTTTTGAAGGTTTAAGTGCAATTTTCTATACGGAGATGAATTTCATTCTCCAGTAGCTCTAAGTACGCTGTTAAAATTGGCTATATGTCACACTGAAGGGGCAGCTTATCTCATGGTCACTGTGATGTTCCTTAACCTTTTCACACATACAGTACCTATAAAATGCCTTTACCCAGAGCAGAATTGCATCCTGCTTGTTTGCTTCCTTCCTTCAATAATAAACAGGCCATATTTAGTTGGTCAGAACAAGTCTCGAATTTAAGATTAATTCAGCAGATTTTGTTCGCTGAAACAAACAAGCAAACTAAAAAGAAGAGATGGAAATGCTGACAAGAATAGTTCTGATATTTTCCAAACCTGAGTATTTCAGCATTAGGGATTTGATTCAGAAAGGAACTTAGATACCACTTGTAACAATAGAGAAGGGGGTGATGCCTTCCTTTTCTCCATTAACAGCACATATTCCAGTGGTTCTTGCTTGGGATTTAGTTGAGGAAGGTTTAAATCTAAGCTGAACCTAAATCACAACAGTGGTTCTCACATCTTAGAACAGCCCTTGTAGCTCACCTCTAGGATGTTCTGTGCTGACTCCTCCTGCTGTAAAATTTTTACTGCACAGTGATACAGAAGCGTTTATCACAGCAGATAAGAGGCCGGATAGCTTCCTTTACAAGTAAGATGTGCAAACATCCAGAGTGATTCTCACTGCCCCTCTTTTGTCAAACAAATATTTGAATATGGTCTATATTAAAGATAGTTTTCAAATTGAAAACAACCAGTTTAGTGTTGACTCAAAATATTTTTTCCATTTCTTGGTTTGGTGGCTGAACAGGAAATTTTTATATTTTTGCTTTTTATTCATGACTGGGAAGAGCTTCAGAGGAACATGCTTTTACTAATATACATATTAATTATAATGTGCACTATTAAGTGCTAGAGCAAGAAGCTTTAAGCAGGTTAAACAGTAGTTTAAATAGTATATATTATGCAGACATAGCTACTTCAGCTGCAAACTGCTACCAAAAGTAAAACTGATGTAAAATCTTACAGACTTTTAATTAACAAGATATAGCTGAATCACTTTAATGGATTGCAGGGGTAATGGACCTGGCCTGTTAAAACCTTCTGTGAATCATTTTCCAGTTTTCCAGGAACCTGGACATAGTAAACAAACCAAGAAGTGGGCCTGTTAAAATACTTAAGATAAACCAAGTACTGAATAGCCCACAGCTCCAGGTTCAGTGAAAATTCTGTCATTAAAACAACAGGCCGGAGGGAGAACCGTTAATATGTAAATGGCTGGTCATCCTCTGCTGCAGATGTAGCCACTTTTCTGGCTATGACAAGAACAAGATACAATTCAGTGCCTACAAAATGGATCTGGTGATGATAATTATTGAAAATCAGCTGTGCTGTTTCCTTTGTTAAATCCTGCTATGTGGTAACTTTTTGCAGGTTCCCAAGAAGTATTCCTTTTCATATAGAACTTTGGTACAGAATCAATATTTTTCATCTTGTGGCTATGAAAGTTTGCTGAAGTAGGAAAAATTGCACAGCTCTTGCCTTTTTTTTTTTTTTTTTTGGTTGGGGGATGTATCCCGGAAGATCCCCAAAAGCCTGTTCCTTAATATAGGCTAATTTTCACCCTACCTCTACGGTAGGGTGGGTAGCCTCTAGCCCCAGCATTTACAGCTCTCCTCTGTCCAGCAAGTCTATGATGTTTAAAATTAAACTTCTGGTAACGTTTTGGGTAGCATGTCATAGTTGTCATGTAAGACTCTCCCACATACAAGGTATCCTCTTTTTAACAGTTGTATCAGCTATCTTAGATGAAGATTACTGTATACCAGCTTCTCCTTCCCCACCTGTCACCCTCAGGAAACAGCATTAAGGGCTTCTGCTTGAATTGTTACCATTTCCATTGGGTTGCTAAGCACATTTTAAATGTAGGCTGTCATTTCTTTCTTCACTTTCTTTCTCCCTCCTCTCTTTTCCTCCCCTCATCTCCAAGTCCATTTGTGATGTTTGTGGAGTTGTTCTTCGGCTTCATTACAGCATTGATTTTTTTTGGTTAATTTATCTAATTCCCAGTCAAATGAGGACACGGTACTTGTAAATCGTTTGGTTTCTCATTAATCTCTTCCAGTGCTGGCTCCATTTTTCAGCTGTCTCCCTATTTACTATCTCTAGCGAAAAATAGCCAGTGTTCCCATCACTTGTCACAAGTAATGTCACGGTTGCTGTGGATCCATTGGCCTGAATAATCAACATGATTTTTTTTATTAGAAATCAAAATATTTGCTGCTGCTGTAGAAAGCTGCATCTTAAATCCCATGCAAGGAAGCTCACTAAATGAAATGCAATAAGCAGAAGATCTAAAGCCTTTCCTGTTACTTTGTGCCAAATCTTATTCATTAGTTTTTCTTTAACAATAGCTGTGGAATTTTAAGATGCTGTTTCGAAGAGCAGAAATCCTGAGAGCTGCATCCTTATGCCTTGATACCTCTCTGGCAGAGATCCCATTGAGATGAGAGGAATAAGGACTTCAGCATTAACTTGAGAGATGCAAGTATCAGCTTAGTCAAACCCACAGGTAAAGGATTACTTGCGGCTACCCTCAACTATAAAACACTGGTATCACATCAGACTTACTAGCTGCTTATAGGTAGATTGGCAGGCCAGGCAGGGTTCCTGTTCATATAGAAAATGCACAAGAAAATAATTTTCTCCTGAAATGAAGAAGTGCTTTTCAGAGCAGTAGGTCGTACTCCCCCTTCCAGGTCAGTACCAAATGGTGCCCTAGCAGGGTAGGAAAGAGAATTAGGTGAAATTCCCTGCTGAATGAAAGGGTTGTTTTTGCCCGTAGCCATTACATTAGCTTTATTGTTGAGGTAGAATAGGCCTCACCTTTAATGTTCCCTGGCCAAATCTATCCTTCAGCTGCATGAGAACAGTAGACTCTTGTGTCCCCTAACATTGCTTTGTACTATGTGACAGCTTTTCAAAGTGGTTTTCGTTGCATTTCAGAGATGTTTGCAGCTTATTTCTGTATAAGCACATATACGTTTTGTGATCTTTAGATCATTAATCTCAGCCACTGTTATTATCTTATTTTGAAAAAAGACAGGTTTTGCCAATAGACTCTTTCTTGGTGTCACTCATCCTGACTTTTTCCACAGGCTTTCTGCAACAGTCACTGAAAACAACTTCAATGCCATGGTTATTTTAATTGCCACTCAGTGACTCATCTTCCTCTGGCTGTAATGAGATTTAAGGAGCATTTAATTTTCTCTGCCATGTACAGGGCAGTTACTTAGCCAACAGAATGATAAGCATCTTAGACTTACTATAGATAGAGACGTTATGCTGATGGAAAGGATTAAAACATGTAAACATTTTGTATTTGAGACAGCAAATAATAAATACTGCCTCCTCAAGAACAGAAGTCCTACGTAGGGAAGATCAGGCCACAATGTTTCTTCATGTGGCAAAAATATCAGAGGAGATGGAAGAAATTGGTGAAGCTTTGTTTGCAAAGCATGCACCAGTTAAATTGCTGCCCCTTGCTGATCAGTCTAATCTTTTAATGAGGCTAGGTAAGCAAAAAGGAGGCAGTAATGATGCTGATGACTCAGAGGTTTCTCTCTGTGAAAGAAAACAAGCAGAAGATGGTTGTCTAAACAGTACAGTACAGTGACTCTCCAGGTGTCCTTTTCACGTGTAAAATGGTTGCTGGATGGCAAGCTAACCAAACTCAGAAGTTCCCAGTACCCCTGGCTGTAAGTGCTAGAATACAAATCAGTATATTGTAAGAGTGTGAGATTTGTTATGTTTCAGCCCCTCTTCGGCTTTCAGCATGCATTTTTCTTAAGCCTGGAATTGTGTTGGTCCTTTTTGTTCAAAGAACGATGCAGCAACACAACAGCTCAGAGGCATACAGAGAGGCTGGGGCACTTTGCTCTGCTCTGGCAGATGGGATTTAACCCATCTTTCTTGATGAAACTGCCCTGATCTGAGGGTAAGGGATGGTGCTTCTTTTACACCCCCTTATTCTGCTTTTTGTAAAATAATGAAAGATTTGGGGGGTATGCTTTGTATTCAGTGTTTCCCCCATGGATAGTCTGGGGACACTGACATTGATTTCACTGCAAAATTTGTTGTCACTTCTCTAGACCCAGCAGTGAGAACTTGCCAGGGAGAATCCTGACCACTAGGTGACAGAGTCAGGTTACCTTCCTTCACCCAATGAGCTTTTAATTCTTTATGCAAAGTGAAGCAGGCTTAGCCAGTGAGATGGTAACGACTTCTGTCCCATAAAATAGCGAGACACTTGTGGTAAGAACAGTTTTCTGGAGAGGCCAGTTTGAATCCCATCAGGCAGAAGATAGCTTTGAATGTGTGCTTTCTGTCGCTTCATTTGCTGAATCTACCACTAGATTGTGGTACAAAACAGGGAGCAGTAGTTCATCTGTTAGCTGTGCTTCAAAAAGCAGGAGGAACACTCTTCCTTTAGACATGCTGATAGACCATCACCTGGATCACCCATCAACTGGAACACCAACTGGTGGGACCAAGCAGAGCTTGGCACTCAATTGCCAAGTGATGTTAAGTATCTGTGCGCCTGGCCAGAAGTGCTCTAGATACTTGGGGAACACTCATGTTTACACCTGAGTCTCTTGAGGAACTTCAGGTTTAGTGTGCCAGCTGGGGAAGGAGACAGCCAGCAGTTTTATGCATCTCAGCTTCAGGGTTGGGTGGTAAATACAGAGAAAAGTGAAATGTAGATGCCCAAGCCTTTTTGTGCAGCTGGTACTTAGTAGCTTTATCACTCGAACCACATGGCCTCCTGCCACAGCAAGCTCATGCCAAGAAAACCACAGTAATGTATGTTTGGTGCCAGCTGCACAAGTTACACAAAGAAAACTAGTTAGAGTAAAGTTTAGAAAATCCGAATGATTTCTGCAGGGGATTTTTTTTTTTTCATCACCTGCAAGGCTTAATTAGTAGGACTCCAGATTGTAACAGTGCAGTGCTTGAAAACGTGTTGGATTGCATTGAGACATGTGCTTTTTATGAGACGCTTTCATGTGCAAGTTTTGACGATATGGTGAAGTTGTTGAAAAATCCAGCAGTGCCTCCAGCTCATGCACACTGCTTTGGATATCGGAACCCATTTCGTTACAAGCCAGAAAGTTTCACATCTGACTTCTTTTTCTTCATACAGTTCTTACAACAGTTTTATTTTTGAATTTGTTACAGTAGAAATCTACATGACCTTTACTATAATCTTGGATAGTTGTAGCAGGCTCAGTACAATGTATGTTCAAATGTACAAGGTAGGTGAAAATGTCACATGCAGTACAGAACATCTCTGTGCTTTGCATGGGGAGCTGTTAGCCTACTGTGCACACGAAAGCAGAAGAGAGTGGTGCATTTCACAGCGCACAGGGTTAGCTGAGCACTTGGTAATATTTTTCACTTTCTATCAGTACACTATAAAGCAAAAACGTTAGTATACATATTTCCAGGCAACAGTGCATTTTTGCACATTGGTAAACACCGTAATTCTCTTCTGCTTGTCAAGATATGCTACCTACGAGTGTGCGTCTTCAAAGGAGGCCATTAAAAAACATAATTTTCCAATGTGGATTGACACTTACATGCCCCCCTAAAAGCGAGTCATTGAGACTGCAATTTTGAAATCCTGCTAAAAAAGGCAGTATCTCTCTCCTGACGTGTCTGTGCACTTACTGCTGGAAACCAGTTAAAGCAAGGGAATATTTATAGCACCAGTGAGAGAATAAACTTGGTCCCTTAAGTGTGACAGAGCCCATTTCAGTCCTGTCAGCTGTCTCCTTCCTTAGTTGAACATCAGAAAGCAAGTTCCATTCAGTGGTGGCTTCACGCTGCTGCTCTCTGCTGCTAGCTGAAACTTCAGTCAATGTCAGTGTGAGTCGGTTATTAGACCCTTCTGTCCGCACTGGCTGCAGCTCCTGCTCTTGGTCCCTCATCTCTTGCATCTAACATCCACTTGCTCTCTTGATTGTATAATGCTTCATGGAAGTTTTCTAGTCCATCTGTGTGTAGTTGATTTTAAGGATATGCTAATTTTATTGTAAATTATTGACAAGATGAATACGGAAAGATCTGTTTGTATAATGCTTTTGATACTGGCGAAATCTGATCAGATGTTTTCCATTAAGGAAGCCTCTTGTCCTGTTTTTCCCTCTTCATATGCTTCATTGTGAGTGTCTCCTGCTTGGCAAGTGGTCTGAGAAACTGAGAACTAGCACCCACAGAGTATATAGCTGCAAATACATGAGGGCTATAATCAATTTAGGCAGCTCAGGCTGACTTGTTATGTTGGTGTCTGCACGTTTGTCTCTATGGTGACTATCACCAATTCTTTCCCTGCAGGTCAGGATGGGGAGGCGCAGTGAACGCCTTCTGAGACATGCTCAAGAGAACCCAAAGAATGGTCTTTAAGGCATTTGAGTATCATTAATTAAAACTGTAAGTGAATTTCCTTTGCTAAACCTAGTAGCAATCCTTCTATGACATTTCAGTTATTGTGGGTTGTTATTAGGATTATTTTTGGGACGTTATTAAAATGGTTGTCATTAGGATTAAGGGCCCCAAGCTCTTTTCCTCCTAAAAGGATAATGTGTTCTTTTTATTTTAGATTAAGGAAATCATAGACCTGCCAAATCTCATGATTGCTCAAAAGGCACCTGCCATGGTGTCGCAACTCATTCTCCTCACCTGCCTGTCCTTTGTCCTAGCCATCCACCATATAACACCATACGCTTTCTCCTGTTTAGTGGAATCCAATGACAGAGGATGTGCCGGACCAATATGTAATCTGTCATATGCCTGTAGTGGCACCTGGTGCATGGGCTGGTGGAAGGGGAAGGCCATGGTGCTGTCATGATATGCCCTCTCATGAGATCTAG
>NW_009650068.1:692070-703254 GCF_000708025.1 Charadrius vociferus
TCCAGTCTACACACTGACTACTGGGAAAGAAGCAGCTTGAAAAGACTACAAAAAACCTAAACCAAAACAAACCTTCAGTGACAGCTACGTGAATACTTTTCTTAATAGCCAGAAGTGACTCTGATACAAAATGTTTGCTATGCTAAGAAGTCTGAAGGCACAATGCACGGAAAACAAGGACTTTGGCTGCATAAATCACAGAATTTGAGAATATTACCACTGTCCCCTGTGCAGATCCCTGTTGACTATTTGTGCTGTAGAGAATATAGTGTTTATTTCCCTCTTGCAAACTGATCTTGTACACACTTTTCTGACAAACAAACTTTCAAAAAAAATTGATCTATTTTTTCAGGTCCAGAGGCTATAGCGCTGAGACCCTGAGTTCTTCCAGTTAGCTGCCAGAAATTAAATCCAGGCTCTTTGATTCATGACCATGTTTCTTTCCCATTATGCCTGAGCACTGATACCCTAAACACTGAATTCTGGGAATCTGATTCTGAGCTTCACAGTCTTGGCCTCTCCATCTGTGTGCACATACCCAATGGGTACTATGTCCTTATGTGCTCTTAACTGGTATATCTGTTTAGGGATCCTTGTCTGATATTCTGGGACTTGGAATTTGCTCTTTTGGATTGTCTTGGCAGAGAGACGGCAGAGAGACCTGAACTTGGCCCTCTGCCTGTTTCCTTTGACCTTTAGCCTTTGCAGTGGTATGTTCTTCTTTCCTGAGACCTGTCTTCATCTCAGCTGTCTGAGAGAACAGGTCCATCCTTTGCCCTCTAGTTTTGCAAGGACTCTGACCTGGTTGTGATCTTCACAGGTCACTGATATTGCAGGGAATGGGATTTCTGAGAAATATTGCTCTTGATTTTCTTTTTTTCCCATTTCCTTTTCCAAGTATCCATCTTGGCACCTTCGCTTTTCACTTGTCCTCGATTTAATATCTCATGGAACTTCACACTTTACCCACTTCGCAGCATTTCATCCACCTTCTGATGTTAAACCAATTCAAAATGTCTTGCAGATCTCTGATTCAGTTGTAACATTAAGAAAATATCAATATGTAGAACATTTCCTGAAAAGGAATCAAAACCAAAGAGTTAGATACTGTCTTAGTATTGTCTAAAGAAACCCTAAATATTCACATTCATTCCACTTGGGCATAGGTTGTTGAAACTGAAAATGTCCCTGTTAGATTAGACATTATGGAAAAAGTTCACATGAGATCATTAATGACTTCAAAATACAACAGTTAAATTTCATTTCCTTTCCTCTTGAAAAAAAAAATAATTTGGTCATGTAAACGGTGATGATCTGAAATCTTTCAGTAAAACTTTTACAGATTTCCTGAGCAGTGTCAGATGACTTTCATTGTTGGAAAAAGTTCTAGCTCTATCACACCTAAATATATACCTATTCCCTTTCAGAGAACTTTTTAAAAATAACTCCTCTTGACCAAGTTTCAATTATTAAAATTGCTTCAGTCTCAGTGAGGAGACTTGCTGAACTGAGAGAGAGATCAGGGCCCTTCCTCTGGTAGATAAGTACACCTGTAAGTCTACTGTGAAGCCTAAGACGCATTCAAGGTCGGCTTCCCCCTCTGACTATCAATGGATTCTACACAAAGCCATCTAGAGGGCTTTCCAGGTAAATATTAGTGTGGCAATTTGGCCTTAAGATGAGTCTCTGCTGCACAGTACTGTAAAATTTTGTAGGGGCAGTGCCTCTGGTGCTAGATAAAACAGGCCAGGGAGCATTCTCTGCCCGTAGGCCAGGTAGTGTAGCCTACCTCATGTTCACGTGGATAAATTCTCTTTTCCTCTTCAAACATGATGACTGAGCCCAAATAGCTTAATAAGGACATGCCAATACTTTTCCATCCCCAAAACTGAGCCCAGGTAGGATGTGGGAGAGTGGGAGTTAGTGTGAACGAGAACTGGGCTGGGAGCATGCTAACACCAAAATGGTATCGATGGTCACAGATCAGAATGTAGGTTGGTACCTGTCCCTGCTTAGGTTACAGTATATAGTTATTAATATTGAAATTCTTGAGTATTTTAAGTTCCAGTGTTACACACTGTAATGATGATCACTGTCATGGCAGGGTCATAATGATGACAATTAGCAACAAGGCTGACCAGTAAGGAAAAAAACCCTTTGCTATTAATGGCTAACCATTTCCAGCAATAGCAAAGAAATTTCATGAAGGCAAGGCGTGAATACTTACTCCACTTATTCCATTGGTTTTGAATTGGTTTCATATTCTGTGACTGTGAATGTGTAAGTGGGGTAAGACTGGAGAAACCTTTGCTCCCTCAAGGGAAAAAAAAATGATGACCATATGGTGTGTTTGCCTTAGAAGTGTTGCTCCAGGTTGAATCCCAAGTAGCTTCTTTTTGGACCAAAATAGTTTATGCCCATGGAAACTCTACATTTGCACATTGCTGGTCTGAGCCAAGTCCTTTCAGGCTTTTGCCTTGAGGTACTCTGTCCTGTACAATTCTGATCATGTAACCAATAATCCTGTGCTTCGATACAAGCCTTCCTTTTCATTCCTAAAAATGCATGTTTTCCAGCTCAGTTATAAGATGACCTAACAAATATGTCTCCTGTAACCTCATTTATTTGTTTAATGGTCAGTGGAACCCAGCAACAAATGTCAGAAATTTCACTCTTTCAGTTGTGGAGGAAAGAAGAAGTTCAACACATGGCATGTCAGGGATGGACAGAGAAGCATAGGCCTAATTAGCATTCCCTAGGTGATTTTCATCCAGTTCATTTTTTTATATCTTGACAGGGCAGTACTGTTTTCATAGGTCTCTGATCTGAAAGTCCTAAGTGTCAAAATCAATCAGTGTTCTCTTCCTCTGTGTCGTGACTGTTATCTTAATTTATTTTTCTGCTTTTAGAAGAATAATGATCATCCATTCACTTGGTTTAAAATATAAAGGCATCTGGGAATTCCAGGTCATATTTTTTGCTGGAAAATTCCAGTTAAAATGTTTTCTGATAAACAATGAAGTTGATAATATCTTTGAAATATGTGGGGTTTTTTTTTAAGTAATATTTGATCATTTGGAGGTAAGTTTTATTTATCCAGGAAGAGGTATGAGGAAAGAGCTTATTATGGTACAGCTTTGTGTGTGATTGTCTTTGGTCCTGGTCCTGATCCTGCAACTCGGTCTTTGCAGAGGGACTTCTCTGAATGCTGTATAGATGTGCTTGAGGTCATGGAGGATCTTTCTGTATTATGTTATGAAACTCAACACATAGACCTCTGAGGTACCACTGGCCGGCACTCACACATGCAGATGGTGCAGAGATGCTAGCCTTGATCAAGCAATACCGCCAAAGAGCCACTGGTTATGATCAGCCGCAAAAGAGTTCACTGAAGTGAGGCCTAGACTAAAAAAGTTGGGAGTCAGTGGTCTACGATGTGCCACATTGAAGATTTTTGTAACACTTTCAGTTCCCAGCTGAGTCGTTCACAGGAATGGCCAAAGTGTTGTCAAATGCATGGGGATAGTCCTGCAATCCACTTTGGGGTGCGGCTTTCACCTGGACCTCCTCAGTCAGAAGACAAAGATCCCTCCTCCACTCTCCACCGATACAAAGAGCCTGCACAGTTCAGTAACAGGTAATAAATTGTAGTAAGTAGTCAGTAGCAAGATGATGCAACGGTTACTGTGTTAGGTGAGGGTCATACTTCCAGTCATGGAGCACAAGGAAGCCTAGTGGAAAAGAAGACACCAGCCTCTTCTCTGTCAACAGAGGTGCTGGCAGAATGGAGGAAAGAACTATTCCAAGTACTTCCTAGTCCTTATGTCTTAATGCTATATTCTGAACTTTCTCAAAATATATATATATAGATGTGTATATGTATATATAGATACACCACTTGGCGCATATATATACACCCACACGTTTAAATGTGTGTGTGTGTATGTATATCACATGCATCCAAAGAATACCTTGACAAAACCTAGCTCTGATTATTAAATCGGAACTAAGATATGAGCTTCAGTACATAGATGAAGTACATAATAAGGGTAAGCTGCAATATGCCAACTAGATCACTTACTGATTTTCCCTCTGCAGCAACAGCACATACCTAGACTATATCAGGAGGTAACTGTTAGCTGTAGGATATGTAGACAGGTAGGGTCAGAAGATCTCAAAATCACATACACATATGACAATGTTACTGAAAACTCTACCTGCAATCCACTTTAATTGGAATAAAAGGAAGTAAGTAATAATTCCCTCTGACAAGGGGGAGGCTCTTGACAGGCTTGTTCAGAGACTGACAAATTGGTCTATTCAGCCTGCCCCTGAAGAGAGAAGAGGACAGCAGGGTGCCCCACTGGGAAACTGCAGTGTAGCCCTGGTGGTGAACCTGAGCTGGATGCAGTGAGCAGTATAGCTGAAGGAGTAGAGAGAGGCAACCTTGTCCACAAGCCTGCTTCATCTGGAGCTGGACCACTAATTTCCTTTCATCTCAGATAGTTCTCCTTTAGACTATGGCCAAGCAAGAGAATGTGACAAATGATAACAACAGATCACCCATTTGGTGAAGCTGCTACAACTGTGTGTGTGCTGTTAAGGCTACGTCAGTTGCTAAGAAAGCAGCTGCGCTGATTTGAGCTCTTACAGTCTCTTTGCTGTTTGCTACCCTTCCTCTGCTAGCAGTTAGTATTCCTGTAAGAGACCAGGCAGAAAGCAATGTTGTAACCGTGCCTCCACCATTCCCATTCACAGTCTGGCATCTTAGTGGAAACCCGCATTCTTTGGTATTGCAAGCTATCAGGTGCGTTGGGACATAAGGTGATTTTGGTTTAAACTTGGTGACAGGGTTTAAACTAACACACTTCATGTTTAAATTAACTTAAGGTTTAAATTAAATTAATTGAAAATGATGTTTTTGGTTAAATTAGTGTTATTTCATTGTGAAGTTAATTACTCAGATTCATATCTGAATACTCAGAAACAGGAGCTGTTGTGGAGATTTTCTTTCTTTATCATGGAATCATGAATTTGTTGCAGACAGAAGTAACAGGTTTTGGTACTGCGCCATCATAAATGTATGTTACTTGAATCTTCATTGCGCCAGATCAAATGCCTCTATGCAAACCACGAAAATGAAATTCAAGAAAATTGCCGTCATTAAGGTATAAATGAAACCATTTGCTGCACTTACAAAGACATTCCCAACCTGCTTTTGGCATAAAAAGTGTCTCTTACAGCCTATCTTGGCAAACACATCTCCTGCCTCCCAATTATGAATGCCTTGGGGTGACCAAGTAAGCAATAATTCCAGTTGCTCCTGACAGAAGAAGACACTGCTGCACTGCATTATTTTTCTGATGAATGTATCTTGCCGATAAGCTGAAACAGGCCTTGCATCAGCAACATCTGCAACAACAGGGATTTAGAAAGTGGGTCAGGTATATTGATGAATTGGAAAAGGCAAATGGATGAAGGAGGGTGTGTGTGAGCATGTGTATAAATGTGGATCTACTTTTGCCTTCATATTTTCCTCCAAATACCTCGCTAATTGATTCAGGTCCTCTGGCGGTAGTCATAGAGGGACCTTTCAGTATAAAGTGCTTTACTCAGAGTTTTAGTCTCCATGGCTGAAAAATCTGCCTCTGTTACAGTTAATAGTAATTCATTTTCTTGACTTGTATGGGGACAGCACATCTTGTAATTCCTAAACTAGTTCAGGGCAGGATCTAGGTAACACGTTGATTATGCTATTTGTCCTCAGCGCTGCTCTTTACTGTTGGGTCTAGAATTGTGTATGTGGCAACCACAGTAGGTTGCTTGAGGTTAAAAAACGTCTAAAATAAGATGACAAATTTCAGGAGAGAAAGGACTAAAATCTGCAGAGCAAGGATTACAATCAGCTAGAGAAAGAGGTAGATGGAAAACCTGTGTTGTTTTGAGCCTGGTGTTAATATATCAGGCAGCTGGGCGGGAGGACGTATTGTGAAAACATCTGCAGTGTGAAGTTTGATTCCCTGGGGTGAGAAAGGAGATGGTGGAAGTAGCAGCAGCAGCTGCAGTCAGACGGAGAAATCTCCGCTTTTGTTGTTTATCTTAACAGCAATATTGAGCTTATGTTGTGTTGATGGCTCTGGAGACTGTCTAATTTTCTTCTCGCTGGCCAGGCAGGGCAGATTTGGAGCACGCTTCCTGGGAGCTGCCCATTAAGTTGGCTAATGCATAAACTGGAAGGGCCACCTAGAGGGAACAGGCATCTTGAAGGAAGCACCTCAGCCATCAAATTTAGTTCTTTGCAGTAGCAGGCAGCCCTGTGATAAATGTTTAGTGCAGAAAAGTCAACAAAAATGCTACTCTGTGTATATCCCAGGAGCCACAGAACACTTCCCCCAAACTTGTGATAATATAAAAGTCCATAATACAAAAGGCAGAACCGCAAAAGCACACCACACCACAGGAAAAGGGCAGAAGAGACTAGGGCGTTGCCATTGTGTTCAGACTCTAAAGTATCAGGGGAATTTGTCCTCTAAAGGAGTCTAAAGATCCTACAAACTAAACAATCCCTCACACGACTGACAAATCAAAACCTTCCAAGCCTTCCCTGCCAATCTGCTCTGAAAGAATTTTTTTGGCCCCAAACCTGGCGACCAGTTTAACCCTCAATGCCTGAGCAAGATGCATCATGATTTAGACAGCTGTTTATCCTCTGTGTCCATTCAGTTTTCTCAGTGGCCTCTGTCTTCTAAGACACCTAAGGAGGTTCTCCATTAGTATCAATTACGAACATAGAGATAGTGAGTCACACAAGAAACTGACTGGACACAGACTTTCAGACCCATTTTATGTTGACTGCCCACCATTACAGAGATCTTGTAAAATCTTGTAAAAACAAAACAAAAAAAACCACTCTAAAAATAAGCTAACTTTCTTTTGATGTTTGTTTGTTTTTCTGTTAGACCTTGCTGCAGGGTGAAGGAGAAGGGGCTCATTAGAGACTAGCACAGGAGTCTTGTCGGTTTGTATTCCTATGTTACCACCATATGTGTCTATCTTCTTTTTCACTGTTGTTGTCTGTAGTAGCAAAGATCAGACAGAAAATCTGGCCTTTCCTATGCATTTTTATAAATTAAACCCCTCCAGGTGGGACTGTTGTCAAACTAGGTTAACTTTTAGACTCTTTATTTTAGACAGTGTCTCTTAAAATTACCCTGTGGGGTTTCAAGGCCACTAAAGGCCACAAGCTTCTAGCCTTTAAACAAAACAGAAGAAAGCAGATGTGTAGACATTGTAAATGAGAAATCAAGTGAAAGCTTCAGCCCATTCTTTATACCAAGAGGTTGTACATAACATTCTGGAGCAGGGCACAGCAAAGAAGGGGCTGTGAGAGAGTCCATTAGTAGTTATGTTGTCCTGGGGCAGAAACTGGCATTTCAGCACACAAATCACCAGGTACTTTCTAAACAGATGAACTGAACTCTGACTTGCAAACCTTTGGAGGTCTCATGTAGAGCTCCCAATATGTGGGAAAGATTGGGTTTATAATGCCTTAATATACCAAAAGTTCCATATTCTTTTTAGTGCTGAGCAGATCCTGGAAAACCCCTGAATGCACTCCTGTTATTTAGCATTTTGCTGTAACCTTTTTATTGAATTGATTTTTTTTTTTGACTGGTAAGGGAGAAATACTAATTAGCGCTCTCCATTTTTAATAGCTTGCCTTATTATAAAACTAATTACTGTCTGACTTTTATTGTTGTGAGAATTAGAATACTGAAAAAAGCCTCAGAGTAACAAAATTAAAAATATGAGATTTTTCTAATGATTCTGTGCTGGGTCAGGCACTTATGTATTTCTTCAAAAAAAAAAAAATTCATTTTCTTTGGAAAAGAAAAAGAAAAGGGAGTACTCTTTGGGATACTTGAAGTTCTGTTACTGCACCAGTTCTTAAAACTAGCCTCTGAGAAGATAGGAGTAGTAAAGTGTAAAAGATGTTCAGGGCTAGAATTGTTGAGCACAAAATGCAGTTTGCTATCAATAGAGGTTTCTGCTTGAAAACTAATGGCAGGATTATTACCTTCATTCTAGTACTGAGAATACTCATTAATTTATTTGACATCTGAAAAGAAACCAAAGCATCCAGATTGGAGCAAATGCCCTTCTTGCTGCTCTGCCACTGCAGATAAACTGAGTAACAATGGACTAGGATTTAAGAATACATTGGATTTACAGACAAGGGTCAAAAATAGTAGTGGTGTTGTCTTTTGATGGCCAAATACTGTAATGAAAAGCAAATGGCCTTAAAGAGTCATCTTGAAAAAAATGGAAGTAATCTGAGATACCTAATTTTATTACAGTGGGTCAATTTTTGTTAGGGGACTATATTATTGAAATTTTATTGAAAAGTTCTAAACTATAGGGATTGACCTTTGAAGAGGAATCAAATAGCTACATGATTAAGAAGAATTATCTATATCAGTATAAGTAGCCCTATTTTAAAAGGCAATATGCTGATTTGAGCTACTGATTTAGCACTTCTAAATACCAGAGATAAGTGAATATGTTAGTTTTTCTATGTCTGAACTGCCACACTGCCACTAAAACCGTGTCTAGACAAACTGTAAGAAATAGGTTGCTTATGTGCAGGGTGCAACACAGAAGATGTAAAATTACATATTTTGGTTTTATGTTGCTGTAGACATTAAATGTTTGAGGATGGTTATGATTCAGGAGAGAATGTAACTGGTTTTAATGGACCACAGTTGGTTGTGAAATATATAATTTAATGGCAGCTTTATCCCTAAACGTGTTATATACCACTCTGTATTGCTTTACATAAGTATGCACTAAAAGAATACGTTAAAATGATGCATTTTCTCTTTGTTTAATTTTTAACAGTATGTATGTTTATACATTTTAGGTTTATATACTTGACAGATATTCCCTATAGTTCAGTTTATTTTTAAAATGGTGCTGGCATCTTTTCTAAAACAAGGTGCAAATTCATTTTGATTTCTTTCCACTGCTGGCCGGCCTTGTATTTTGTGACTCATTTGGCTCCATTCTTTCTGATATGCCGGCAGAGTAAGTCTTTGTATCTGTATTCTTCCGTGTTGTCAAGTACAGAAGACTATGCAGTCGTGTCATCTCTACTATTTTGAATACGACTGGTTGAATGAGCACTCACAGTTTGCATTTCTTTACCTGTGAAATCCAAAGAGACCCCAAGAGAAAAGATGTCTTGGCAAAGAATGCCTTGCAAGCTTGAATGGAGAGTGTCTCAGGAGAAAATCAGTTCTGAATGATTAAGTAAAAAAAACATTCTTGGAAATAATGAATCCTTCCTGCCTGGGCGGCCCAATATCAGCACACCTCGTGAAAGAGTCTACATAACTGAAAGATCCAGGACTTTGAGCCATTTCCTTTAAGTTGCAATTTTTGGTTTGCAGCTAAATTTTTCTCTAATTTTCTTCCTAAAAAAAAATCTCAAAAATACTGTGTGAATTGCTGTTTTCAAGACACTACTTCACTTAATCCTAAAGTCTAATAGTGCTCCCAAAGTGTTTGATAGCGAAGGAAATAGCAGCACACAGGCTCCAGTTTAGCTCTTCAGTTATGCATATCTTTGGCAAAGTGAAAATGTGGCCAAAAATGGTCAAAAGGTACTCTTGGTTCACAGTTCTCCTATTCTGTCATTCGTTTACACAATGCCATGTCTACACTGGAAACTCTAGTTCCTTTTTTTTTTGTTTATATACTGATCTTATTGCAAAAAGTCTGTAGGTATACACGTCAAAACTCTACTGCAGAATAAAGGTTGTGCTATACTCATTAAGTACCACATCTTCTGTTATCAGCGCCTTCCTTGGGTAGACCTGTCCTAGCTTTGCCTCAGCTCTATCAGCAGAAACAGCTGGTGCTTTTCATGGGCATCTTCTTTGGAGGAAGTGGTCTTCTGAGTTGTTAAGAAGCATAAACAGGGGTTACAGTGTTTCAGCAACAAGGATAGGCTTTTCTCTCAGTTGGGGGCTGGGACTTCCACTTCTTTTTGCTGTGTAACAATTTTAAATCATTCTCAACCTCAAAACGTGAAATGTACTCCACGTACAGTGGATGCAGGAGACAGGAGTTCAGATCCTCGCTCTCTCAGCAGTGTAGCAGGTAACTTTCAGCAAGACATTGCCATTGACTTGACCTTTCTGTACACTATACTGTCTGTACACAAGCTGTTTTCTTTAATCAAACAAAAGGGACTTTTCAGAAGTTATGTAAGAGCTGAAGGTGCTAAGAGGAGTGAGCTGCTTAGCATAATTCTTGTTCTGAGAGGTGCTTATATTTCTTGTTTATCTCCTTTGATCTCAGAAAAGATGCTTTGTCACAAACTAATGTTTTTCCTCACTACAAAACAGTTGCTGGAGAAATAACTGGAAAAAAAAAAAAGTAAGTTGCGGACATTACTGATATGCACTGTACTGTGCCCGACTCCCCATCATCTCCCTTTCTTGGTCATTGCAAGGCCAGCTTGTCGCATACATTGCTTGTTTGTAGATAATGATGTAGTTCAGAGTTGTGAAAGTTGTACAAAACCCAGATGCATCAGGACAGACTCGAATTGCAGTTGAATGTGTGTCTGTTGGAAGTAACTGGTCACTCTACTTTCTGCATGGGGACCTAGATATTAAAATCGCTTCCAGTTATCACAATGACAATGTTTGGCATAGCTGTGCTTTTTAACCAACAGCGTAGAGACAGACAAAAGGGCCATTGAACTGCTTAATTTCTGCCTCTGCTACCGTGAGAGAGCTAAAATAGGCCAGCAGTGCCTTCTGGTCTCATATTGCTAATACTGTCCTGAAGAAATTAGTCTTCTCCCTTTTGCTGCTTCATTTCTCCTGAGACAGAGGAGTAGTAAGCCATCTAACTGCAACTCATTCTCTAATCTACAAGTATTTACAGTATTTAAAACATGTTACCATTAAAAAAAATACTTTGTTCTGCGTGTGGGCTGGTGGCATCTGTTTGCTTCTTGCCTGTGCCTACTCTCTGTATTCCAGCCATGACATCAACTGTTACAGTCCCTCCATACAGCAAATTTCTTTTTACCGAAGACTTCTTTAGCCATTAGAGTTCTTTGCACTGAAGTTGCACAAGGTCACATCAGATATGAAGATGGCTCAAAGAAGC
>NW_009650068.1:703293-710493 GCF_000708025.1 Charadrius vociferus
ACTGTTTGTACACAGAATTCTGTATTTGCCATGCAAGTGAGTGTTGGAGTAATTTCCTTTGCAGAACCCACAGGCTCCCTTTTTTGCTAAGTAACATTGCTCAGTATGATTCTGAAATTGCCTGCTGCTTTGCATCCTTCTGAATGTTACGTGGTCCGTGACTCTTGTTTTGCAACAGGAAGGAATTCACATAAAATCTGTCTTGAATCAATATAATCTTCATTCTTTTCCTGAAGTTTACAGAGACAGGCAGCTCATGCATTAGCCCTCCTTACTTAACATGGTTACATGCTCTGGAAGGCAATATAAATGTGTTTCACTTACATTCTGTGGTACCTGTATCTGCCTCCAAATGGCACCACACAATGTCCTGCATTGGATGGAGAGTTAGACCTGTATGAGTGCATTTCTTGGGTTCATGGTACTTTCTGGTGGCTGCAAGTTACAAAGAACAAAAAACCTGATTCTAGAAACAATATTCATGCCTTTTATTTTATGGCTCGCTAATGTGACAATTACAGCTTTTGCCACAAAGGTATTTCAGGATGGCATATACTTAGGCTGCTCAAAATTTCCTAGTTTTTATTCTTTTGGAAAATCACAAGAGATTTTTTTTTTTTTTTAGGTGAGGAACAAACATGCAACCTACTTTATGTGGAAAACAATATATATAGGGTTTTCTTAAGATTTCTGACACTACAAAACTTGAAAGCGGAGAGTTTGCCCCATCTCTGCTTTGTCACCTCTACTGTTGTGCTCTTCGGGTTTATTGTCTCAAGAATATCCAGTGAAGCCTGATTCAAAAGTATCTGTGAAAGATTTTGGAAAAGATCCATTGTGGGAGAGTCTAATTGATGCAGCTGACTGAAGAGTGAAACCCTGTCTTTTTACTAATTGCATCTTCAGCTTTTGTAATCATCATACGTGAATTTTATCTCCTAACTTCCAAGATAATCCGAGGACTGATCCTTGATCTGTCACATGGGATCATCCGTTACAGCCCAGTGCATGCTGGAACTCTGATTGCAGCAGTGTGGAGCTCCGTGTGGGACATGCGCCAAATACCCAGCTTTGAGGAAGAGTTTGCAGCTTGCCTTGAGTGTTGTGTTACTTTTGCTACTTCTTCAGCAATATCCAAGCTTGCTAGTTTAAATATAGCTCATACGTGCCCACACTAGCTGCAGTGACCACAGCAGAGCAGTATCTGGTGTTTCTTTAATTTTTCTCTATCCCTCCTCTGTGATCCCGTGTCTCTTTCTATGCCTAAAAGAGAATATTAGAGATTCTTGCATTAAAAAAAAAAAAAAAAAGGAAGAAAAAGCTACGTGCACCTCTAGTATCTTTTTGTTTATTAAAAACCATCAAGTATAGACACATAGTAAGGATGAAAACACCTTGCTTTTATTAGCCATTTTTCCCTAGGCTTCTCTGTCTAGAACACAATGCACAGGCAAATGTGAATTACATGGCTATCAAAAGATTTTGGTGATGTTATAAACCATAAGAATGAAGCTTGTATAGTCTTTTTCTTTGTTATCAATGAGATCTTGAGATAAAATTAGAGTCTGAGATTTGAAATATCCTCATTTATTTGTTACAATTCTTGAACGTGATTTCCTTATTGCTTCTGCTCCCTCTTTTGTCTGCCTGATTCGAATAGCAAACAGAAGCCCTGCTCTAATCGGTTGATCGTCCTATTTTTAATTTGCAGGAGTGATTTAATCCCCTTGAATTACAGAAGGGGCAAGTGACTTCATAAACCTGAGTAATGAGATTTGTTAAGCATTACTTTATCATGAGGATCTTTCCTAGAGCAGATATCTATCCCGGGAAAATATTTGATTAAAACATAATGGGTGAAAGAGCATGCTGATTCCCAAATCCTGCTAGGTTCCTCCTCCTATGAGGTTTTAAATTCTTTTGACTTCCACCAAAATCAGCATTAGAGAAGGGATGACCTGGTTTGCCAACATTGATTAAAGGAAAATGTACAAGACATATCAGTTATTCAAAAATAGTATTACAATTTTGAGATCAGGCACCTTAGGTAGTTTACCCTTTAATAACATACGTTGCAAGGCTTCTTTTATTAAACGTGGGAATAACAGCTAGATTTGTAATTATCATTATAGAATCAACAAAAGTCAGTCTTGAAAGGCTGCACGTTCAAGGGTCATAAATAGCCCTATTTGGGTTACCCTACTTTTTTTTTTTTTCAAGAAAATATTGATGTGATTTAATAGATTTAAATACAAAACAAGGATATCTAAGCTGGGTTTATGAAACCATGAAAGACTTGCCAGCAATTTGAATGAGCTTCTGTTTGAGCAGCAAGTGGGGATAAAGCTAGCAACATGAGGTTGCCACAGGCCCAAGCTGGATGTCCTTTCAATGCCTCTGATTCTAATAAGCTGATGTCTCCCGCTCATCCTGCCCCTGGCACCACCAGCAGGGACAGCAGTGAGTTCTGGTGTTTGACAGGTCCTTGCCCTGCCTCCTAAGGATGCAGAGGCTTTTGCTGCTTGTGAACTGCTCCCCGTGCTTTCCTCCACCTAGACTCTTCACAGTCTGTGTGCCTATGCGTCTTTCAAGGGAATGACATTTGATCACCTCTATATGCAGAACATAATCTCCAGAAAGTGTCCTATAGCCATATTTTGCTGCTTGAATTCAGTATTCCTTCTGCTGGCTTTGTTGTCTTTGCTGATGCCTTTAGGGTCCGAGCCTCACCTACTGATGTTCTGTTGTTTTGAGCCTTGATGTGCTGAACGATGTGTTTTGCCAGCCAGCTAATGCAATATTGTTCCTTTGAAGGCATCAGATGCTGCAACTTGAGAGCCTAACTACTTCTTCACTTTACTGTATAGAATGATCGGTCTTCACCTTTGGTTGGCCTCCAGTAGCACAGCAACATTATTCCTCTAGGCATCAAAAAGGTAATGAATGCCCTTCAACCTCTTAATGCTTTTTCTTCCCTGTCTCAGTTACCTGCACCAGACTACTAATGTTTGAGTTCCATAGATGATGTTGATACCAATAGAGGTAACCATGACACTTCAATTATTAATGCCCCAGGATCTGATTTTCACAAGCGCAGGGATCCTGCAGCTTTTGTTTATTTCATTTGGACTTGGGAATTCTTTGTAATTCTAAAAATGGAGCCCACAGCTTCTCCTGGGGAAAACACAGACAAAGAGCTGAGTCTCTACTTTATGCAGCTTCCAGATTAGATTTGCAAAAGGATCTGGTGACTTTAAAAGCTTCCATCTCTAAGACCCTCTAAAGGGCCTGACATATTTGTATATAATTTCTAGAAGTCAGAACCATCCACAGGGTCTTAAGGTTTGCATACTAAAATGAGGCAGTTCAAAGTCTTTGAGTCCCTTTTGGATAATGTTTTCTTGTTTGAAAAGCACCCTTTTTTTGTATTTTGGGGTATCAGAACCGAAAAAAACTACAAAAGGAACTCTTCCTCTCCCACTTTATCATTCCTTCGGTAAGGAATGCATTTTTATTCTACTGTTTAATTTTAACTATTTGTTTATGACCATTGGTTTTCTACATAGTTTAGAGGAGGTTCCTTACTTGATGAAAAGGTTGTGTCTTCACATAACAAACTTCAGGGAGGGGGACAGGTGATGAGAGCAGAAAGGGCGCTGAGCTGAACATCGCCATATCAACTTTGTGAACAGAAGAGAGAAGATGCAGGTTCACATCCTGCCAAATACAACAATTTAAGAAGAATGTTAGTTCATTAATGTTTAAAAGCAGTTCTCAATAGTTTATGTGCAACACAATTCAGTTCTGTGGTCCTGGCTGCTTTCAGAGAGGTAGGTATTACTCGTCAGTGTCAAACCTTTTAGTCTTCATTGCATCCACAGCTCATTATGGGGGATCATAGCTTCAGGTGAGGTAACTTGATTCATTTATGCACAAGCTGGGCAAGAAACCATAAATATTTAAAACTGATGTATATTTACTAGTGTAATATTGCATATAGAATTAGTTGTCTGGTTTGTCTGCCAGCGTTTCAAAGCTTGCAGTTTAATTATCATGTTACCTAGGTCTGATGGCCAGTGTTTTTAAGGGATTCATGCTTCTGCCCTTTCCTTCAGCTTCTCCTTAAGCTCTTCTGAGCTCCTTTGTGACCCAGATGAATTGAAATCTTGTCAGCTTAGTGCACTGACAAATGAAAATAGATGACTAATGTTCATTATCTTTTGATATTTCATACTCTGCTTGCCAAGAATGTCTCGTGTACTGTGATCATCTAAAATCCTACACACTCGGGATAGTCATGTTTTTCATAGAGACTGATTGCAGGCAGTTGACAAAAGAATATCATCTTGAGCGGTTCCTCACCAGTAGCCACCCCTTCTTATATTTACTTAGTTTAACATGAAATAATGAAGTAATATCACAATGGACGATTTAGTCATATGGTCTAATCTCCTCTGTATTCTATGTCATTAAATTTCACACACGTACAACCACTGAAGGCAGTAACCTGCATTTGGGTAAAACCTGTCTTCCGGTAAGATATCTTGTCCTGGTCGAGGGACATAAAACCATTAAAAATTCCTTGGTGTCTTTGTTAGCTTGTTCTAGTGATGTGTTGTCACCTTAAGAAGAAAAATCGTGTGCTTCATTTGAATTTGTCTGACTTCAGTTCTACCACAGCTTCTAGTTATGCCATTCTCTGCTAGATTAAAGAGCCCTTCAGAATTCAGTATTTTTTTTTCTCCATAGAGGTACTTATATGCTGTAATCAAGTCAATCTTTTTGATACGATAAACAGATTGAGCTCTTTAAGTCTCACTTAGTGGCATTTTTCTTCAATTCTCAAATCACATTTTCAGCTCTTAATCTGCCCCCTCTCCAATTTTTCAACATTTTTTTTCAAAACATGGGCAGGAACACAGTATACAAGATTGGTCTCATCAGTGATATATCCAGAGATAAAGCTATCTCCCCTACTTCCTACTGCCCTGATGCAGATTAATCCTTCCTGTTACCAGTGTCAGAGTGAACATTTATGAGGAGGTGGTGACTACAACCCCTAAAACTTCTTCAGCAAGTGCTGTCTCCCACAGTACACAGCACCTACAATCCTTCATGCTTGTTACAGGGATTTAGTTACAGTAAATGTAGTTCCTTTGACAAAGTCCAGTTTGCCACTCAGTTCAGACTACTTCATGTGGTTGCTTGGGCCTTATTACCTTTACCATTTCTCTCCTCTTTGGGCCATTTTCAGATGTGACCCCCTTTTCACAGAAACATACCTGTTCGATGAAGGTTTCTTACCGTCAGCTACTTTTTGTCATCAGTCATTTAGGCAAGTCTTAGTCAATTTAGCCTGTGCTTTAATGATATCATGGGATACTACATTTTCTTTCAGACTGTCTTTTTTAAGACAGTCTAAATCATCAATATGCACTTACCCAAATGAGCAATCTCATCAAAGAATTAATTTAGAGAAGTTTGATTAGACCTGGTCTTCCTTAAAAAGACTGGAATTATTTCTATTCCTTTCTTTGAAATATTTTAAAATTAAATCTGTTATTCCCATTACTATTTGGGGTTCTGATGTTGGCCTGTATTTTCCTGTCATTGCAATTGCCCTTTTGTGACTACTGGTATAACATTAACACCCCTTTGGAATTTTGCAGGTATTCCGAAGTTTACTAAAAAAGGTGAAAGAGCCCAAGTATCTATTCTGGAACTGGGAATACGTTATCTAAGTTTGCTTAAAAAAGATTCCTATCTTTCTTAATTACTAGCAGGCTGGAGCAGTTCTTCATAGTCCCCTAGAGATCCATCTACTTGTTTCTTTTGTAGCACAGAAGTACTTATGGAACATATTTACATTTTCTACATCAGCACAAACCCACTTACAAACTACATTCACTGATGGGCCAGTATCACCACTGGGTTTTCTTCTATTCCTAACACACTTAAATTTGTCTCATTTGTCTAGCTCTCACAACCACAGATTTTTTTTCCCTGGCTATTAACTTCCCTTATCAGTTTTTGATATTGTAGCTTATAATTTATATCAACTGTAATTCATACCATTTCTCTTTGTTTTCCATTTTATTTCTAGCTGCCACTTTTGAGCTTTTATGGGAAAGTTACTGCCTTCTATGATTACAAAATCATAGTGGTTTAGTTGTTTATTAATAGAGTCTGCGAGAGAGCCCGTTTTTTCGGTGTTCTTACCATTTTGCCCTGTCAGTTCCCCTTACTGTTTTTCTCAGTTTCTGGAAATTAGCTCTTTTGAAGCAGCAGAAATACATAGTTTTAATTGGGGCTATCCTTCATTTACCCATGATAAATGCAATCAGGCCATGATCACTTGTTCCCAGGCAACTACGAACTTTTAATTTAGTGATATCTACCATTTTTATCTATCACAATAAGGCTGAAATCTCTTGCGGTGTAGGATATCTATTGGGCTACAAAATTACCTTCTGCAAGTTGTAGAAGTTATTAATGACTTTGTAAAGGCTGCAGTTGAAGCTAGAAAAGGGTGACGTTTTTTTTCCTCACAAACAAGGAAAATTAGGATACTACACAGAACCACAGAATGATTGGGGTTGGAAGGCACCTTGAAGATCATCGAGTTCCACCCCCCCTGCCATGGGCAGGGACACCTCCCACCAGACTAGGTTGCTCAAAGCCCCATCCATCCTGGCCTTGGACCCTTCCAGGGATGGGACAACCACAACTTCTCTGGGCAACCTGTTCCAGTGACTCACCACCCTCAGAGTGAAAAATTTCTTCCTAATATCTAACCTAAATCTACCTTCTTCTGGTTTGAAGCCATTCCCCCTTGTCCTACATGAACGAGCGTTCAATTCACGCCTGAGTATTTCACCGGCTTCCAAAAATCTTTGCCCAACTTTAATCAGGCCTGCATCTGAATGGGAGGACATGAGCTTTTGGGGGTTTTGGTAGTGAGTATTTTTTTGGCCGCTTTCAGACTTTCCTGTGACAACAGCGCTAACGCCTTTTGTAAAAATGCTTGTTTGCCTTTTTTTTCTTTTTTTTTTTTTTAAAAAAAAAAGAAAAAAGTAGCAATTACGAGGAACTAAAGGGATGAGCATTAAGAAGGCCCGCGTCGCCTGGAATGGGGCTGGCGTCCTGGAATAAACTGACAGAAGGAGGTCAGCCACAACTCACTCGGAGGCCTTAAAAATA
>NW_009650068.1:711182-756570 GCF_000708025.1 Charadrius vociferus
TAGCCAGCCCCGCCAGGGTTACCGGCGGGGCTGGGGACGAGAGAGGACGTCGGGGCAGAGGAGGGAGGCAGCGGGTCGGTTCGCTGGCAAAGGTGCGGGAGGGACAGGGGCTGCCTTCGCCGAGGGCTCTCGGCGGCTCTGAAAATTCCCCGGTACCGTGTGGAGATGAGCAGAGAGGCCGCCTGTTGAGTATCTGTCCTTTTTGTTAACCTCCTTTTTGTTAAAGTGCAGCAGTAACGTAGCCGCAAGGTTTTAATAAGGCATAGAATGTGCAACAAGTATTATAAAAGCATTGCAGCACAGTATTTTTGTTGAAATAAATGATCTTTAAAGAGTGGTGCCTTTTATTTTATTTTATTTTATTTTATTTTCCAGGCACCAGAATAAAATAGGCATGGCACTATGATGGTTGGCTTTGGGGCGGGGGGTCTGAGGAAGGGAGAAGTTAATCCTGTTTTTAAACGTACTATCAAGTTAACTTGTTTATCTGCATTAACAGGAAGGCCTTGCATCATGATGTAGTGAAAAATAAAAGTTGACTGTATGTTTATGAAAGTTGGGAGCGTGGAAGTCCAATGGCTAATACAATAATGAGACTTCTGTTAGAAGCTTTGAAAATGAAAAGAGACTAAACTGTGATATGCCTCTAGGTTTTTAGGTATGCCATTATTTGCAAGGTTAAGAAATGAGGAATTCCTTCATCCTGTGAGTGGAAACTGGTTGCTAAGTCAGAAAACAGTAAAAGTGTTTGCAGATGGCAGTCCCCACTCCCACAAGATCGATGTCCTCATAAGAGTTTCTCTGCTTATCCCAAATTGGGAATGTTTTATGAAAACAGTCAAAAAGGCTTGGGATCTAGTATGTTTCTTTTGGTTTTACCCTAAACATGGATGAAATACTAAAAAAAAGGTTTTACTTCCAGGTTGAGAAAGTCTCCTAGCTTGCCTCCCGAAAGTTCAGTGTCTCACATTCATGGTTGACGCAAGTCATTAGCACGCTTATCAGTGGAAAATCTCCAAACAAAAATAGTGTATTTGAAATTGAGAAAATATAAGAACTCCAGAAACTTCTTATTTAAGGACAATGATTCCCTTTTTCTTAATTTACTGTAAATTGAATGAGCTTTGGAAAGTTCCATGACAACTCTACTGTGCAGTAGGCATGTTCTAGGGTGCACAGTAGCTTAAGGCTATACTGTATGAGTAGCAGCAGGAGTACTGTATGAGTGGCAGCAGCTCTGAAAGCGATTCCCTTCAGATCCAGCTTATCTTAATATCCTCTGCCAAGGCAACACCAAAGATAAGCTTCTATTAGTCACTAAGACCGAGATCCTGGTGTTCCCTTCAGCTGAGTAAGCATTCTTGTTCAAATATTCTCCGAAGTAAGCCACCAAAAGTCTAATTTCCTACCGAAAACATTGGCTTGCTGGTAAGACAGAATGAGTTGAGTGATAGTACAATCCCCACCCTCGTTGCTGCAGGTTTTTCAGTACCTCTGCCTTCCTCACGAGTAGCATCTGTAATTTCTGCCTACTTTACTGTCATCAGAAATTCTCTGGTCTCCCAGTCCCCTCTTTTTAGCTTTGGTGACTTGCTGTTTTCTGTCTGGTGAATGAACTTCGCATCAGTGGGGTGGTGAAGGAAGTTGGGCTGCACTGTAGCCTTTGCTGGGGCTGTTGATTGTAGTCTGATTATTTGTGGATGTAGGTGATTTGGGATCTGGGGAAATGTTTTGCTCATTATTCAGAGCCATTGGAGAAATGAGGCTCAGGTTCTTGAGGTGGTAAGGTCTTTGCTGCCTCCTGAAATTATTTTTCCTAGCAAGTGTGCATCCACACTTAAGACTAAATCTTTTTGGGGTGGTATGTGCAATCTTTCTCCTTTCAGTACTAACTTTATGTGCTTTTAGATGGATCTTGTTAAGGTTCTGTGGAAAAATATCTGGGAGACCAAGACTGAAGGGCACTTGCCTGTTGCAGCAGTAGCATTGTGTTTGCTTTGCACAACTGGAGCATCTGGCAAAGTGGACACAATTGCAGTGGACACTTGGATGTGTTTCCCAGCACACAGAGTTATCCTTGCAGCGGCTGCTGTGGCTGTGAACGCATTGGGAGCACGCTTGGGCAATGACATTGGTTTTTTTAACACCTTTAATGTATCTGAAAGGGAGCACTTGTGAGGTTCATCTTGCTTGTTGCTACTTGAACCTAATTTCTCTGAGACATTGTCACCACTGTCCACAAGGGCAGCCTTACTGACTATGCAGGGATGCGTAAGAGGATTCTTTAGGCTATGGCTTCACTAACACAAAAGATAGTAAAATCCCACGTGTGAATGCAGACCAAGTTGTAGATTCTTACTCCTAGCTGCAGAAATGGGTCTTGACTGCATATATCCTTCAGTCCTTTGTCATTAGGGTAGCTTTCCAAGGTTGCTTTGGCATGGAGAAAGCCTGGAGAATTCTATATTTGGAGGGGGAAAAAAAAAAAAAAAAGTTGAGATGTTCCCTCCTGGGGCATAAGGGCTGAGTCTATTAAGCAGAGTCTCAAGCAAGTTACTAGCTCATCAAGTACAACAAACAGAGTCGCACTGGAAACCACAAGAGGAAGGAAGCAGTTGGCATTTATGCAATATGCTGCTTTTTAACTTCTGGCTGGCAGCTCGCTGTGTATATGGTATGTTTGGGGTGTTATGGGGTTTGTGTCTGCCAGTGGACTGGGGAAGGAGATGAGTCATCAAACATTTATTTAATACAAGATGTTGCTGTGTTGCCATCTCAGACAGGTGTA
The DNA here is from genome assembly GCF_000708025.1 of Charadrius vociferus. NCBI lineage: Eukaryota > Metazoa > Chordata > Aves > Charadriiformes > Charadriidae > Charadrius > Charadrius vociferus. The sequence goes on from NW_009650068.1 coordinate 713,971, forward strand.
ATGTGAAGCATGGTAAAACATACTGGAAGTTAGGGTGACTTTAAGGCTCTGGTAATGTGACACTTGGGGTAGTATTTTGGTCGGAGTGGAGGGATAGGATCTCTCCCGTGTCTTAAAATCTGATCTGATAAAAAAGATACTAGGATCTTTGGTAATACCACTTCATCAGAGGAAGGGAAACATAGGCTTGCAAGAAATGAAGTTTGCATCAAATAAAGCCATTCTGCGTGAGTGCATTCATTGTGCTTTAAAATTAATAAGAATTTTCTTGGCAGTTAATGAACATTTAGTGAAGAAGCTTAATTTGACATTTGAGAAGTTCAGTAAATAATTTTTCTTTCTTGATTAAAGCATCTTTTAAGCTGTCACTTATACAACCAATAATTGTCACTTTTTAATGCATTGGGAGATCTTGTTGCATACTGATTCAGCTATTATTGCCTATTAAACAGTTTAAATTTCATGTGCCTTAATTTCCCTGCCCTTGATTATTTTAAGCAGCTTGCTTCTTTAAAGACCATTTGTATTCCACAAGCATTTATTACATGTTCAAGACAGAAAAGATGGACACGTTGAACTACGTGTCTTTGTATTTCTCTGACTTCCTCCACCTCCCTTGCCGCAGTCAGATTTGGGGTAGTCAGTCCTAATGCTCATCCCAAATGTTTACAGAAACTACCTCTCCAGGCTTCGTAAAAATCAAAAGTTAAATATCGTATGGCCTTTTTTACTTTGTCTCAAGTCACAAACTGTAGAGGTTGTTGGAAGTAGTTGTTTGTAAAGCATTGATAGCTCAAGGATACTCAGCAGGACATGGTTAAATTGGGGCTGTTTCCCTCCTTTTTTTTTTTTTTTTCCTCCTATCTGTGCACACAAGTTATCTTAACATTTATGTGGTTTATACATTTGCAATGAGAGAATAATACATTTAAAAGGCAAATGGTTGTTGCTTTGTGGCATGTCAGTGAAGGTTGTTTCTGTTGATGGTTGTTGTTAGGGCTAGTCTAAGGGTAATAAAAAGGTGACTTGACCTGGTTCAAATGTTTGTATGTCCATCTCTATTGCTGTTTCTTGAGTATATGTGCTCTTGATTTTTTTTCAAGTGAAAAACTTGTCAAGTGTCAGCAAATAGAGGTGTCTTCAAAGAAAAAGTCGCTGGACCAGAGGTTTTTCAGTGCCATAAATATGATGAGTAAAGTGGTTCGTAGTGACCAAGGTCTTTTGTCAGTGAAGTAGCAATAACTCTACAAAGTGGCCGGTTAGATCTAGATATTTTGGAGGAGCTTTTGGCTCTAAAGCTTGGACGTCCCTGCCCTTTGTCATGTCTCACCTTATGTAAGCTGAAAAGCCTCATAAATATGATCTTATCCATTGGCAAATGTCAGGGTTTCAACAAGAAAGGTTGTCTATGAGACGGCTGCTTGGCATCCCTCTGCTAGTTACACTGCAAGACAGTTTACGTCTCATTGAGCTTCTTAAGCTCATTTTTCTCAAGCAGGCCCACCCCATTGTTCGGCGATTACTGAGCCCCCTTTGGGGCCGATACATCATGTTAAAAAGCTGTTACACCTGCCCGAAGGGGAAAGAGCGAGCAACAAATGCCGTATGTATCTGGTATTTGGTTGCAGAGCTGATGCTAATCTCAAATAACTGATTAAAGTTTTGGCGTGGTCAAAAAACCCCTCCAAATAAGTTACCCATCTTCTCCCTTTCATAGAGGAGAGATGAAAGATGGGGATCACGGGTGCAGTGAAACTGCAGGTGGCATGGGGACTCTGTTTGGGCATCCTTCAGCTGCCTTGCTGGGGTAGGGATGACACGGTCTCATTGGTGAACGCTAGTATGCATAGCATGGTCAGAGCTGTGCATCTACCAGGCATCATCCAGGCTGCTGCTCTCCAAAAGGACCGCCAGTGTCTTCTACTGGGACTTGCCACGGTGTGTCGTCACCCAGCAGCTTGGCCTCTTGCAGCTCAGGAACGTTTTCCCAAAACCAAGTAGGAAAATCAAGGCAGGCATGGTCTGAAGTGATGCATCCAGAGCCCTGCTGGGTCCCTCGTCTGTGTGACTGGTCCCTGCTGATCTGACCAGCAACGTTAGAATAGCCTGTGCAGGGCAGCTTGCTCCATTTTGAAAGTGGATTGAACTACTTTGCTGTACATAATATGCTAATAAATTATGAATGTCTACATAACAGGTAGATCAGAGGACCTAATGGGCTGGAAAGTTACATCCCCATTTACTAAGCACTAGATTCCCCGTGTTAGTAAATAAGGGTATATCTCAGAGCAATGTTGTAGACATAAGTTAGTGAGCAGTCATTGGAAATCCTTTGAGGAAATGGAAAATGTGGAAGTGTTTATGATGTTAAGAAAAAGTGAGAGGAAAAAAGTTGATTGTAAGTTGAATGTAGAGGTAAAACTTCCTGAAATGAAATTTAGATTTTTCATCTATTTTTACATTTTAACTTGCATTGAATCCCAGAAAAATCAGTTATAGTAAATTACTGCTTTCTTAGTTGATTTTTGAAAGACTGGAGTTAAAAATTGTTTCTATATTATGACTAAAAATATAGTTCTTGCATGAAATTACAGGCTGTCATGGACTCCTTTAAATCAAGTTGCAGGACTTCTATTCGGGAAAAAAAAATACTGTATTTTCACTTCAGTTTTTTTCCAGTTGGAAGCAGAGAGATTGTAGGGATTCTTTATATTCTGTGTGGGTCACACATATATTCGTCACTTCAGTCTGAACTGCTGAAGTTGTTAACTTTGCACAGTGCATGGCATTGACTTGGATGTTGCAAATATATTCACTTTCCCACAGAAAAAGGAACGTCCATTAAATGTTCATTATCAATGTGCACCTTCTAATTAAAATAAAAGCTTCCTACACTGTTGGCAGATGTTAAAAATTAGAACGCGTGAGCTGAGAGAATCTCATTGGGGTCAGGGAGTTGGGATTTCCATTTCATAGTTGGCATCTGCCGTTTCTCAGTTTTGCATCAAGGTGAATTCCAATTCTCCACAGCCTTTCTTCCTAATTGGAAATGTTACAGCATGAATCATTCCTGCAGTTACTTGGTTAGGGCATTGAGAAGTTGTTATTAAATATTAACATCAATTCCTGAGGTTTGGATGCATAAAAAATCCTGATTCTTGTTTCTTAACTTTTGTCTGTTTCTTTTATTATTGTTTTTTAGCGTACCCTGCCCAGTATTGTTGTGTATAGCAAGCGCTCCGCACGCAGTGAATGGGTGCAATATGTCATGAGCATTTAACTAATTAAGGGTGTCCCCTCAGGACTCTGGAAACATCTCTGAAAGCAGAACCTCTCTCCTAGCGTGGACCTTGCATTGCCTGTCAGATATTCATCGTTGGGGCTCCTCTCCAGATTTCGCTTTCTCCTCCCAACCTTTCCTTTCAGAATGGGAAAATCAGATGTGGGATGGAGAGTAGGACCCGTTTGTTGTATCGTTGCCATTCGAGGCTAGCAGTGTGCTCAAAGAGTCTATTCAGGGGCCTTTGAGCCCAGACACAAGCACTTTTGTTTTCACTTTTGTGACCTCTATAAAGGTCACTTTTGCATTTTCACAGTCAGAGGATTCCTGTGTGCGGGGGGGCTGTTGCAGACCTCCTGAAGGGAGACACCCTGTTCCCGGTCCTTGTCCATAAACCTCCAAAACACAAGCATGTAGTACAGGGGCAATTGCATGAGCCCTACCATACCTGTGCCTACCTTTTTTTTTTTTTTCATGTGGGTGACTTTCCCAGGATACCAAATCAACTTCTATAATGGATTGTAATAAACCTGCGTCTCCTTTGCTTGGCCTGGGAAACCTGTTTACTAAGAAATGTATTTTGCCTTAAAAATTGAGTGGCTTTACTTGAGTTGTAAACATAGAGAAAACAGTGATTAAAGAAACAAAAGTGTCTTTAAAGATTATGTATGCCAAGGGACTCAAATAGCTGCATAGTATGGGACAGGTTGGTGTGTTAATGCTTGGATATGTTATATGGCATCACAGTAATCTGTTAAACATGGTGGTGTTGACACCGAAGTTCACTTGTTTGTTTTTTTTTTCTGGACACGCTGAAAGAAAATACTGAGGTCTTCTGAGAGAAGATCAATGGCTAGATCATGCAGGATGAAGCAATTTAAAATTTGTTTCTGATTAATGTTGTCAATTATTACTGCATTTGCTACAAAGCAGAAACCAGCCTTTGGTCAAAGCCAGCCTTTTGCTTTCAATTGAATAGTCAGTGGCAGTAGTACAGTGTCAACTGAACAGGATTTGGCTGTGGCATTCAAGCACAGGCTACTCTTTCACAACCACCCCCTTCTGTTTCTGCCTTTTCCTTGCGAGCAGTGAATCTTTCTGGGCATTTTATTCTACTCTCCCAAATGTTGTCAGAACGTGCCAAGTACAAGGCTCCAGTTTCTTTTTGTAGTGCAAGAATTTAGCAGTGAAAGTTTCTCTATGTTTATGGAAACACAGATGCCGCTTTTAAAATACTTGGTAGTGCTTACATAAAGATATGGAAACATCTGAAAAATGTTTATTTTTCTGTACATAATTTCAGCTCCAATTAATTTATGTTTTCTGCTGGGAAAATAATATTGATCATAAAAATGAAATGCTGGTTGGAAATCCTTAGGCTTCTGTAATAGAATATTTCATTCAGGATGAAATGTGAGAATTATGGGCTTGATTCTGCTGCTGCTGAAGCCAGTGGCTAAATGCCCAATTACCTTCAATTGGAGCAGGATCGAGTCTTCTCTTTTGCAGAATGGTATCTTGAACAGTCACTAATCCTTAATCTCTGGTTTGAAGCACTTCCATTTGGTAAAGTTTTAGTGCCGTTTCAAGCCTGGAGCCATTTGGCTGTAATTGCATTTGATATACTTTCTGGAAGTCTGTTTTCTTAGTCTGCTTGGGAGTCTATTTCTGTGTTCTTAAATAGTGACTTGCAAAACCTGAAAACCTTTACCTCTGAAAATGTGTTTGTTTGGGGCTTGATTTTAACTGCTGATTGTGAAATAGTTGTTCATGTTAATTCCCAGTAATAGTCTTATGGTATGTTCCAGGGCAGAATTTAGCTCAGCTAGTTCAGATTGAAATGGTAAGTGATAACAAAAAAAACCCTGTTGACAAAGTGGTCAATAATTGCAAGGTGTACTATTTCATGAAATGTATTGTAGGCTAAGGCCTGAACTCTTTGCTGGAGCCTTACACAGGTAAATTGCTGTTGAAGTGAAGGCTCTTTTTCTTCCCTTCCTTCTGACCACTCTGCTTGGCCTTGCTGCTTCATAGACTGCCTGAGGCCCAAGACAGATGTGTTGGGACTAGGTTTAGGCTATCGTCTATTTTTCAGGGGATGTCTTCTTCCTCAGGCCCCACAAAGTATCCTGTGGAGACTATAAAACCGTATGTATGTCCTCTTTTTCATAGAAACAAAACACCTTTGACATACATGGTGATGTTAGCATCTCCAGGAGGTGGCAAGGCTGAGTTTATTATTATGTTTTTTTAAGTCATCTATTTATGCATCAGATAACTGACTCCCTGTTTGTGTCTGTCAAAAGACCTGGTGTCTTCCAATAATAGTCCCTGTTTGTGTCTGTCAAAAGACCTGGTGTCTTCCAATTGCTTGTTAGTACCCGGTCTTTTAAGTCGTGTAAAGTTGACCTGCTAGTTTGTGTTTTCAGAGAGAAACCTCAAAAACTTTATCAAAGCTGCAGTTTCTGTGCAGTGCTTCTGCTGTGGTGTGCTGTGAAGCATGATGAGAACTGACATTTCTGATGCCTGGGATTTTCCCTCTTTGCCTGTAGAAGATGGAGTATTGTTTACCTGCTTGTTTTGTAACTGTCCCACAAGAACATTTATGCCTCTCCTGTAACCATGTGCTGAAGACTACTTTGTTCAGAAAAAAAAATTAAAGTTAGAAGTAATTTCAGAAATGCAGAGGGAGGGTGTCATCAGCGCTATGGGAAACCTGAGGTTCCACCTCATGTTAGAATTTCATCTTGTTTGTCATATCTCTCCTCATAAGTGAAAGTGAACTGAATAGCTTCTCTGAGTCATCAGTAAATAAAAGCTCATGGGGTTGACAGGGTTTCTTTCAATCAATGGACCTCAAAGTCATCCACCTTTCTAGGCAGCATTGTTGTTCTTCTGTATCCTCCTGCGCATGAGGAACTGTAATTATGATAAAAATGATGAATGTGTCAGACTGCAGCGTCTGGCAATCTTCTGAAAATTCAGTTGTTTGTTTAGACCTGTGAAAAAGCTACCTTTCTTCTGTAGTTTATAACTGGACCAAAAGGTAAAGCAGAAGATAAAGTTGTTTTGGGCATAAAACTTTCTCCTTCGTACATCTTCACCCTTCCACCATCCTCACCGTAGCTGAAGAAGACCCTCCAAGGCAATGCTGCCTGGCTTCATAGATCTTAGCTATTCTAGGGCAAGGCCAGTGGACTGGCACTGTCTGTAACCCAGATAATTTGGATATGGTAGCTACCGCTTCTCCTTTCAGCACTATACTGTTTCAAATGTCTGTTCCCTTGATATCTCCAAATGTCTCACTTTCATCTTTATCCTTACGTTGATTAAAACTGGAGTCCTGATCTTGCTGTATGAAATCAATACATGAAATGGATATGTGGTTGCCACTGTTGGCCAGTGTCTTATAAGCATATTGGATGTGCTTTCAGAAGTAATGTAAAGAAGGAAGTAGCAACGTGTTTATGGAACACATCAGGAGAGTATGTCTTGTGGATACGTGAGGGAGAAGAGATCACCGTTGAAGTGAACAAACAGGACAGCACAGCAAATTACTGTAATTAGTGACTAAGGGCACTTAATAGGATAAGGGCTGAAAGGAGAGAAGTACAGGTGTGTGATGTTGACAGCAATCTCAAAAGGTTGTATCTTCATGGTGTGTGGGTCAGTCAAACACTTTGTAAAGGATGCAGAAGACTCAGAGCAATAGGACTGGCTGGTGGGAAGGAGCAGCATAAAGATCCGGGAAATTAACCTGGAACTTATTTCATGAAAAAAAGGGGAGCAGGAGGGAGCATGTGGATGGAAACATTTGCAGCTAAGAAAAATGCCTATGATCTTGTACTTTATTTCTGTTTGTCCAACTGTATCGTGTTCTAGGCCAGAACTGTATTTTCCACTGTGTTGGGAAGGTGCCTTGCATGCTTTTGTATGCTACGGAAAGCCGTAGATAACAATACAGTAGGTTATTATTACCTCCATCATAATAATCCAGATTTGGAGTAACACATGTTGGGTTTTTTGTCTGCAAAGATTCTTTCACCAAAATCTAGGAGTTTTGTACATGTGAAAAGTCCACGTGAATTTTTTTCTTAAGTTGACTAAATCTTCAGCAATGAAGGAATATTTTTTTAGTTTATGATTTAGTTGTCCAGGCCTTGATCTAATGGTGAATTATTTATCTTACAGTTGGTATTTGCAAACAGGAGATGCTCCAGAAGAAGAAGAATGCTGTTTTGGTGGATGGGGTCATTCTAAATGGTCCAATAATGGACTCAAAGGCAGGAGCACAGTTTGTGGAAGAGGCCTGTAAGATTATAATGGAAGAAGTAATCCAGAAAGCTGATGATGTAACAGAAAAGGTAAAGCCATGGAGTGTTGTTGAGAATTTGTAACAGAGATAATGAACAGTAAAGCAATCTTTTTCTAAGCTGTATTTTATTGCACTTTAAGTAGCCTCAAAATTGCTTCTAGTCCGTGCCTGGCTCTGAAATAAAAAGACAACCTTCCAAATTAAAAAAAAAAAACATAATGTAAAACCTTTTAATAACATAATTAGCATACATATTTGCCAGAAAATACTGGTTTTTTTTTCATCTTGGAATACAATGGCCACTTTCTCTGAGATGACAAATGTCTGCAGTGTTTTTCTTGTTTGAGGTGGGGGGAGTTACTTCTTTTCTCCTCAGCAGCTTGTATTGGAGGAGGAGCAGTGCATGTGGTACCACTGTGAAAGGGCAAGGTTATGAGGTTGCTATGGGTTTCGCAGAACCTCTGCTTATGGGCTCTATGGGAATAGGGGCTGAAAATAAAACATGCTTGCCTTTGGGTATGCGCTGGTTTCTCCCGCTGCTTGGCAGAACAGCATCTGAAAACGCTGTGATTACAAATCCTTAGCTAAGGACAGAATTTGACCCGCAGGCCTGTTGCTTTTCTGCCTTCCAGCATTCCCGACTGTGATTTTTATGGTCAAGCAGTGCCTGAGACACCATAAAACCAAGAACCCATGAGACCAGTTTACTAGAGATATTTGCTGGTGGCATGCGACGCTGCAATGGGTACTTCTGTGAAACCAGTGCTGAGTGTGGAGCTTACCTTGTACCTTTATAACCTCTTCCTTTTGGCTAACCTGTTCGCTGCTGGTGTCTCCCACATCCCCATCACTAGGTTTGTGAATGGCGAGCCCCCGAAACACTGAAGGAGATTCTTGACCTGGAGATGAGGGACACTGGAGAATCTCATCAGAAACTCTTGCAGCTCTGCCGGGATGTTATACAATACAGCGTCAAAACCAGTAAGAATGTGATTTCTAGTGAAGTTATTTTGTATGCTGACCTAGGAAGACAGGATAATGTTTACAAAGTTCTGTCTCAGGGAACTGGGAGCGGGAATGTTTATTTTCTGCCAGCCTATACAAGTATGCAAACATTTGGCTGTGTTTCAGTTGTTTGACTGAATGCTGGTCACCATGGGTTTGACTAAAATGTGTAATCACGGCAAACTAATCGAAAACTAATTCATGTAACGCCGTTGACTTTAGTGGCGGATTCTGTCATTTTGAAGTCTTGTGAAAGTCACCTAGACTGGTATGATATAACAGTATAGCAAAACAGGCGGGAGAAGGGCCTCTGTGTGTGATTTCCTGCTGTCTGAGTGGTGAGGAGTGGACTCGCCACCGTACATTCTTAGTGATAATTACACTGCATTTACTATTGCTCTTCTTGAGCAATAGTCTTACAGGGTGCTAATTTGCTGATAGGCAGTAATTCCTGTTGCAGACACTGTGGGAAGAGAGCCTGCAGTGTTTCAGAGACAGTACACCACAGCTCTGTGGAATTAGTTCTCTACGGCTAACCTTTCTGCGGCATGTGTAGTATAATTCAATCCTAGCGGAAAGGGATGAATAACATCTGTTCAGGAAATAGCGCTGTGGATCGGTAGCTCAGGATTTCAGATGTGGCGTAGCTTAGGCCGTGTTTTGGAAAGTGAGAAAAGAAGGATGTTTGATATAGTTAGTTGTGCATTTCCAGGGCATGTTCCCTGCTGCAGTTGCTATTGCTACAAAGTGAAACCGTAAAATAATTTTGCGACTGAACACATGCCTTTGAAAACCATGGAAAAGTAGCAATACTGATCTGCAGGGGAAGTGCACTAATAATATGCAGATATAATAACTGAGTTACCGGAAGGTGTTCTGTTTATCTTTTGCAAATTGCCTTCAGGTTTTCATTTGTTACAGTATGTCACCTTAGAAAGGATATTGTGTATAAAAATACATTGTGCAAATAGTATTTAATCTAAGTATAAACATTTAGTGAAGCCCCAGATAAAATATAAATGGAACCATACAGCTTACCCGGTTTTGCATGTAAAAGTACTATGCTGTTGATTAAAATATAGGTGGTGATTCCACTGCTGAACTGACTTGTTTTTATGGTCAGCAACAGTATAGCTTTTGTCATAATTAGTTATATCTCAGAGTTTCAAGGCAGGTAAACAATTTCTCTGAACTTGTAATTTTAAGTCTGCAGCAAGTTTTTCCAAGCTGTTATACCGCCTCTCTCCATCAATATGGAGACTTTGGTGAGAGCACAGGCAGAGTTGCCTGGGACTGGCAGGTTCCTATGTTCTACTGCTTAGCAAAATTTGGCTGAGCATCCATCGTGGCCTCTCAAGACCACTGTTGAAAGCCGCTGTGTATACTCAGTTGTCAATCCCTTTTCTTTTTTTGATTTATAAAACTTGCGAACAACCCACATGCATTCAGTGCACTACTTACATCTCTCAAACCTTGTTTGGGGACCTGAAAGTGATTATTAAATTTATTTTCAAAGGATTACCTAACCTAAGAAAGGGACAGTAAGTCCAGAAAATACTGAAAGAATGGTGCAGTGAATTGCAGTTTTCATTGATCAGAGTTCAGCTGAGAGGGCCTGTTATGTGTTCTCTTTTCATGTATACCCTGTCATTGCTTGCTTTTCATCTGTATTTTCAGGTCATCCAAGATTTTTCAATCAGCTGTATGCTGGAATAGATTACTACTCATTAGTGGCTCGTTTCATTACAGAAGCGCTGAACCCAAGTGTGTAAGTATAGTTCTTTGTCCTCTTGATCACAAATTAGCATGCGTTTTGGAATAACAGCTTTTTTGTGTGTCTGTCAGTCTGTTGTCCCCGCCTTCTGATTTCTGTTTTCAGTGTTACAGAGGAGGTAGGAATTGTGCAGGATTTTGGGAGAGAAAACAGTTTAGATTGGCCGAGTACCTTACCAGAAACTTGGCTAAGCTGATGAGGCCTTCTTTCTAGTTTGTGAGGTGGGGCTTAAGAGGAGAGCTCTTTGTTATTCAACGCTTTTAAAATGGGACTTTTTTTTTTTTTTTTTTTTTTCTTAGTGCATAAAAATGAATTAATCAGACTTACTCAGTTGTTGGCTTCCTTTGAAGCATTCTGCACGGAGTTGAATGCAAATGATTACCTGTCTACTGTTCACTTGCAAATGTAAAGCCTAAACAAAAAGTAATTGTTGTGTGCAATACGTCATTATAGCTGAAATTTAAGCAGCAGACCTACATTAAAAGCAAACTCTGATGTATTACTTTGAGAGTGGAAGGGTCAATGTGATGCTGTCAGGAACTAAACAATTGCTCTACTGGGTCAGATCCATAGTGGTTTTAGTTTAGAATTTTACTGCTAATGGTAGTCATCTCCTGATAGATTAGAGAAAGGTGCAAGAAACATTTACCTAGTTTTAGCAATATTCTGTGGCATGAGTTCTGTAGTCTTAATATCAATCATGATGCTTTTATTTTTGTTCAGATATACATATGAAGTATCCCCTGTGTTTCTGTTGGTGGAAGAAGCAGTCATCAAGAAAATGATTGAGTTCATAGGCTGGGAAGAAGGTGATGGCATATTTAATCCAGGTAGGAACAGTTCAGATTTCAAGTTGAGTCATTATAAATCAACTAATACAGCCATACCTTGAACACTTGATTTGTATAGAATATTTGGAAATGCATGCAAAAACCCACATCCCCCCTATTTCATCCAGGCTTATTCTATGTGTTTCTAGTAATAATTCTGTGAATCTGATCAGCAGATGAATGAAAGCAGTTCTACATTAAATATAATTATGTGGAAATTAATTGTTTTTAAATGATGCCCTTCTGACCTCATTAACAATGATACCAACAGTCTCATCGGACTGAGTCAAAATTGGTTGACAGGCAGGGAGCTGATTTACAAGGTAGACACCAGCCAGTGGTGCCTGAGGGTGCTGATCTGTGTATCCTGCCTATCAACTGGGGGAGACAGAGTTTATCTTAGTAGGAGTGTCATGAGCTTAACTCCTTTGAGTGTGGAGAGTTTTTTGAAATATTATAAGGCCAACCAAGCAAATCTTAAGCTTCTTGATAAGCCACAGTTTTCAGATGTTCCGTAAAGCAGCATTCCAGCCCAGTGTATGGATGTAATGAAGCATAACAACATTAGTCCTCTGATTATTCAGATAACAAATTACTAGGCTAGATGTGAAGCTTTTCTATCTAATTTGGGGGTGAGAAGAGAAATGAAATGGGCAAATGGATTTAAACTCCCCCCTCCAAAACTAAAACACAGTCAGTATTTCTGGTCTATGTGTGACTAGTAGAAAAATAAACAAACTAAAATCCCCTATTTTTATATATTAATGGTATGGATTTTTTGCACGTCAGATTTGATGTGTATTGTCAGTAGAGTCCTTGCTTTTACTGCAGAATTGCTTAATTAAAACTTACTGATACTGTCGAAAGATAAATGAATTTACCTTTTTGTGCTGTTTTTTTGTAAGGCTTTTTCTTATTATTTTGCTCTTTTAAGTGAATAAAACCTGTCCAGATCTTTCTTTTTCTTTTTTTTTCCTTTTTTTAATCCCCCTAATGGCCTCTTTTTCCCCATAACACTCTGAGGCCTGGTAGCCCAAGAGATCTCCTATGCTTTGTACTGTGCAGCCACAGCTGAGCTCAGTGCGGGCGGCTGAACTGGTGCTGCTTTAGTGTAAATGGGAATGAGCTGTTGCAGAGTGTCCTCTGTCGAGGAGGGCTCTGTTTGGGCACAGTTCTTATTCTTCAGGAAATATCCCCAAAGAGTGTTCTCACCACCTCTGTTTCCAGGCATGCTGCAGAGCCCAAAGATCCTTCTATGTCTGTAAGCTCCTGAGGAGGAACTGAGCTATGATGCATGCATCTAAAGGCTAATTCTATGTTTTTGGTTTGGTTTTTTTTTTTTTTCCCCTGGATAGGTCAAATTAGGACTGTAGCTAATACGATATTTGTGTGTCTCTTTCTGCAGGTGGCTCTGTTTCTAATATGTATGCTATGAACTTGGCAAGATACAGATTTTGTCCTGAGATAAAGGAAAAAGGGCTTTCTGGTTTGCCAAGACTAGTCCTGTTCACTTCAGAAGAGGTAAAAACAAAACAAAAAAGGCTTTTTGAACTTCACTTTTCAATAGCTGCAAAATTGTATCGTTTGCATATCTGATAGGGGATTGGTACAATAAATTTGTCATCAGTGTGTGATGTGGAGTATTTGAGCTAAGTGCAGAGTCTGATGGTAAATTTCCCTGCAGAAGCTTCCTTGCTTGCAGAACACAAACACAGATGTTCCTGCTCTTGGAAACTGCTGATGTAAGAATAGGTTGTACGTGGGGCAAACCCATAACAGAACATGTGTGGGACATTGTGGAGGTTTGAAGCATTTGATTTCCCACAGCGTAATGTCTAGCAGGTTTTGGATGTCGAAGTGTTTAGGTTTTTTTTTTTTCCTGCAGGTTTAATTTGGAATAAGCTGAGTACTTGTGGACCTGTGAGATGGCTCTCTGCAGCTCCCTCTCTGCCCTATGTCTGAGTATAGGCTGCCTGTGGTAGAGAACCAAAACCACTGTAAAGCATTTAAGAAAAGCCTGCTGGATCTTTAGATAGCTCTTCTTTAAATAATTGAAGATATGTGGCTACTGTTAAAGTTTTTGAATAATATCTCTTTAAACTGCCTGTGGAAAGTTGAGTAATATTCATACATTTATTCTGAATCTAACTTTTTTAGACACTTTTTCTCTTACCTGTCCCTCCAATTTTAAGAGTTTATCATTTGATTAGTGCAGAGTTGCTATTAATTCTGACTCCACTGTATAAAGGTCCCAGTGGAAGTGAGAACCTTGTTGTACTAGTGAGTATATAGTTACTTGAATGATTTTAGCTCTTAAGTTTATGCTCCAAACTGTTTGCAGTGTAAATAGACGAGAAAGGCTTATTTTGAAGAGGCCTGAGGGATGAAGTCATTGCATAAGTTGTCCAAGACAGCACGTGTATTTTGGAATGGAATCCAAATGTCCTAAATAAAGGGATTTCTTTTCCAGGCAAAATATATTTAGGTTTTTTTTCTTTCTGAAAAGAGTGTATATGAAATGACATGCCAGTTCATACTTAATCCATCATGCTACATCTTAAAAATAGCTAAGGAGGAAAAAATGAGGTTGAAAAGTGTTCCTTTAATGCTTTTGAGATGAAGTGCACAGAATTTTTGTCATGAAGTTGCAAGATTTCATTCCAAGATTTAAATAAAATACATGCTCTCTAACTCCAAAATAAACAAGCATTTAACTTAATGAAAAAAGAAACTTTATTTGACTCCTAGAATAAATTTATCTTGGTATCTTTGCTTCTCCAGAAAGACCAAAACCATAAAACATGCAACTGACCAGGAAAAATAAATTGGTAAATTATTTGTAAGGCAATGCTCTTGATCTCTAATACTTTGCTTGATTCACAAAACCATGTTGTCTTCTGTACTCAGTAATTGCTTGCTGTAAAACTGCCATTGCTAGTAGTTGGGACCGTTGCTAAGATCTGTAGTATTTATTCATGCTTGTGAGGGAGGGGATGTGCAGATTAGTGTATCCTTATTTTAGATCCCCTTGTACTGAGTCCAAGTTAATATTACCTTGTGGAAGTTTGTTTAGTTCAGATATATCATGTTATTGAGCACATATTTAGTAAATAGCCCACACTAAAAAGAAGTGTATAAGTGCTTGTGTCACACACTCTTCATTTTATATTATTCATTTTTATTTTCAGTTGTTCTTTTTGTGTGTGTGTCTTGGAGGACGTAGACCTGTTTTGCACTGGTCAGGCAAATGATGGAAAAAATCATCCTGGAGAGGTTAACAACCTGTGTTTTTCTTTGAAGTGAATCAGGCAAACTGTGTTGGCTTGGAAAAGCCACGAGGCTGTAATGAACTGAGAGTATTGATAAGGAATCAAAACACACGGCTGCTCAAGGCACTTGTGCCGTTGTAGGGCTTGGCTTCAACACTGTGTTCAAATGAAATGATTTTTGCCTTGAGTTGCCAAGTCCCAAAGTTTCAGTCTGGCACTTGGCAGACTGAAAGAGTTGCCTTGCTATAGAGCAGGGGAATGCACGGACTTGTCAGTGACTTAATTTTATGTGATCTGAGGCTATGTATTTTTTGTATGTTCTTGGATAACATGAAGGTGTGTGTTTAATGTGTGACCCACCCAGGGTCCTCTTATGCTCTGTTTGGCCTTCGGGAACAAAAAGGCTCTTTGTTCCTGCAAGTAAAATGTTTAGCTACTTAAAATTTTGGTGATACACAATGAACACTGTTTATGCTACTGCTCTGTTGTTCCCTTGCTGGACCATTACAGAGTGATTCCTCTTGAGACAGTAGCAGTAGCAGAGAAACTGTTATATCGGGCATGATTTGTGGCTCTGTAGGAGCTGAATACAGTTGTAGTTAGTCTACCTTTTTATCACTTTTTGCTATTTGAGTCCCATCTGAACTTTATTCTGACGCAAGAATGTATTGCATCTACCTGAAAAGTAGAAATCTGCTAAAATTGAGGTAACTGGGGGTAGAAGAGGACGTGTAAACAGTTGAAACGTGCATGCTGATATGAGCAGTTTTTTAGATGCAATGAAACTAAATTCCTCCCCAGTGCAACTTGATCATGAAAGTAATAAAGTGAGAGAACACAACATTAACTCACCATGCTGTCCCCTGTTGAAATCACAACAGACAAAAATGAGTAATAAAACAATCTCATAATAATGTAATTGCTTTATGCAATCATGTTTCTAGGAAACTTTTCAAAATCAAGAAAATACAAATTTATCTTCTGTTTTAATGAGCACACGGGGAAAGCACCTTGTCTTTGCAAATCTTATTAGGAAAATAAAACTGTCTAGCTACAGTTAAAAGAGTACAGCAGCACATCTTAAATGCACTATTCCAATTTGATCTTGTGCTCAAAGGCATTCATTTCTTACTACAAATGGCAACAGATTTAATAATGTGTCCAAACAAACAGTACCGCAAAAGACAAGGCAAGAGCCATCTGAACTCACAATATTTAAAGTAGTTATTTAAAATTACCTATATAATCTAGATAGAAGTAATACCTTTTATCTGGATATTTCTTTTTTTTTTTTTTTTTTTTTTGGAAAGGTAACTGTGAACAAGAGAATTAGTTGACACTGTTGTGACTGGAGCTGCTAAATATTCTCTGGTATATTTTTTTCTTAAAATGCTGCGGTGTAATTTAGCATAATGGCTTCTAGTAATGATAGTGTGGGGGGAAGAAATTGTTGTCTATTTTCAATCAATATAACTGAAAGACTACTTTTTTTTCATCAAAGAAAGCATATTTCAAGTCTGTGTGGTACTATAAGTTTTGTCCCTTTTCTGTCCTACTGAAGACCTGACAAAATTTTCCAAGAGGTGCAGAAGTACCTGTGGAGGCGAGAAATAATGCATCTTGCAGCCTGTTTTGTTTTGATATTCCCTTTATTCTTCCCTTTCCCTCTGCTTTTTTGGTATAATAGGTGCTCAAGCCTCTTTTATCTTTCTCCCAGTCTCCTGTGCCATTTTTTTATAATAAAATAAGTGATTTGGTGATTGCCTTTTTACAGGTAAACTGAATTTGCAGGTCTACTGCTTTCTCAATTTGGAGCAGTCTGATTATTCCTGGTGATTCATACCTTCCATTTGAATCTAATGGATAGAAATCAGTGATGGAGGCAACTTGTATTTTAAGTGATTCACTAATAGGTTGAAAACACTTCCAAACTTCTACTGAACAGCACACAGCTACTCTACAATCATTACCATTATTGATTTAATTTGGTGTAATGTAAGACTAATTATCCACCTATGTATCTTATTATTCTGACGTCTAAATGAATGAGCCCTAAAGGCTCTGTGGATGTGTCATGTTACAAAATCAAGCTTTCTTAAAACTACCTGACAGTAGCAGGTAGTATCTTTGTATACTTTTATTTAAAAAGTGGGTGATGGTGGGGGGGAAACCTTTTTGTCAAAAAGAAAAAGAGCCCTTTGAGATCATCCATCTCATCAAAATAAGCGTGACAGGCTTTAATACCCTTAATATATTCATACCCACACATTAAAATGTTGTACATTTTTCATAATTATGTTCTGCAGTAACTGCATTTGTGTGAACTCTCTGGAAGAAAATGGAATTAATTAACCACCTGGCTTCACCTCCTGTATGAAAAGTAACAATTCTAGACATCTTCACGGCTGCTGGAATATGGGTTATTTTAACTCTTCAGTAACAATGTGAAAAAGAGCCAATTTTATTTTTTGAGAAGAGCAGTGGTAATACGAGGGTTGGATGATCTTGATTCTGAGAACGGTGTAGTCCTATGAGATGCTGCAAACTCTCAAAACTGACACCATTGCTATGAATGAGTAGGCATTTGGCATGCTGCAGGTCGTTCACAGCGGTTTCGACATCTAAAAATACCTTCAGATTAAGAAGGCTACTGTGTTTTGAATTCCCAGGCTAATCTTGATGATGGATTAAGATGAGATCAACATACTCTTATTCTAGAATAAGACAAAATGTTCTTATGCTAGAATAACAGCGTCCACTACAGAGCAGGTCCTTATAGAGGTGAATGTTGGAAATACGGTAATATCTTGAATACTTATTTAACCAAAAAAAAACCTTGTTTAAAAGAAAAGGTACAGAGTGGACTGGAGGCTTGGGTATCCTTCTCACTGGAGCTATTTTACTGTATTCTGATTGAATAACTACCGATTTCTAACATCCTTTGAGCAGGTGAAGGGACCTCTTCTTTTACACTCACTTCACAGGTTTCATACACGTATGCCCTTTATTCGGTGCAAAGTGGGCTGCATGTATCTGTAATTCAGAGATCTCTCTGTGATGAAACCTGGTTAAAATACTTTGCTGAAATAGTAACTTCATTTTCTGGAAAGTGCAGACTGTTCCGGACTTGAACCTTTTGCAAAATCCATATTTATTTAAAGACTTTTGAAGATGCACGTAAGTCCCGTCAAAAGTCTGCTTGCTTTTGTAATGGCTTCTAAGATCCACATTCAAGTGAACAACCTCGGTGTCTAAACATCAAGATTTCCAGGTCCTTTTGCAGAAATAGGGCTTTGAAAGCCTTGGAAGTCCCAACTGTACTGCATCTAAAGGCTTTGGTAAGTCTTGGGACTTGAGCTCCTTGATCCTATGAATGAGGCCAAGGGTCAGTTTAGCGTAGTATCCTCTCTGGTAGTGGACAATAACTGATGTTTAGAGAAAGCGTACAGAAAAATCACAAGGATAAAGTGATAGAGGCTTTAGATATATTGTAAGATACACCCTAATTAGGGGTCCAGTTTCCAAGGAGTGGTGCTTTTGGACTTTCAGACCTGTAGGCTGTTGAGTTCAATAGCCTTTGGACCTTTCTTCTCATGTATTTCCTAGCTCTTACACTCACTGATAATTTTGACTCAGTTCTATGGACACATTTTGAAACAATTAATTATGATGCTTCAAAATGTCGATTTTTCATTCTAATGCGAAATCAGCTTTAAAAACAAATGTATGGAATCGAGCTTTTCATTTTTTTAAGCTTGCATTTTAAACATGGTGCACATCTTTTTATGTCTTATTCCCCCCAGTCTTCAGTGTGTATCATTAATTGCTAAATACAAGACGGTCTTGGTGCTGTGTAACTTTGTTTGCTTTTTGTGTTAGGATATGCTGTTGTGATGACTGTTAGCTGCTATTAAATTAATTTCAGTGTCACTGTTCCCTATGCTAAGGAACTTATTTCTTTCATTTTAATTGCATACTCACTTTTTTTTCATTCCTCTCTTATTTACAGTGTCATTACTCCATGAAGAAGGCAGCCTCCTTCCTGGGCATTGGTACAGAGAACGTTTACTTCATCAAAACAGATGAAAGGTAAGCAAGCAAAAGCCATGGCTGTGGTCTCTGAGCCTTTTTAAAATGCAGTAGTGCTGTACATAACCAACCTATTTGAATGTAACTGAAAAAGTTTTAAATCTGTGTCCCTTAGAGGTAAGATGATACCTGAGGAACTGGAGAAACAAGTCCAACGGGCCAGGAAAGAGGTGAGAGGGGGAGAGAGAGAGCGTGAAGGAGAGAGGAAGGGTGTCTGCGGACTGTGTGCTTGTCTGAGTGAAAGGATGGAAAACTGAGTGAGTGAAATCTTAAAAAATAGGGCCGTTAGTGTCACAGTGTCTTTCTTACAGGTGCAGTCTGTTTGCCACAAACTTGTGGAACAAGCCAAGACTTCTAGGTGCTATTCTCTCATGAGGGACAAAAATTCCACAGGGTGTTTACTACTAATGAAAGTCTTGAGTACAACACTGCTCTGAAGTATTTAGCACATTTCTTCTAGGATTTATTTTGCCCTTGATCCTTTTTTAAACAGATGCAGTATTTGTTTTCCTTAAATGGTAAATGAAAACTGCGTGTTTTTCAGTTAATTACAGCAGCTATTGCTCTATCCTCTGCAGTATGCAAGAACTGTAGCAAGTAGCTTAGTCTCTAAAACTATCATGCAAACTACAAATGCTAAATTTGATTCTTTCTAGTATTGCAGCAAGAGTGCAGAGATCCCATCCTGTGCCTCTTTTCCCCCAGGGACTTGGCCAAGTAGAAAGTCAAAGGCCAGCATTTGGAAACGTGCTGATGTGTGTGTTTGGACATTAACACACATTCCCACAATCTGTAAGACAGCACTTACTAGAGTCAACATAATTTACTTTAGAGATCTTGGAGGACTGAATGTGAATTCTAAGGCGCAGAGCATCTTCTTTTGGCTTGGTTAGCTCACCTTATTTCTCACTTCCAGTTTGTCCACCAGAGCAGTAGGATTCAGAGCTCAGCCCTTAGTCCATGATCTGTGAATACCAAGCAACTAGTGTAACGTCCTTGGCATGGATGATGCCTACCATGGAATCCTACCTCGGGAAACCTACTTTTGTGGCTGATAGAAAAGCCAAGGCAGTGCTGTCCTGTCATGCACTGACATGGCCACAACAGCTTTCACTGAGATCTGATTCAGGTACATCATCTGCCAAACAACCAAACTTTTATTTTCATGCTGGATAAACTATTGATACACAGTGGCCCTAATGACCTAGCAAACTCTTGTTTGCCTCTTTTTGTATTTTGCATTATTTGTTGAAGAAAACCTATACTTTACTCATGTGAGCAAGCTGGGGGGGAAAACAAGGGCTGAAATAAAATGGAGCAAGAGGAAGCAGGCTGACAGGAGAATGAGCTCTTTGCTCTTGCAAAAATGGAATTCTTGTTTCTTGATGTAATAATAAATTTAATGGTTATTTGAAAGAAATCCTCTGGCATTCATGATGTTTAAAAAAAGGTCAACCTCAGTATGGTGCTCTGCAATTTAAAAATAAATGTTCTATATTAAAAAGCTTGGCTTACAGGAGAATGCTGTTTCACTTGCATTTTAATGGAAGTTACAGGTGTATTGGAAGGTTTTAATTTCATCAGAGCTTCAGTAAGTGTGTTTGTCCTTGATAAAGCGCTACTTTACAACTTTTACGGAAGGACACTGCACTGAATAACAGTAAATATTCTAATGAATCTAGACAACAGAAGATGTATTAGCTAGTGATAGCAGCACAGAATGATGACTGACTATGAGTAGCAACAGTCTTGCGCCTCTTTTTAGAGAATTTAGTCAGGAAGATTTATTTAACTATATTGTCAAGAATAATAAAAATTTAATTCCTTTCTTTGCAGGAGATATGTAATGGTAACAATCTGGAATTTGCAGGGATCCTAGACTTGTCCCCATGTTCAGTCATTTACCTACTGGCTGCTGGGGGACCTTTGACTTTGATGTAGCTGTGGGAGAAAATTGATGAGAAAGCTAACAGAAACTAGGTGCAGGAAATACATCTTTGCCTCACTTGCAAGTGTTTTATACTTGAGCTTCAGGCTGGTTTGTGAGTTTGATTGGCTTTTGTGGCAGGTTGTACTAGGAATGAATGACCAAGGAGTAAATTATAGGCTGGTAATTCTTTGTGAATGTATGGGATTAATTTAAACTCATTCCATGGTTAATTTGCACCGCTTTAGCAATTTGTAAAGAAATTCTGCAATACAAATAAATCATAATTATGTACCATTCTAACAGTCCTCTACCCTGTGAAAGAAGTATAAAAGTGTCAGTGTAAACGTGAATCAAGCCTGTCCCTGTAGTTAGATGTTTAAAAGTGGCAACGCTTTTTTTTTTTTTAAATAAGAGAGATCAGATTTCAGCTGAAGTAAAGATACATAGAAGACTCATGTAGAGTTTGATTTCTCAGCTGATGTTTGATTTCAGTGAAGCTACATTGAGTTACATCAGCAGAGAGACTTACATCATCTGAGAGATTTAATTCACTGCAAATGAACTCCAGGGATCCCAGATTGTACAATTTAATAACAACTTCAGTGCCTCTTCAGTAACTGCATTGTCATGCTGTGGGTCAGATGCTGAAACGTGCAGAGGAGTTCCTTCAGCATGTATTTACCAGCAAGTGAGACTGCACAGTTATTGCTAGGGCTGATACCCTCAATTTCATGGAGCTGGTACGGACTCCACCAATTCTTTTCATTGTTTCAATTTCTGCTCCTAAGTAGGCACAGGCACATCCGTCTGCAAGGATATGTCACCTAGTCTGCTATTTTAAGTGCAGCCCTGGTATTAGTTGAATGGGAAAGCAACGAGCAAAGCCATTGAAACCAAGATGGACGGCTTGTGATGGTTGTCTGAGACTGCAACCTCATGAGAGTTTTTCTTATCCCACCTGTCTAACTGTAAAACTGTCTGAGATTTCCAGTGGTCTCTCTCCTGATATTTGGTTACCACCTACAGCCCTTCCTGTTTTCTAGACAGGAGTAGGAGCAGGAGATGAGCGCTTTGCTGTAGGCCAGGCATTGGGGTCAGATAGCGATGGTTGCTGTGTGTGCTGTGCCAGTGCTGCCTGAGGCAAATCACGTTCCCTAACTGAAGGTTCCTCCTCACCAGGCAGAGAATAGGGTCATTGAGGCAGGTGGAACCCCTAGAGGGATGAGCCCTTTCCTTGCATGGGTAGCCTGCTGGCTGAGCTAGTAGCTTTATTGTATTTGGCAGAATGGCAGTAAATATGGTAGTAAAATGTGAAAGACTGAGAAATGAAAATCAGTGTACAAAGAGACATGTCAAATATCTGGTATGTTTTGATCGTGACAAAACTAGCATCTGTCAAAACAGTCTGAAGCTGGTGAATTCTGCCCTGGGAGGATGGTGTTAACTGCAAATGGAAAATGCTTTTTTTTTTTTTTTTTTTTTTTTTTTTTTTTTTTAAAGTCAGCACTTTTAAATGCAGTACCTTCTGCTGGGAAACTAAAATGTAGACTGTCACGTCTTTGTTCTACATTCCTAGTCCTTTTTATACTTTAGCTTTGCAGATATACTGGAGGAAATGAGCAGTGCAAATGACGATTTTTTGTTTTGAATCCTATTGCAGGGGTCAGCACCATTTCTTGTCTGTGCTACAGCAGGCACAACAGTGCTGGGAGCATTTGATCCTCTGGATAAAATTGCTGATATCTGTGAAAAGCATGGCCTCTGGCTTCATGTTGATGTGAGTTTGTATACTGTGTAGTTTCATTTAGCATTGCTTTTTTATAACTGCTATTTTTCTTTGACTGTTGATGTTTCTGTGCAGAAGTAAGTTGGGGTCTAATAACATTTTTATTTTGTTTGCATAGAGAACAGAAATAGGTTCTGATTTGTCTCTGTTCCATGTGTTGAAAACTAGCAAATAATTTGGTTGTGACAAACAGTCAAAGCTAGTTTTTCATTGTCAGGTTATATTTCAAAATCACTTTAAAATCAATTTCTTCTTCCATCTTACTACCTCCTAAAAATGCTTCAAGAGTGATTATATACATATATAACTTCAGATTCTTTCCACATTCTGTTGGAGAGTAGACACATTAGGATTGTGGTGTATGGTTCATACAGGTTAAAATAAAGGTGTATTTCTGACTCAACCAGTTGTAAATTATTCTCTTTTATATTTACGGGTTTGAGTTTCCTGTAGATCTCCTTAGAGTTTCCTAAATTGTTCAGAAATTTTTCTTTTCTCGTTTCTTTATAATTTTACGTTTGGATGTTAGAATCCATTAATGAACCTTTTTTTTTTTTTTTTTTTTTTTTTTTTTTTTTTTTTGAATAATCATTGAGCCTTTTTATTACCTGAAAGAGTTAACTGTAAATGTATTTTTCTAAAACTAGGTCTCTTAATGTTTTCTAAAATTGCGTTCTCTTTGTAATTGCAATGCCACAAATCCAGAATGGCTAGACTAAAAGCCATGGAGCAATGAGAGAATCTGGAGCAACATTAATGGAGACTTTTAAACCTGCTCTGAATTTTAAAAGTGTTTGTTTAATGTTGAATATTTAAAGAAAAATCACGTAGGCAGTGATGTGTGTTTCAAATAATGTCTCATAGGCATTAATAAATAAAGTCACTGTATGTGTGAGTCAAAAGAGTTTTCTTATTGACTTGGAGGCAAAGATGCAGAATACAGCCCTAGTATTTAAAGTGTCTGCAAAGCCTGCTCATGGCTGTGTGCTGGTGAGAACGACACAGCAGATTTTCAGCAGAAATAACAGCATTCACATTAGGTGCTAGGCTCTTGTATGCCTGTATATAGTTGGTAGAAAGAGGGATGTATTCAGAACTGTGTTGGATCTTAGGTCAGTTGAGTAGAGATGGCTGGAACCATCTCCAATGGCTGTAGGAGGACAATGCGTAGTCCCTTAACCTACTCCCTGAAACTGAATAACTAAAGTTAGGTGGGATGAGCCTGGACCATATTCTGAACTATACTTCATAGGCAGTTGATAGTATTTTGTAAAGAATTAACTTTCATCTTCCATCTTTGCCTCATGTTAAGCTAAGGTAAACATGTCAGTGAATATCTTAAAGTCAATTTTCTGTTTGAACAGTGACTGTAGTTGTCAGATGTTAATTGATTCCCAGCGGAAGGACAAATGTACAGTAATAAATTCAGTTTATGGTTTGGAAGACCAATTGTTCTGTTAAGATGTGATTCATATTATGAACCTCTCAAGGGTTCTCGGGAGTTCTATCGGTATTTTTTTCCATCTTTCCTTTCACCCTCTACGAAGAGTTGAGTGGATGGCTGTTTCTTGTTTTTTGTTTATATTTCCTAGCTGTATTTAAGTGAGAACAGAGTATGGGGAAGAGACTGAAAACTTTCCACATAAGTGACATCAGGCATACATGTGTATACAAATGTGCTATGGTAAAATGAGCAGACTGTGATTCATAATGTGACCTTTTTTTCACTTACAGCACCATTAGAAATAGGTTTACTAGAATAATATTTGAAAAGGTACAGTGAGACCAGGCATCTGCCATTTAGAAACAGTGTACAAGAAACATAGTGAAGAGCTGGATTTTCTTCTTTGTTTTTAAGCAAGCCTACCTCCTTCTAGACTTATAGGCAAGAATGTAACATTTTTGAAAGCTTTGAGAATCTACATCCTTCTGAAAGGCCTGGCTTCTTGTTGAATGATTCACACAGTATGTAGTCTGAGTTATAGCAAGTGGGTACAGCTGTTTGGGCCTGATGTAACTTTGGAAGAAAAAAGATACAGAACAATTAAAACAAAGCTGGAAATCAGGAAAAGTTCTGTCTAATTTAGGACTTTTCATATAGAATTGATGGGAATCAGGATTATCTACTATAAATGGTCTCAAGAACTGTTTATAAGAATATCTTATATGAATGCCAGTGGTGATATTCCCAGATTTACACTGGTGTATCTCATTTCAGAATATTTTCTGATCCTGAAAATTGATATATTTGCCTTAGGGAGACTATTTTCATTAAATATGATATGATAAAGCTCATGATTGTTAGGGAGGACAAAAGTGAGAATATCAACATAAAATCAGTGGGCTTCAGGAAGATAAATTTCAATAAAGTCAGAAATAGTAGATAAGCTGTCACATGGAGACAAACCTGAAGAGGAAAAGTAAGTTAAGGAAAAAGTTGTTTTAAGAAGATAATACCAATAAGCCCAAACTGTCGCAACAGTCAAGCCACTCAGCAGCCTAAGTGCAGAGACTATAACCAGGCTTATTCTGTGCACATTACAGCAGTCATACACACATTCCAGTTGCTTATTGCATTCTGTCGTACATCTACGATGCCTTTCTTAATGACTTGTTTTGCATCGTCAATATGCACCCCAGCACTTATGTATGTCATGTATTGTGTTCATGTAGCTTTAAATACTATGTGTGAGTATTTCTTCTCTGCTGGTCCTTACTTTGATTTTTTTTTTTTTTTTTTTCCTTATGGCTAGACCAGTACAGAAAATCAGGTTTGACATATTTGACCTCTTAGCCTGTGCTTAGGTAGTCAGTTTAATCACACTGCAAACACTGTGACTCCCATCGTTCAGCTGTAAGTGGTTTGTTTCATATAACACAGTCATTTTCTCATACCTAGTTACCAATTACATTTCATGGGACAGTTACAATAATTATCTTCGTGTTTTGAGCTCCATTGCTCTCAGCTGGATTTGTCATAAACAAAATGTGTCAATCCAGTTTGATCAGTCTACCTCCCTCCTCTAGTCTCATGGATGGAGAAGCAGTTAACTTTATTGTGTCTTGGCAATATCTCATCTGAAATCTAGAGTAACACTGCCAAGTCGCAGCTGTGGTAGTGAGTGAAAACCTGGCTGGAAAATCATACCCAGAGAGCAGTTATCAGTGGTTCACTGCTGAAAGGGGAGAAAATTTTGAGTAGGATTCCACAAAGGTCCGTTCTAGGTTAAAAGTTATCTGGGTATTTTCATTAATAACTTGGATGAAAAAGAATACACTGACATAAAACTGCAAGAGGCAGTGGGAGGACAGGATTAGAAATCAAAGAGATTTGACAGTTTGGAGAAAAAAGTGGAAAAACTAGGCTACAGTTCAATAAAGATAGAGCTCTAAGTTTAAGCTGTGATAATCAACTGCACAAACACAGGCTGGGGATTGTTTGCTAGACCGCAGATCTTCAGAAAAAGATCCGGGGTTTGCAGTACATCACAGAGCAGCAATTGTAAGCATTTTCAAATAGGGTTAAATGTCTTTCAGAAATGAATAAAGAAGATACATAAAATAGTTGTCTCTTTCTGCTTGGTGTTCCATCTGCTTTATCTAGATTGTGTCTAGAAATCTGCATTTCAAGAACGTTAAGGACCTACAGGAGAAAGATTAGAAAAAAAAAAAATAGAGCAGTGAGGATAAACAGAACCATACCCAGAAATTATGACCAATGAGGAAAGATTGAAAGCACTGATGTTATTTAAACTAGAAAAGACAAACAGACAATACTTAATAGTCTACAGATGCTGTAAAAGCTGCTGCAAAAAGAAAAGGAATAATCTGTTCCACTGACCACTGCAGGTATGACAAGAGGTAGCAGTGTTTAGGACTGACATTTTAAATCCTTAGGTTCGTTATAGTTAAACACAAATTAAGTGGTTAAGTTGTGCAGCCTCAATCATTAGAGGTCTTTAAAAACAGACAAAGCTGGTGATTCCCAGTCTTAGGTGCTTTCTCCTTCCTTTTTGTTTTTTTGCCAGCCCTAGATCCCTAAGTGCTTGGTATTTGACCTGGGTAAAGAAGCATGGAGCACAAATTCATCTTGTAGTACTGTGGCTCAAGGAAAGATTGAAAGGTGGTGGAAATGCCTGGCCCTCCAGTCCCATCATCCCTCTCTTCCAGATCTCCAGCAGTAATTTTTAAAACAAAGGAATAAAGGCGTGCCAATAGTGCTGTGGAGGCAGCAATTTCTGATGTCTCTGCACTTTATTTTTCACTTTGATGCTAGTCACAAGCTGGCTGTGTTCATTGATTAATAATCCCTAGAAAAGACAAGTGTTTGACAGAAATGAGATGAGTATGGCTGATTCTGCCTTTGAGGGTGGCATGTGGTTGAGATGACCTCTTGCGGGCCTTCCTTGTCCTGTTTTTCAGAGACTGTGAAAATGTAAACTTTTTCAAATACACACACCTTTGGATGCAAATTTTGTAAAGATTTTATATTTCAGTGAGTTGCATATGAATTATGAAAATCACGGGATAACTTCATGACTATTTTGACTTTACTGAATGATAGAATGAGAAGAGTAAAATTCGTCTGTTAATAGGAAGTTCAGTTTTATTGTCTTCCCATATCACGGCAAATTTGGGCTAGCTGGAGAAAACCAGTTTCAAGTTCTGGTTCTGCTACAGGATTACTGTGAAGTTTGAGGCAAATAATTTCCTACCTTAGGTCCCACCTGTAGACTGAGCAGCAGCCCTTTCCTCAGCAGCGATGTTGTGAGCATGACAACATAAATTATGATGTGGTGCATTAATGTATTGCATTATGAGAACAACATGTGTTAAGACAAGTTATTAATCTTTAATTTCCCTGTGAGCCTTTACCATTCCTGTTGCCCAGAGATAGCAGATCTTCTTCCTAATGTATGGCCTATGAAGCAAATAATGATGCTAAATTCATAGATCAGCTATCACATCTGTTTCTTTCAAGGAAAAAAGAACAAAAGCCAAATAAGTGTGTGTTCTCCATGCTTAGGTCAGGAATCTTTCCACCATAGTGTTTTGGGTTTTTTTTCCCTTCATTAGCCCAAAATGCATGAACCTTTTTTAACATAAGCTGAGTCCAGATGTTTTGTGGACTGAAGCCTCCTGTGGGTCTCTGAGGAGCCTTGCTTACTTCACAGGGAATTTGCTTAAGTGGATTCTGCCTGCATTAATAGTGAAAATCCTTTTTTTTCATATTTAATAATAATTTCTTAAATGCACTGTATGACATATCTACTGCTATTGCGTGTTTTCCCCACCTCTCTTCTGGGGAAAAATATTGTTGTTTGAGAACTGCAAATTCATAGTGCACCTGGTGGGTGGAGTCTGATCTTTGCAGAGCTCATGGATGTGAATCACCTTCCCTGGCTCGAGTTGCCCAGAAATTAAGCTTGTGTAATAAAAGCTTGTTGTCTGGGTTCCTTCTCTAGTCCATGGAGAGACATATTTGCAAAAGGTGTCACCCAAAGACAGGTGTCTAGAACAGAAAAGACACACTTGATAAGGGGTTTCAGTGGAGACCTCCTCACTACAGAGAAGGCTTAAATGACTCTCAGACCACGTACTTAGTCCTTAGATGACCTAAAGGGGATGTGCCAAGTCTTACTCCATTTTAATGTCAGTTGGATTGCTGGTAACAGAAATGCTGCTATTTCCTACTCACTGACTTAGCTTTTCATATCCAAACTCTGGAAAATCTGAGCCTGGACTTTGCAATTGGCAGAGATTATAATTCTCTACTGTTTCCCTTGTGACTGTCTCAGAAAGGAAATGGCTAGCAGGAAGAAGATAAGCAAAATGGGGCTTTCTGCTCTCACTGCCTAGGTTTAGGCTGGGGGAAAGGAAGCACCTCTGATTCGGTGTCAGGAATGGGTCTGGTTATGCGGCGACACTTCAGTTCATGCCCTTGCTTACACAGAAGGGACAGTGTAGTTTGTGGCTCATGTAGTGGCACAAACCATCAGCTCCTCTATTTTAGGCATAGCCTCAGGCTGCCATCTTTCAGTAGATGATATACGAAAGGCAAAATTTAGCCCACTGACCATGTAGTAAAGCAATTTTTAAATGAGATATAACTTCTTCAGAAAATATTAGTTGAAGCATTATCAAAAGAACGTTATACAAATAATATTGTCTTGGCTCTATAAATGTTCCAACAGGCTTCTTGGGGTGGCTCAGCTTTGATATCGAGGAAGCATTGCAGACTTCTTCATGGCATCCATAGGTAAGTCAGTTTAGTTAATGGGCACATTTACCAGGGACTGAGGTGGAAGTTGTGTGGCCTGTTGGCCTCCATGAAAGCTGCATTTTCCAAAATACATATTAATGTTAATCGGAGAGATTTCTGAGCTTTCAGGGGTTTGGGCGAGAGAAATGGGAAATCTGATGTGTCTGTTTGGATTGTGTTTGGCCATTTTTGATTCTTTAGTACCTGTGATTATAGGTGCAATTTCCATTTCTCTTTCTCCATTTATAAATTTTGCAGGGCTGATTCTGTCGCCTGGAATCCCCATAAAATGCTGTTGGCAGGAATCCAGTGCTGTGCTCTTCTGGTGAAAGACAACTCTGTAAGTCCTCCTGTCCCTTTTCCTTTTTTTTTTTTTAATGTGGCAGGCTGCCATTGCTGTAATATGGAAGTGGAAATAATTAGAAAACAACTGCAAGTCAGTTTTACTACACTGCAGTGCAAAGCCTGAATGACATTATTTTGAATTTCACCACAAAATTAATAAAGTGAATAAGAGAGCAGGGTCAAACTGATCCAAGTCACTGTACCCACCAGTGGTCAAACTTTGCAGCTGGTGCCCTTGCTAGTTAACTTCTGTGCCTGATTTGCATTTGGATTCAAGTATTTTGTCACCTGGGTCTGCAGCACTTAAGCACCGAGCTCATCAAAGTCCTCAGAACAGCTGTCATCCATTGGGACTGCAGCAGTACTGCATCTCTGTTTAAGGTAGGCAGAGCTCCTCTTTGCATCCCCTCATGCGGGTGCACCAGTAGTGGGAAAGGAGAGGGATGTGGAGCACATGCAGGTAAAGGTGCTGAGCCTTTTTTCCTCACTCTACTAGTTATTCCTCAACACCAGGGTGATTTAGGCTTTCCAAAAGCCATGACTAATTAAAAAGTCTAGCAAGCAAACAACAGAGCCCTGATCTCAAGTGGCACAAAAGTGAGATGAGTCTGCAATGTGATAAAAGCCCCTACTTATATCTTCTATCTTAATAAAGGAACCAGCAAGAGGTCAATTATTTCAAGCCCCATTTCAAACTCAGCCTGCTAAAATTTATGCCCATTTTCCAACATCAGGCGTGAGTTTTAGCTTATACTTCATAGGTTATGAGTGACTGAACATTGTGAAGATATTGGAGCCCCTGAGGTTTGCATCACTGTTTTGTGGCCATGGTTTGTAAATCACATCTCTGTCAAAACAGCTGATAGTTTCTATTCAGAAACTATCTTAGCTATCCATGTAATTGGTTACTAACTTCTGGTAGTAAGAACTGATGAGGACCAAAGAATGTAGATGCTAATCCGTGATCTCTTGGAGCTGATTGCTCCAAATCAGGGGTGACACTTGGCAGGACAGCAAGGAGAAGTGTGCCTCCTTGTTTTCTTAGACTAGAGTCTGTGGGATTAAAAAGGATTAGACTCCAGGACTACCCGTCCATCACTTTATCTTTATTCTAGGATGAAAAACAAGCAGAATGAAGTTATTGACTAAGATTAATGAGGTGTCTTAATTGCAGGCTTGGGAAGAATTCGGTGCTATATTTTTAACTAATTAGGTCCAGTACATAGATATAGCCCCAGGTAATGATTAGACTACTTGGGCTGCATAGTGGAAATTTCTCAGGAAGAGGAAAGAAACAGAGAGGAATGAAATATTCTAGCTGCCCTGGCATTTAGAGTCACTTTACAAACACTGTTCCAACTTCAGGTCTCTGGCAGCCTTTCTGTTGTCTCCTTCCATGGAGAGTCATGTCTGGTAGAGCAATCCTATTCCACTTCAAAATCACAGCCAGGCCAATGTTGTGCTGGAAATACTTGTAGAGCTGAATCCAAGTCTGTTGAAGGGTGAAAACACAAGTATTACTGATCATACAATCAGATTCTATTGTACAGTGAGACGTTCTAGAAACTAGAAGATTCCTCTGCGTGGGGAGGAGAGGACGTTTTACTTTGTGTTTAATTCCTGGAAAATTGGCACTTACATGTTTTGTGTATGTGCCAGTGCGGTATTTATATGCAAACAGAAGCACTTACAAATCTGAGTACTTTCCTGTCAGCTTTTTTGAAGTGTTGTAGTGTAAATCTTTAAGAAAAAAAGATCAAATGCACATTGAAGACACTTAAGCAAGGCTTTTCTGCCACACTTTGGTCCCCTCCATACCATACCAGGCAGCTAGACACAGTTTCCCATTAAAAAAGCTATTTTAATACCAGTGAGAGTATGGAAGGGTACATGTATCGGTTTCTCACTTTGAAGCTTGTTCCACTGCTCCTAAATTACATAAATACCTACAGCTGCAGATGAAGCACACATTTATATGTGAACATAATTCTTTCACACTGTGGTTAGGATGCTTCAGTGGGAGCTGGAAAAGTTTGGCACACATTGCTCTGCTAGTGAATATTCAAGGAACCGCGGGTAGTTTCTGAAGTGAATTCTGCAAGAAATCAGAGCAGCAAAATGTTAAGCATAGATGTTAAGTCCTATTTAGGATTCAAGCCCTAGCTCCCTTGGAAGGTCTGATTAAGGAAGTTTTGTTTGCCTGTCTTCCCAGTTGCTTTGAGGTCCATTTGGAAACAGTGGATTACTTTAGGATTAGGGTTAGCTGATTATAAGTGGACAAATGAAAGGGTTATCAAGCATTGGAACTGGGAAATGCTTGACTCGCCATCCCTGGAGGTATTTAAAAGAGGTGCTTGATGTGGTGCTTAGGGACACGGTTTAGTGGTGGAATTGGCAGTGTTAGGTTAATGGTTGGACCTGATGATCTTAAAGGTCCTTTCCAATCTAAATGATTTTGTGATTCTATAATTAATCCCCTTCGTTGTGTTTTTTTTTTTTTTTTTTAATATATGTGTTTATAAGGGTACAGATTGTTTAACAAGCACAAGCTTTGTATTTTACTTCATGTATGAAAAGATAAACTTTAGGAGGAATCATCACATTTCTGACATAGTGGTAACACCCTGATTTCCCATTAGCAAAAGTGACTGGTTTTGTTTGGTTTGGTTGGGTTTTTTTTTGCCACAAAGCATCAACAAATCTATGTGGTTTAGCAATGTTAATAGGCTTAAGACATTGCAGCTAGGTTATTAGAATGAAACCTTGTATTTAAATATTTTTCTAGTCAGACTTAAACAAAAAAAACCAAAACAAAACAAAACTGCAGTGAAATGCTGATAAAAGAGTGTCTTCCAGCCTTAGTGAAACAAAATTTGAATGATTTCCAAAGAAGGTAGAGATAGAAAAGAAATACGTTTGACTTGATTAGAAGGGAGAAGCGTTTTCACCAAAGGGAATGGTTAATCCTCTATAAAAACTCAGATCAATTAAAGTAGTTCTTCAGTGCTTAAAGCACTCGAGAAATGCACACCTATCCCTTTTTCACTGCCATACCCTGAATAACTGTCAGCGCTTTTGTAATAAGATGGACTTACTGTATTGCTGTAGCATGAATGGCAGTGGCTGTTCAAACATAAAGCTAGGTGGACTGATACTCTCAAAACATTAGTGAGTCAACTTTGTTCTTATATGTTCTTAAAATGCTACGAATCAGTCTTGGGTTGTATGTGCTTCCTTAAGACCACAGAGCTACTCCAGTTTGTCCTTGCTATAATCCATATGAATGTGAATATTATCCCTGTATAGAGAACTAATGTTTATCATCAATGCCGAAGTTCTGTGATTTGTTAGAGTGTAGCACTAGGTTAGGTAATTAGCAATCAATTCTAGGTGATGAGCAGAATTTTCACTTATTAGTAAAAATAAAGTCTCAAAAAATGTAGCTAATGAAGTCCCAGTTTAGCACAGAGTATAATTGATTGAGGTGATCATGGTAGCCATCTACAGAGTAATCTCTTCCTCATTATTAGCAGTATCAGAAAGCTGTCTACTTCCCTGATTTCTTTCCAGGGCAGCTGCAGGAAATACTCTATTCCCATTGCTTTCTGCTTGGCGTTAGTACAACTGAGAGCTCCTTCTCATCTCTTGAAGTGAATTACAGGGGTGACCTTTTGCACTGCACTGCACTGCTTTCGAGAATTTTCAAGTATTCCATTCAAAAGATTGTCCTTATTGCTTCAGATGAGGCTAATCAGGAAGATGTTTGTCTTGGGGAAAAAGATGTTTTGTTAATGAAACTGAACTTCATTTTTAACTAGCAATGGAAATGAAAAGAGATCAGAAGGCTTGCTGTAGGTAAGTGTGTTCAATAAGAAAAAATATGTTGAGTTATGAAATTGGAGCTCTTATATGTTGATTTCAGTATCAATAATTATTCATTTATTTGTCATTAGTTAGAACACACAGCAACTATCCATAGACTTCATCAAAACCAAAGGCTACTTGAAACTTCATAGTGGACTGGGACCTCCATGAAAATAGCATTTCCATTTTCTAAACTTTAACAGAACTAGTATAAAGCAGAACACTACCATTAGTTGCTGTACACAGGGTAGAAAGATAAAAAGATGCTGAAGAAAGAATCTCAAACTTGTCAAATGGGGCACTACCAATGAAATTTTTGCAATTCTTCTGAACAGATGGGGTAACTCAGTTACTATGTAGAAAACTGTCAGGGTCTTCCTGGGACTGAGAATGTTAAGTTAGAAAGCATACTTTTTCTTTTTCTGTTTTTTTTTTTCTTCTACTTTTCCACCATTTGATTAGGGAAACTGAGATGACTTTTCGTCTTCAGCATATTTGAATCCATTACTTTTGAGACAGCAGCGATCAAGGAGTTACTGATTTCTTGAGCATAAGATTTATCTTGGATTTTTTTCCTCTTCTGTTGTCCTCCCTGCCCAAACAGTATTCTGCAATGTTCCCTTTCTCTTCCCTTCTCTTTCTTGTCCACCTTGGTTCTTGCATTGGTCTGGCATATTTCTTCCTTTCTCACAAAGTTGGATTTTTGTTTCTTCTCCTGTCTGCTCTAGTAACGTGCTGGAGGTTGTCACCGTACTTGCCTCTGGAGATTGGCAGTGAAAAAGGATTTCTTGAGCTCGTTGCATTATTAGTAAGATAAGCAGATGGAAAAGGGACATCAAGCCAGCAGGTCTTGTCAGCTTCGGATGCAGCAGGAGAGTAGGACAGTACCTGTTGGGTTGTGTTTTTTTTTTTTTTTATTATTTTTAAAATGAAATATGTTCCCAGGAACTTGAGTTCACTAAGAGATATTGAACTATTTGTCCTTGTTGCATTTTCACTCTGGAGCATTTGTTTTTAAACTACAAAACTCTGCAGCTGTAGTGTGATCTTAAGTGAACTTCTCAGTCTTCTGTAATATTACCAACTGAGTTTAGGTTTCTTGTGACAAACAAAAGTTATTATTTCTCAGGCGACAGGGATGAGGGGAACTAATATCCTGTGATGTCCTCTATTGTGTAGCTGTATTACATTCTGATAATGCAGAAGATAGTCCCACGTTGATCAACCCTGCTGTACACTCACTGCAGAAACACTGTGCAAAATTTTAAAGCCAGTAAGAAACAAAGAAATTAACTTAAATTTGTGGGTGTTGCTGCCTTCCCCTCCTCCCCCCAAATACCATGACTAGTAAACTTGCATTTCTCCTGAAGATCAAGGTAGGGAGATCTAAATGAATAGGGCACAAGGGCTTGACAGGCAGAGACCTGTTCCTGTTGTGCAGCTGCTAGTCAGAGAACACAAGCTGTAGAAAAACTGTAAAGGGTGGGGATGGTTCAGTGCTTGACTTTTCTGCAGTTTCTAGTGTCATCTTCTTGCCTTTCTTTTTCTGAGAAAGTTGGAAAGTAGATGTGAGAATCTTATATGCCGCAAAAAACTGCGCCCAGCATTGGCTTTCCAGCTACAGCTACTGTGTGCTGCAGCAGCACGTTATTACTCTGATGACTGCAGAGGGAGAGCAGCTGCTGCCCCTTTTTTTTCCCAAGCTGTCATATAAACTGTCTTTTCACAAGGCTGAATGTGCTGGTCCTGTGGCTAAAGAGTTCAGACTGAATTTGCTGTCCTTTTTGCAAACCAGCAATATTACAATGGGATTGTCAAACCTCTACAAAAGTTGTGGAGAAACCTTTGGCGTTCTCCTTTTGTGCTTTACAAATAGGTGCACAGGTTGGTTTTTCTGTTTGTTTTGGTTTTAGTATTGATGGGGGGAATTGAAAAGGCTAGGAGAGAGGGACACCTATTCTGTATATGCCAGTGGATTATTTGTCCTTTGGATTTTTCTGTCTTGACCTTTTTTCTCTATTTTGTCACCAGTTTCAAAGTTATCAGTAGTGTATTGTAATGTAGATCAAGAATTGTACCTCTGTTATGGGAATGTGACAATTTGATTAAAAGTGGTGTCAGATGCTGTCTGCCATTTTAGAATCAGACTTGCAGCAGATGCAGGATGAAATGTGAGCTTTTTCAGTTGGATCAAATTGAAGAGTAATGTTGGATTGGAAAATGAATTGTGCTGTTTGAGATGCTGTTTAGCAACTTCTGTCACGCTGTCCACTTCTGTTCCTTGTTCTGTTCTGCATGGAAGACTTCTGGTTCAACTGTCACTTAAATACATGTTTGCAGATCTGAATCAGATGCTGCAGCCATGTTTTCAACCTCATCTGAATTTCTGTTCTAGTATTATGGCATAAGTTGTGGTTTATTTTTCTTACCCACTTTTAACATCGCTTACAAATCTACAACCTTTTCTGTCTCCTGTCTCCTGTAGAGCCACACTCATCTTGTAACGTGCTTTCTACCAGCCATTCTCTCTCCTTCATAGTATTACAGACTATACTTTGATATTTCCTTCTTCAGCCAATGGCCAGTCCTGTGCCTCTTCTGTTCCCCTGCAACTTTAAACCTATAACAGCCTCTGGGCTTTCTGTTTCCCAGCTTTGTTCTTTGTTGGAATTTGCCACATTACTCGTTGATGTTTGTCTGTTTTCTGCTGCTCATCTCTGCCCAGGAAGCCTCTCAGAAGTTGGAGGCTGGAGGTTGCTGAATAAATATAATTTCATTAACAAACCATAATTAGTGTATGCTAAAGTACCTTTACTGTGGTTTATTTTCAAATGTTAAAATTGTCTGAACTGTGAAAAGAGACAAAAATTGGGGTTGTACTAATGTGTTCATGATGTTTCCACTCAAACAGTCAGATAGCCTATGCTAAATTCGCAGTGAATTTATTTTCTGGTAAGGGCTAAACATTTATTTCTTGGGGCTAAAATCTTCCCTACGGGCTGCTAACTGTGCTGTATATAAAGTTCTTTGTTTGACAAAGAAGGAATAGATTGAGCCATTTGTGAACATGTAGGAAGCTGCTACATGCCATCCATGGACTGGAGCAGCGGACATAGGCTTCTCCTTCTCCCCCTTCTCTCCCACCCACGTATGTCTTTGGGCAACTGTTTCTGTGGTACCCGCTCCCATGATTTCTTGAAATAGGAGTCAGAATTCCTCTTCAGCCTACAACTCTTCAGTAGCATTATGAATAATGATAATAATAATAATAATAAAAGTTTCTTTGTTGTCAGTGCTGACTTCACTGGGTTCAGGTTCATCCTGGGGTTCTTAAACCGCACCATAAGCTTTGGATAGTTTCCTGCATATCCAGTTCTGTTTTACCAAGCGGTTGGTACAGAGAGGGGAAAAAAAGGCTTGTGAAAATGAAAAGATTTGAAAATGCTTATCAGCAATCTGAGCCTCTATTTTGTTTCTAATAGGGCCTCCTGAAGAACTGTTACTCTGCCAAGGCTGCCTACCTGTTCCAGCAGGACAAGTTCTACGATGTCAGCTATGACACTGGTGACAAGTCCATTCAGTGCAGCAGGCGTCCGGATGCGTTCAAATTCTGGCTGATGTGGAAAGCATTGGGAACCACAGGCCTTGAGGAGAGAGTAAACAGGGCACTGGCTTTGGCTAGGTACCGCTGCATAATTTTGAATATGTCTAGTCTATTTAGTTGACTGAAATGTTGACACTGCTGATACTCTGTGTCCTGGAACAGACCACATTGTTACTTTTTCCCCCTCTCCTTTTGTTTGTGTATAATAGGGGGAACTAATAGCAGTTGTAATTAGTGTTATTACATTTGCTACAGTATTTAATAGTAATTATTACTTTTAGCAATAACTATAGATGTTGGTAAACATAGAAGTCCAAATTAGACTGTCAATCTACACTGTTGAACATTTATGTTATCTGAAGCAGACATGAGACAGGTTTACCAATACACCCTCTTCTAACTCATAACTGTGTGTTGTGGTGTTAACGTGAAAGCAGCACTATGTGCCAAGCTCTGAGCTGTGTCCTGCAAGAAGTGAATTAGCCATTCTTCTGTTCACTTCATTCCTTGTGACTGAGGAAGCACAGAAAGCCAATGATGTGGGGAAATTTGTATGAGGACGCTCTGTTAATGTTAGGATGTAGTAGAGGCATATTGTTCTGAGATAGCGCTCGTTTTTTCTCCACAAGTTTGCTGAAGTTCTTAATGCTTACACTATGTTTGGTCAAGAACTGAAGCACCTTTTTCTTGGCGATTTTTCCCCTCGCCTGCCCTGTTCAATTTTGCTAAGTTTCTGGTCTTGCAGCACTGAGTTTCACAAGTGAATTCTGCAAAATTCTTGCTAGAAGGTGTTTCTAAAATGATGGTGACGTCTCGGTTTCTGGGAAGAAACTTCATATGCAGGTTGTTTTGTCTTTTGATAGAAGAAATAATATTGAAATAGTGGCCCGTTAAAAACTATTCACTTGAAGTATCATATTTGTTCAGAATTTATACAAGATAAACCACATTGAAATCTTCACCTGTTCCTGTGCTAGCTACACGCTACCATAAGTCAAATAATTAATATTTAAAAGCAGTCACCCATATCATATGGCCATTTTTGATATGAACTGCCAAGTTGAAAAGAATCGAATGTTTACTCCAGTGAAAATTAAAGGAATAGTCTCACTTTAACGAAGTCACTTAAAGAAAAGGTAAAAATATGCATGACCTAAATCAGAGTGCATTAGAAAGGAATAAAAAGATAGAAGCAAAACCAGAAAAGCCCAAATGAGCTGTGGCTTTTTTCTCTATTTCATTTCTTTAAGGCCACTCATTGTTTGACTGGTTAAGTGTTCCTTAATACCTTCTGGTTAAATTGCACCTTGTTTTTGTTCTGAAGCATTGTACTGTTGTGTGTCTGTACAGAGTAAGTAATTCATTCCTCTATCAGTAGGAGAATTCAGCCTTATCAAGGTCACTGGCCAAGGTCGTTTCACTGAGTGTGTAGTGATTAATGACCTTTCTGGGATCGATACTTTCTTTGAATGTTAGGATTCAGCTGGTAATGCTTCTAAGGAGTGACTGGGTTGTCTTTTTTTTGTTTTGTTTTGTTTGGTTTTGTTTCCTTTAAGAAGAAATTTAATTCTTAGTCATTATCTGGTGAAGTATATTCTTTACAGTAGCTGCATTGCTATCTTGAGTTTGCATGGACATGGACACTTTGCAGCTGAGACATCAGGTTTGCTGGGCTCTATGCCAGGTTTCCTAACTACTCAACAGCTGTGCACCCTTTCTCCTCATTTGTTACAGTAGGTTTTACTTTGATGTTGCAAAGATAGTATTTCATCGTTCCTGAACACAGACCCGGATTAATTCTTGAAATAGTCCACTGACTATAGAATTTAAGAGCAAGGTTACTCTTCCTCTCCTCCCCCTCCCCAGTGCCCTAGCAGAGCTGCAAAGGTTTTAGGGTAATTGCAGGCGTGTGTTTCTGTTGCATCAAACTTATTGGCTATTCCATTAATTTCTTCTTGTTCTGGAGATGAAGCATGTTTTCAGTGCATTAGATATCCCAGGAACATTGTGATACTATCTATATGTAAGGGCTTATTTTTAAAATACTTGCAGCAGAGCATCCTGTTGATCACTTAGAAAAATTTTTGCTGTTTTTTTCCAATTATTTTTGATGCAGGGATGTTGCTTTATGAAGTACACTAAAAAGAAAATAGAAGTAAACTGCTTTTAGAATACAACTATAACCACCTCTGCATTTTATGCTTCAGCATCTTTGCAGTTTTTCTGCCTGATTCCTCTTCTGACACCCACTCTTAGCAGACATATGTCTACTTTCACTGCAGATCTCCACCCCTCATTTTCTGCAAGGCTTAATCATAGCAAATACCACTTCTCTGTGCACTCCAGTCCTTGCCGAGACTCAAGCCCTTCTGACGTTCTACAACTGTGACACGATAATAAAACTCCACTGTCAACTGTGGCAAGATGCACAGAGTAAATTGCTCCACTGCCATCAAATGGTCCTGGCAAGATAAATCATGGGTGATGGATTTTCTAATGGCTGCCTTCTTAGGCTATTGGCAGTGTAGTTAAGAACATGATTAACAGTGTTGTGAGCTTGACCGACATCAGATATCCTATGTCAGATGGTGGTATAAAAAGAAGGCACTTGTGGTAAGAGGAAAGGGTATTACGCATTGTAAAGTAGCTTGAACAATTCAAAACCTCAAAAAAAAATTGTCATATGTAGGTTTCTTTTTCAAGATTTATTTTTTAAAAAATAAATAAATTGAGGGCCACTGTCTTGCGAATAGCCTTCTGATTTTGCTGAATGTTGATTTTTATGGCACAGACAAGTATCTTCTAATCAACAGGACAAAAGCACTGAGCTTGTCTTACTTAAGGCACTTCCCCTACAGAAACAGGTTCCCCCCAACATGCTCTCATGATATCTAGCCTCCTACTTACCTTTCAGCATGCCTGTCTTTCAACCTAAACAGTAGCATGGGCATTAGCAGCCAGGTAACAAACACAGTAGGACCTAAATGGTCATGGCAGAAAAGACCCAGAACCTCCACTTGTTATTGTGAGAGGAAACATCTCAACAGTAGAGCGTGACGCAACTCAGAGCTGCGTGTTGTGGGAACTGGCGCTCTACCACAGCGACCATTTTGCAAGGATGTGCGCTAAGAGGTAATGAGTCACGCGCGCAATGCTTGTTAATGATAAACAGCGTGACAACTCCCCGTGCTCTGTTTTGAAAAATGCATGCCATCTAGGGTATTGTTTACTGCCTCCCTCGCCAACCTGCGTCTGCAGCACTTCTGCCGAATAGCAGGCGTTGCAGATACAGCTGTGCTAGAGGTGTCCCTGCGGGGACAGGTTTCAGGCATGTGGATAGGACCAAGGGGGGTTATTTTAACAATATTTTTCTTCTTCAAGTAGAGGAAAAAAGAATTATTTCTGTGATGACCTGTAATACAGCTGCAGGCAGGAAAATGCCAAATAAATGCAGCACAAGAACAGATTTGTACACAATCAGTAGTTTAACTGTCTCAGTTTTATTACTTTTAGACAGCAAACTCTTTGTGTGGAAGACTAAAATTCTGTTGAAGTGGAAAAGCTGTGTGAATTTGAGGTGATTTCTTTGGAGTTTTCCTTGAGGCTTTGAGGGGGAGGAATAAAGAGAGAAGTCCCAGCTATGTCAAAGTGTCCTCTTTGCTTCAGAATTTCTGTGTGATGTGTGCCATGGAAAAGTTGAGGTCATGTTTAAAAAAATTCTATAAATTGAAGCTGTTTGGATCCAAAGTTTTGATTCAAAGCCGTCTTCCCATTGAAGGCTTCTGTGTTTTTCATATTGACAGGTGAAAGAGAAAACAAATACTTAATTCAATGTATTGTTGGTGTAG
Organism: Charadrius vociferus; assembly: GCF_000708025.1. Lineage (NCBI taxonomy): Eukaryota > Metazoa > Chordata > Aves > Charadriiformes > Charadriidae > Charadrius > Charadrius vociferus. The sequence continues at coordinate 754,172 of NW_009650068.1, forward strand.
GATGCCCAGGGATTATTGTGCATCAGCAGTGGCTCACTGAGTGGAAATGTGCAATGTTGTGTACGGTGTGGAACAAGGACAGCACTGGGAAAACTGCTGGGCTTGAAGTACATGGAAACTTTTAAATTCTGGGCTAAATGAATAGGTCTCAGTGACAATAGTAGTACAAGAGATGTCAGGTTGACCGTGAAATAACATGGCAGCACAGCATCAGCACTTGAGAAAAAGAGATGGAGGAATTAATTTGTAGAGAGCAACATCACTGGCAATTTGCATTGGGAAAGTTCACAGCCTGATGCAAATACGATCAATTTGTGCCATGTGGCTCCACTGCATATCTGTGCCTGAGGACAGAATTTGGCCTCTCCTCAGTGCTCCTTGGCTGGCTGTAGCCTTCATTTGTTTCCATGAACTGATAGCTACTGCATTTTCCCAGCAGGTAGAAATGAGGTTTAACTCTGTGGTTTCTTGGGGGGGGGAGAAAAAGAAAAAAAAAAAAAAAAAAGAAGGGGAAAAATAGTGTATACGTGTTCAAGAACTTTGTTGTTGTCATCTGTATGTATTGTTTTGTTCTAGGCTTTAAACCCCTGCATTTTTAATTACAGATATCTAGTGGAGGAAATTAAGAAAAGAGAGGGATTCCAGCTTCTTCTGGAGGTAAGTGAAAATGGAACTGAACTGCTATTGTTGTTGGTGGAAGAGTCTATTGTTTGATTTTGTTCTTTTTAGTCAATTGCCAACTTGTATTTCAAGTATGTAATTTGATAAGTTTATGTATTGGAGATACACAGATATGCTTGAACACATGTAACATGCACTGTATTCCCTACCATCACTCTACCTATTTTCCTAGCTTCTGGGCCTGTGTTGCCTCAAGGTAATAGATGGAGCACTTTTCTGTGAAAGTGGAGTCTGGCTGCAAAAAAAGCAGTGCTTGCCAGACTTATGGATAAGATTGTTTGCTGGATGGAAGAATATTTTGATCCTAAAAATGGACTTTTCATCATTAAAGTCCATGTTTTTTTCCTTAATTCTGTTTCTACATCCATCTTCCTAAAAACTACCCGAGTTGTGTTTTTCACTCATCTTTCACTCGAGCTAAACCTGTCAGCTTATTACCTGTTGGTGATCTTGCTTGGGGGAGAGTGAGTAAAGGGGGCAGAGCTAAAGTGCTGTTTTTCCACTTATCCTCAGCTCTTTGGTTAATAAGCCTAACGTCCCCTAATATCTGGGGACGTTGCAAAGACCTGTCATTTTTGGAAAAACCTTCTGCATTGTTGGAAGTGTATGTGTGTGAAAGACAGCCGGGTATGCAGCACAGGGAGGAAGAGAAACGGAGTAAATGACACACATGGAGACCCACAAACCATAATGGTGCAGATTTGGGTTACACTTGCTGATGTTATGAACATTCCAGGTTAAGCTAGAAGATATATGAAATACAAAAAGTATTTTATGCTATTGATACAATATAAACTTTTTCCTTTAACTTTGAAAACTGCTAATTTGGAAGTGCATACTGGGAAACTTTACACAGCGTGAAGAATTTTGGGCCAGCAGCTCATGACAGCGTTACTAAAGTGGCAAGTCTGCTGAAAGCTCTCTATTTTCTGTTATTGTAGAGCTTAGCAGAGAGCCCAGATCTACTGCAAACGTGAAGGCTGTTGGTGAGAGCAGAGGCTGCTGCTTAATTCCTGCAGGAATAGGACACTTGGATTTGAAGTGGCATTAGAGGGAGTGCGGTAGTATGGGCTATGAGAAGGAAGTTGAGCAAGGGTTAAGAAAAAGTTTTCAGCAGTGCAGGGGGACAAGTGGTAAGGATTCAAAGAAAGACTGCTGGGAGGCAGCTAGGCCCAGTTACGTGAGCCCTTTTTGAAGGGCAGTTGGACTTTGGACAAGAAGCTGAGGAAGATGATCCTCTGATACATGCAGTGAGATGAGTCCTGTAATGAGAACTGCTCTATGTCCTGGAAATGCTGCTGGCACTTGAGTCATCTTGAACTCTCCTGCGGTATAATTGCTTACCTGCTTGGGTAAGACCTGTGACAAGATAACCAGAAATAGAGTGAAGCATGGTTGGGGATAGTTAAGTTTTTCTAGGATGAATAGTATTTTCAGAGGGAGATGATGTATTTGGTGTGTGAAAGGAAACTGAGATAATCAAGAAGGCAATATAGGCAATGACAACATGGTAATATATCCCATCTGTCTACTCCTGCCATCTGATTTTAAATAGTTTTAAAATAAACCCTGTAACAGCGAGCTAGTGCTTGCACTCATGAGGAAGCTGCTGCCTTTTCAGGGTCTGTGTTTATGTGTGTACTCGATGCGTGCTCTTTGGGGAAAGAAATGGGATGTTAAGGGCTGAGCTTTATTTCATTCAGTGGCAGCAGGTGGCA
>NW_009650068.1:756581-776503 GCF_000708025.1 Charadrius vociferus
TTCTTGCTGACAACGATATTCTTCTTGATGATTAAATTGTATTTAATGCATTCTTTGAAGCGAGGCGGAAAATTATATGAGCAGTTCTCAGTGCCCTTTCATGAAAGAACATGTCTCAGCTGGTGGGCTCTCCTCGTTCAGGAGACTGCCTGGGATTGTAATAGCAGCCACATTCACAGTGGGGCAAAGAGATGGTGTGACCCAGCTACCAAGCTCCCTTTTAACTTCTCTTTTTTTTTTTTTTTTTTTTTCTTTCAACCAGTACTAATGAGGCTGGCGTGTGGGAGGGGAGAGGGGCATGTGAGTTTATAATCCATGTTATAATCTAGACCCCAGTTAAATGCTGTGTTGCAAATAAGGTGGGCCAAGATTGACTGAGTGGTTTTAAGGGTAGTGTTGGATGGGGTTAGATGGCACATCTATTCCCCATGCTATTGCTATCTGTTCAGGTTAGGAAAAAAAAAAATCATTCCAAATTAGCGGGAAATGTAGAAAGACCCTGGACTGGTCTGCTGGGAACACTTTCTCAATCTTATATGAAACAGAAACCTCATAAGCACAAAATGCCTTTTTTTTATAATGCATGGTGAACAGCCGTTCTTGTTGGGGGTCTTGCAGCTAACTCTCTACTGAGTTTAAAGGCAGAATTTCTCTGGAGGGAGGCAGAGATGTGGAGTCCCAGTCTTTGCTCAAAAGGCCTGCTTAGATATTGTACAAGATAAATCTGGGATATGGCACATACCCTGCAAGGGGTCCTGAGATTCTTATAAAATGTGGAAATTGAGAAAGCCAGCATTAACTCCAGCACTGTGTAGTGTGCTGTATGATATATGACATAAAAAGGGACTGGCATTTTCAGTAGAATAACGGCTGGGTGTGCAGGTGTAAAATGGTAACAGAAATTGAGTTTGTTTCGTGTAAAATGCATCGTAGGAAATTTTCATTTAAAAAAAACACTAAAAAGAAAATGTATTCTTCTCTTTAAAGTTGCTTCAGTTTTGAAATGTGTAAGTTACCTCTCTATGGGTCTCTAACACTTTTTTGCTAAGCAAAGTTTTCAGTGAGCAAAGCAGAGTTAAATATGTGTATAGGAAGAAGAAATGAAAAAAGAACCCCAACAGGTTTCTTTTTTCTGGCAGCAGGAAGAGAAAAGGATGATATGAAAACCATTTCTAGTTTCAGAGAAGGGAAACAAAAGGTGAGTTGGAGAAGGAAGTTTTAATGAAAAGGGTATAAACTCAGTGCCTTCCCCCCCTAAAAAAAAAAAAAAGAGTAGAACTCTTTGACAAGCTATAATATGTATTCCTGTCCCATTTGTTACATCTCATAAGCAATCACTTGTTCTCTCATTTAGCCGGAGTATGCAAATGTTTGTTTTTGGTACATTCCACCAAGCTTAAGAAAAATGGAGGACGGACCTGAATTTTGGCAGAAGCTACACCAGGTGAGTGTCACATGAACAGTATTATCTGTAGCTCACTGATTTATCTGTGTGCCAGATAAGAATGTGAAATAGTCCTTAGCTTTGCTCACCATTAACCTATCAGTAGAATGGGGGTTTAATCCTTAAATAGATGTTGGTAGGATTTTAAGTTTTTTCTCTGTTTAGACAAGGCTAATTGATTATTATTTTTTTTTTCTTAATGCGAGAGATGCAGGCATTTACAAGTATTCAGCTTACTATCAGAATTTAGCAGCTGGCAGAACTGAGAGAAGAGGAACAGTGTTGTCTGCATCTCTTGTCTAGACAAAATATTCACTACCTGTTTCAGACACTTGAGGCTGTCCTTGGAACTTGTCTTGCATTATCTACAATAATCCATGATAATGCAAGTGAGGAAGTGCTTAAGAATACATTTCTGATGTTAAAATACCTATAAATGACAATAGGAATACAATAGGGAAAACTTTATCGGTGAACATTTTGGTAACTCTGCCATCCTGGTAGAAAATCATGAACATCTTGGAAAAAAAAGCAACAGTAAAATTTTGAAGTTACTAGTGAGGAATCAGTAGTTAAGACTTAATTACGAAGCCAGTAGACACTGTGGTGTTATGTTTTACTGAATAAGCTATTCTGTGAGGAACTGAATTTAATTCATTGTTTGCTCCTCTCTGTAGCTGCTTTGGTGTTCTACATTTATTTTTTTCCTAGAATTTGCTACTAGAAATTTAAACTAGAATGTAGATGTGTATACCATATGCTTGCTTGCTTGCTTATGGTATATATACTATATATACATGCTATGCATACTGTATACACGTGCATACTTCCTATAACATCTGCTCTTCTTTAAGCAGCTTTCTTTTCACAGGAATTGCTTTCAATTATGCTGGATGCTGGTGTGTTTAGGGTGAGGTCTTCTTTAACACTGTCTGTATTGTTCTGGAAAGTATATTTGACTTTTGTAGTACGAAGTCACGCATAGCCACAATGTGGATACAAGGGCTTTGCATTTACCATGCTTTCACAAGGCATGGATGGGTTATGATCCTTTCATATGGGGCTTCCCTTCCTCTCATTAAAGTGGAAGGCCTATATACAGAGATATATATATACAGACACACACATACAGAGCTGTATAACAGCTCCCCTCCCCACTGAGGAGTGAGTATTTGGAAAGGAACAATGGGAAGGCGTAGAAGAAATAATGCTGCAACTGCTACCTTTTGATTTATGTGTTCTATGGTAGGGGCTGAGGAGGGGAGGAATGAAGCACAATGAATGGCTTTGAGCACGTATGCTGTCAGTGGCTTATTGAGTGTAACTCGCTGGTTCTTTGCTCTGCTGTATTATGGTGCTTCTAGTCCGGGTAGGGAATAGATGCCTGGCTTTGTTATGTGCTGCTATAGATAGACTGACACTGGAAATGCAGATTTCCTAGCCAGCGTTTTGTGGGAGAGAACTTGGAAGGAAAGGAGCTTGTGTGCAATTTTTCCCCAAGAACTGAGCACCGCTGCAGATCTCAACCACTCTTTTCGTGGGGAAGGTGACATTTTCTTGATTCTTATGCCCCCTCTGATGAAGCACTAAGAAACGCAAAGTCCTACAGCATAACCTATCCCCCACCCTCACCCCCCCAAAAAAAAAAATCTGCCACAAAGCAGACCAAAACTCCGTAGCAAAGCAGGGCACTGAATGGTACAAATTTCTCTCCTGGAGGAAACAACAAAGGATGATTGTTAGTTGTGTTGCTTTAGGCACTGCTGGGAAGTTCTTGGACACTTCAGAAAAAAGCCCATTACAAAACAAAAACATGTTATTTTAGCTCCCTGATCCTCTACAGAGACAGGTCTGGGGTTACTTTGCTTTTTGGATGCTGAGGGCCAGTTTGGCACATAACATGTATCAGTGAATAGATGAGATGACAGCACTGTCTTGACTTTTCCAGCTAATGTCAATTTGTTCTAACAATGCTGATGCAAACAGCATAATCGTTATATTAGTATTACATTAATCAGTACAAATATATGGCTGTGCAAGAAGGAATGCATCCTCGTCAGCAAGGTGTAAGTGATAAGAAGATGAAGACTGGAGAGGTTGTTGCATTATGCCATTGATGGGCAGATAGGGATGTGTACAGTTTCTTGCCTGCAAGTGCTTCCTGAATATTCCCATCGCTTCACTAAAATGAGCATTAAAATGCTTTAATTCACAATTTGTCTTTTCACAACATCACAGTTATACTGTTTATCCAGAAATCAATCTTCCTTTTTGTTGACCTGCACATCTGACAACAATTAAGGAAATGTATGTCTTAATCCCTTGAGCAAGTAATTGATTTTATTCAACTGCTTGTTCAGCAATATGGTTCAGAATAACATGCTGTCTTCTAAGGTTAGTTAGGTGAGTTTTAGTGCTGGTGAAAGTTGATAAGGAAGTAGCTCTGATACTCAAGTCCTCAGCTTCGTGAAGAAATTGCATAGTCCTATGCAAAATAACCTTGAAGGGTTTTTGCTGTACTGGCTCTTCTCCAGCTTCCATGGCCCACTTTATGTGGAAATGTGTCAGGGCTGACTGGATCGCCGCGTGATACCTGATTCTGATGTTGGTCTTCCAGCTGTCCTACATAAACTGTGTCTCTCAGAGGGCTTTTTTTTTTTTTTTTTTGGTGGGCTGTTTGTTTTAAATTCTGGGGCCTTGGACTTTAGGTATAAAATTTGCCCTCTTCACGCAACACGCTAACTAGAAAGATGATAGGAAAGAGAGGCCTGAAGGGTTTGGGACAGCCATGAGCTGTTCATTTGCCTCATCACCTGAGCACTTTAGGGTAAGAGAAACACCATGGTGGTGGGGAAGTAAAGAACAACGTAAATGGTACGTTACTCTGTTACCCAGTGAAAATGGGAATTCCGTGCACATCCACAGTGTCAGAACACTTTCATCTTTCGGGATTGCAGCAGGATTTGGCTATGTAGTGAAAGTGGTTCTATAGACAGTACAGCAAGGTTTGGATGCAGTTGGGTGGTCCAAGATAGTCCATGCCCTGAACATTTTGCATTACTCCAAATGCATAGCAGATGGCATAACCTGTAAAGGAGCATTCTTCACGATCAAGTGAAGAGGAATTTCTTCTTGTAGAAACCATACAAATGGGCATTCAGTGGTAATTGGGGAGCTGCTGTTACATTCAACTAGAAATATCTAAGTGGTGTTATTTTGTCATTGCAAACCGGGGGCAGTTGTCTCTGACCTGGAACTGACATAATTGACGGGATGAAGGAACAATTGCTTTGCTAGTACTCTATATGCCCCCTAGTGGTATTTTTGCTCCTCTTCCTCTTGTGACACAGTGTCAGATTTACTTTGTTTACTGCTGAGGATGGTCAGTGTGTCACAGAGTCAGGGTGAGTTTAACTGGAAACTACAAGCCAGAAATGGAAGTGAGGGAAGAAGTAGAAAATTTTAAGCCCAGATCATTCCAATTTTCATTTTTTTTCCCCATAACTACAATTCTCTACGCATATTCTTACTTGTAACAATCTTCTCTTTAGAAATTCAAAGGTCAGCTTTCTCAGCTCATGTTGGAGCATCTCCAGATGATGCAGAATTAGCTGATTATTAGTAATACTGTCTCTGGAAAGCCTTCTGGCAGCACAAAGGCTGCTAGGGCACAAGGAAAGGTTTGGAGGGATGAATCTGGAACTATTGCCATCCTGTTGCTAACCCAGCCAGCCAGACATGCCTTGTGCATTCTGGATCAGCTTGCAATCTGCTCAAACTCAGCGTGGTCTAGAAGGCTAAGAAGGAGACACAGAAGTAACCATCTTTAACAGAGTCCTCCTCCTGTGGGAGCCTGGATTTGCCTAAGGATCCTGGAGTGTACACTGTAGCTTACTACTTACTGTATATTGAATACTTCATAGTAAAGAAAGCTAGTGGCATATTGCTAAGTACCACTTTAGACCTCAAAACTGGGGTTAAAAATGTGTCAGCAGGTTCCTGGTAGGTCTTTTATGCTTTACTAAACTTTTTCTGGTCTGTAGTTCTAAACAACATATGCTGGAGTATCAGATTTCCAATGGTTCAGTAAATCTTTAATACACAGTTGTTAGTTCCAATTACTCAAAATTCTAACATCTCAGCTTTAGACTCTACTTGTGTGGTGGGTTTGGGGTGGTTCTTTTTGTTGTTTTGTTTGCTTTCTGCCCTTTTGTGGATTTTTGGCCAAATAATAGAAAATTATTTGGCTGTATTAGAAGGCTCAGGATACAATTTCATACTAAAGCCTATAAAGGTTGTAATGTTGCTCTCCCCCTTAGTAAAAGGTAACCTCATTCCTGCCTTCCCCCCCCTACTTAAGAGAAGAATATAGCTGTCTGCTATCCGAAGGCATATTTGTAAAATAGCCTGTCATGCTGACTGGTGTTGTGATACATTTATATAATGAGAGGTTTCATATCAAAGCAGAAATGTAAGGAGGTTGTAGTGGTGTTGCCTTGGCAACCTCTGAATCTTGTGGTCTTTGTGGTATAAATCAAACACTAATCAAGGACCCGATTCAGTATTCTTTAGGTATTCAAAATACCTATTGACTATGGTATGAGGTTTGACAGGGAAGGGAAAACAAGACCTCCAATTGGTTATATCAATAATGTTTGCCCTCTATATTTTGGAACAACAAGAGAAAAATGACATGGATTATAACAACAGGTTTATGCACAAGAAAGGTCCCAACACGTCACTGCAAGTGTATTTTCACTTGGGATTTGTGTGCAAAATGTTGTTACCTGAATGCTTGGCGTCCTTGTATAGTATACTTTGAGTTTTTCTTACAGTGAACAAGAAAACAATTAAAGAATACTGTAATGTGTGTGTTTGAAGAGTAATGGTAGAGACCTGGTTCTGTGAACTTTTCTTACATGATTAATTTTTACAGTAACAAGTAGTCTACTGACTCTAGCGTCTAACTCTGACATGACTTTCTGTGGAGGGCCACATCAAATGACAGAAAAATCAATGGTAAGATTTACACGGAAGTATGTGGGAGTTAGATTGGCTAAATCATTGTGACTGACAAATCTAGAGCTCTTCATCAGTCATTTGTGAATGCTGTATGTTACTCTAATTGTTTCTGATCCCATGTGCTTTCTTGTTGCATTGAAATAATGTAATTGTGTAGAAATGGTTTGGAAAAGAACAGGAAGAAAAAGAGTGGGTCAAGTTCTGGGTTTTTTTTTGCCAACATGTGAGGATTGTTAAGAGATGGTGCCATCCCTTAACCTTTTTGCTTTCTCTCAAAAGCAACCTACAAATCTGTTGTGAACTTCAAGAAACAAAAATCTGCAAGTAGAAGAGATTGCTTTGGCAGGTCTAAAAGACAGACTTTCCAGGGGGATGGATTGTCATTTCAGGGAATCAGATGGTGACCTCCATAGGGGTTGTCTGAAGAAATTTTGTTTGTCAGGGAAATCCTCAAGATCAACAAAAGCTCCATATTCTTCCTGTATATCTTGAGGCACTTATCCAAGGAAGCTACTTGAGGAATTGGCACAGTTTCCCTCCAACTTTAAAACTGAGAAGGGGAACTCCCAGGTCATGACTCAGGCAACCTAAAGTCAGAACCACCCTTGGGAAAGACTTGTCTGGCTTCATTATTCAGGAGGGGCACCTTAGGGATGCCAGGATCCCAGCTCAGCTGCCTTAGTTCATAAACACAAGTACAAAGAACCCAACAGTATATCCTGAGCATGCCGTATGCTGATTTAGACCCCTATTTTACGGGCTCCTGGAGGGAAGAGCTGCAAAATCACCTCCTAATTCAGTGGGCCCGGCTGAATTCTCGGTATTGTGTCCAAGGCGGGCAGAAATGCAGCATTTTTGGATAGGTGAGAGCAGGAGGCCAGGTGGAGGCAGGGCTGCAGGCAAGGACCTTTGGGGAGAGAGGCACAATAAGCCCTGAAATGACAAAATGAGTAATACAATAATAACAACCAGGACTTACGTTGTAGTGTGACTGTTCCTCAGCAGAGGATGGTGCTCAGAAATTTAATAATGCGATAAGCAGTCACTTGTTGAAGTAACAACATCTCTTATTTTGCAACTAATAGTACATAATATACAGCAGCAAATGAATAAAATCTTTGTAGTCTAGCTGCATGTAAATGAGTGTTATTGTTAAGCAGAGATCTGAACTCTGATAAATGAGAACAGTACAGTGGAATATAATAGCAGAGGAAAATTATAGCAGTTTCAGTACCTTGTTAATGAGGGATTTGCACACTTTCCCTTTTAATATATTTTTTCTGCAGTTTTACAAATCATCAATACAAAAGTGTCTGTAACTGTTAATTAAAAAAAGATATTTAGCATGACTTTGTTTTAAATGTCTCCTCCACAGATTTGAATTGTAAGAACACAAAAATAACATGCCTTTTTAAAAAGTGTGTTAATTCAAACCAGAATACTTTGCTTTCTGACTGCATATCTGCACATAACTGGAATTTATGTCTGTTCTCTGCTACGATTATTCTTGCATGAGTACTGAAGTAGTAGTGCTAGACTACTACTACAAAAACACAGTCTCCATCAGGAGAAGTAGGGGTCAATGCATTTTACATTGACAGTGTCCATCTCGCCTTAGCATTAGACCCAGGTGCTAGCAACCCTTCAGTATATATTTTACATTAGTGAGGTTGTACTTAACTTTCAGCCACATATAATTGTTTGTGAGACTGACCTGATCTTGTGCTTGCTCTTTCATGGGATGACTGGCGTACCAGATGTGTGTATGGGAATAGAAAGGAGGTATATTTGTGTGACTGTATTGTAACTTACAGTAGATGTAATGAGACAAGGCAAAGATATGAACTGCTTCCAGCCCATGCTTTCTGTAATAGTCCTAAGCGATATTTTAGCACTTCACGATACGTCGATTGTAGAGATTTCTGTTCTAGCTCTCTACTTGGCCACGCTTCCAGACTGGCTTTTCAGGATGGAGTAGTATCACTTGGGCTCCAGTTAAAAGCAGCTCTATTCATGCATAAATCTTTACTTTTTCTTTTTTTTTTTTTTAGGTCAGTGGTACTGTTTCAATTGAGGCAAACAGCCAAGAATCAGCATCACTAGATTACCTCCCACTTCATCTTAAACATCTGAGTTCTGTCCTTTGGATAGCTGACTATTTCTATTCTACCCCTCAGTCCCTTCCCAGACTTGTAATATCAAGTGATATCGTGAACTGATGATATTTACATCCTGTCCAGCAATAATAACACATCTGGCGTCAAAACATCTCTATCGTAAGAGCACTGTTAACGCAGCTGCTAAAACTACCCCTCAATTCTCAGAACAGAGGAGAAACCCAAATGGCTTTGCTGCTGTATGGTTTGTTAGATGAGAGTGCAGGGCAACTTTTGTCAGAGACTTAACATTGAGCTGTGTATGTTCAAGGCCTGCTGGGGACTGAGGTCTATTGATCCCTAGTGCTCAGCCTACAGGAACGATCGAAGCTGTGGGGAGGGAGTCTGCTGCAGCTTTGTGTGTTACATTTGGGCTGAACAAGGATTTCATCGTCCCCGAGCCACCTGCAGAGTAAGATTGCTCAGATCTCCTGAGGTGAAGTAGGTTTCACACTAGTGGTTTCTTGCTTGAAATCCTTTTAAGGATAATGGAGGGGCCAATCACTTCTCTTTGCGGTAATACACGTAATGGCATGAAATGAAGCTGGGGGGGACAGACAAAGTGGAGAAAAATATTGTGAGGAAATAAAATCATGAGAGACTGACAGATTCAAAGTAAAGGACCCAAACCTTCCCGGGAGATCAATGCAAGATGTATTTTCATCACAGTATGTAATATTCTGTGAAGGTACCTTAGCTAGCTCAGGTACTAGGAGCAGTATGGCCACATGTAAGTATGGTGCTTAATTCAGGTTAAAAACTATCTCACTAGGACTAGTTAGTTAACGTGACTGTTCTTCCAGAGCACAAGCAAATCACCTACAACAGTGGGGTATGTTTTGTGTAGACATACTCCCTTCTTACAGGGAAAGCGTAGGTTCCACTTGTCCAATGCCTTAAATTTTTTTGCGTACTGCCTCACTAAAACCTGAGGGTCATTCTAGCTTTCAGTTCAGATATAGAAAACAAACAAGCAGATTTCAAACCTTTGCGTTGTTAAAAGCTTCACACATAATAAATCTTTCTGTTTACATATAAGAAGCATCTAAAAAGCCTTATTTTCTAACTGAAAGATCACAAAAACAAAGGCCATAGGGATTCAGTGGGACTGCGTTCTCCGCTTTATTGCCACAGAATCAATTGACTAAAGGGTGCTTAAGCACTGCATAAGCACTTCTTGCTATTTCTGTGTGAACAAAGACAGTACTATTTAATTTGTATTGCTTTCAAATAGATACAGCATGTTACCCAGAGCAGTGGACACTTTGCATCCAGTGTTACAAGTCTCAGATTGTAGAAAGACCAGGAGGGTAAAACTAAACCCCATTTCTTCTCCAGAAAAGTGAATTTTTTGGGGGGATTAAGTGGAAGTGGCACAGTTCTGAGGTGACATACCTCAGAAAGTCATTCTCTCTGTGTCTGTGAAGACTTGAAAAGGTAAAATATCCAAGTGCTCCTAATTTGGAGATAATGATCATCTTGATTAAGGGGTTATACGAGGGTAAAACTGAAGCATTGGAATGGTGTATCCTACTATGAATGACCAAGGTAGAGAAGAAAAATAATGGTCATTGCTGTGAACATAGGAACAAAGAATAATTTAACATTTTCTGTTATTAGCCTGTTCTTATGCTAATAGGCAAAACCAGCTAATCTAAAAATTAAGTCAACTCCATGACGTTTTCTAAGAGCAAGCATTAAACTATTTTCAGAGTATAGGAAGTCAAAGGGAATTTACATTGAATCTGTCCCACTAGTTAACCATTGTTACATATTTGAAAGGCAGGTAAATTAATGATGAATTATCAATATTTTACAGATAAAGAAAATAAGGAAAAAAAGTCAGGTATATTAGACCTCCTATTGTCTGGTTTTTACATTAGGAATATGTAAACACGTCATCGTTATTTGTACCTCTTGTCGTTTCCAAATAGCCTAATAAAAGTAAGCAATTTTTATTTGGAGTCATGTTGCTACACAGAACAGTATTGCATTTCTGTTCATTACTGCTATAGAAATGAAAAATTATGTATTGTGTAATGCAGTACTGTGAGACTTTTCAGAGTTGTTCATATGCACTTTTTGAATATAAAAGCGTGTGTGAGCTCATGCATACACATGTATATGATTATGTATTTACATACTGGGATCATGTAAAAGAAAATTATTATTGAAAAGGGAGAGGATGGAATAAGATATAGTATTACTGAAGTAACTAGATTTTTAGAAAAAACTTGTTAACAGAATCACAGAACAGTTGAGGCTGGAAGGGACCTCTGGAGCTCATCTTGTCCAAACTCTCTGCTCAAGCAGGGACACCTAGATTTGGTTGCCCAGGACCACGTCCAGACAGCTTTTGAGTATCTCCAAGGATGGAGACTCCGTAACCTCCCTGGGCAACCTGTGCCAGTGCTTTGTCACCCTCACAGTGAAAAAGTGATTCCTGATGCTTAGAAGGAACCTCCTGTGTTTCAGTTGGTGTCCATTGCCTCTTGTCCTGTCACTGGGCACCACTGGAAAGAGCCTGGCTCCATTCTCTTTATACCCTCCTTCAGGTATTTGTATACACTGATAAGATCCCTCCATGGATCTTCTCTTTTCTAGGCTGAACAGACCCAGCTCTCTCGGCTTTTCCTTGTAGGAGAGGTGCTGCAGTCCCTTAGTAGTTTTCATGGCCCTTCATTGGACTCTCTCCGGTATGTCCATGTCTCTTGTACTGGGGAGCCCAGGACTGGACACAGTACTCCAGGTGTGGTCTCACCAGTGCTGAGTGGAGGGGAAGGATCACCTCCCTCGTCCTGATGGCAGTGCTTTGCCTAACACAGCCCAGGCTACACTAGCCTTCTTTAAGGCAAGGACACATTGCTAGCTCATGTTCAACTTGGTGTCCACCGGGCCCCCCATGTCCTTTTCTGCCTAGCTGCTCTCCAGCTGGGTGGCTCCCAGTATTTATTGGTGCAGGGGGTTGTTCCTTCCCAGGTGCAGGAGTTGGCATTGCCCTTTGAACTTCATGAGGTTCTCAGTGGCCCATTTCTCCAACCTCTGTTGTCTGCATGTTCCAGTTTCTCTTAAACATAGCCAACGTTTTGGCTGTCTTCATAGTCTTTGGCTACTTTTAGGAAAAAATAAACAAAACGTACAAAAGCAAACACAACCTTATGCCTCACAAATATACACTTTCCAAAAAATAATGACCTCTAAATCGATGGCTTATTCTTTGACAAAAATACAGTATGCATTCTTAGCATATTTACAGTCAAATATTTTTCCATTCTGAGCTATGGCAAATTGATGTACTCTTGATGTATTTTGTTGGTTTCAGCTAGTGCATCCAGATTCTGGAATATATCGTATTTATTTGCCGAAACAGCATGTATTTTCCTCTGCTTAAATAGGACTAATTACTCTTCCTTTCCTTTCTTCATTTTGGAGTTAGAACATATTGACTAATATTTTAAATGGCCTTTTGTGCCTGTCTGTGAAGAGAACTGCTTTTAATAAGAAAGCAGAGTTTGAAGACACTCAACACAGTTAATTTAGCTCTGGTTGACCCTATTGACTGTGTTCTTATAAAGCAGCACTGTGCTGTGTATCTGTGCACCTCTTCATTATGCTCTCTCAGTGCCATATGCACATTAATAACCAATGATGGAAGAAAAAAAAAGTTTGAGTTACAGGCTGAACTCCAAACTACAGCTTTTCTGAAAGTGTCATAGATCATGTTTAATAGCCTGTGGATCAAAATGAAACCCAAGATACATCACAGGGGAACTCAATAATTGAAGCATCCTGGGAATGTCTAAGTATTGGAGTCTTGAGGTCACTAGAAGCTTCATTCTGTGCTCAGTTTTTACCTGAACAAAAGCTGTCCTCTTCCCCCCCATCATCTTTTCTTTTTGTAAAAAAGGGTAATCATATTGTAATGCACTGACTTAAATTATTTTATCTGGCATTTGGGGGAAAAATGAACTCCCTTTTCTTCCCCTTCCACCTCCTAATTTTCTGTGAAATGAGAAAAACAGTCATTCAGAAGTATTAGCATTTCAGTACACTCGACTCACAGCTATCTCCTCCCTGTGCTGGTTGTCTGTAGAACGGTCCCACAGGGGCACTGAACATGTTCTCTGGGTCTGTGAATCTGGTCTGCACGCCAGCTCTGAATATACTCCTTTCATATGAGAAGCCCCAGGGGCTCTCTGAGGTATCCTAACTGGTCCCTTGGTGATGAGAATGCAATAATTTGCAACCCTGGGGCTGCACAGGTGGTATTGTGTGGGTATGGGGAGGATGTATAGTCTTGTCTCAGCGAAACAGCAGTCACAGAAGGATTTTGTGGACTTGGCGCTCTGTGGTTTGCACAGGGGATAAATTCTGTTCCTACGTGAAGGAGGTGGAAGGAAGGTTGACTTTTGCAGCATCCTACTGACAGGAAAAAAAACCCCTTGGAATTAAACTGTAGGAAGCCCGGCCAAATTGAGGCCCTTAGGCCTTTCTTGAGTTGTGTTCACGGGGCTCCTGTGCCAGGGCTGCATCGTGTGGTTGTAGAAGAACTGGGCTGGTGTGGGGCGTGCTGGCTGATCTGGAGCCCTCAAGGCTAGAGGTAGTGAGGCAGCGAGATCAGTCCCATCCCCTGATGGGCGATGGTGTTCCTTGAGGACCATCGTTGTTTCACCACATTGTTTCACCTTATGCCTGTTGGCTGCTTCTAGAGCTGCCCTTCCTGCAGCTGTCCAAGCTGTGGCTCCCCGTCCCTGTTAGGATTTTGGTATGCAGTTCAGAGGATCAGGAGTTTTTGTCTTTTCTGATATACAGGGGGAGTTTGAACTGAATGGGGTTCATGACTGAGGAATGCAAATGAGGGAATAACAGATGATTTTTAAGTGAACGCTTGCAGTGAACATTTTAGGGTGCACTAGGGATTGATGAGGTGATTGCCCAGCAGAGCCTTTGGCTTGATAGGTGATGGTTATTTATGTTCCTTAACCTTGCTAATATTTGATATTTTAGTGCTGAAGGATATATGGAGGATAAAAGGAACCCTTGCCCCTCCCATTGGTCCTTTGCATGGGATGAATCTCATTACGAGTGAAAGCAAAGAACGTGGTCAAATAAAAATTCTTTTCTTGTCAGCAGTTGTTTAATTGTTAGTGCCTGATTTTTCTTGCTTTTGCACACAGCGCTTCTTGGTTGGCACCTTTCTAATTGCAGCCTGTCCCTCTGCAAGGGTGTGGTAACAGGAGCTTCTCTGAATGTTTTAAATATTGTATGAAGGTACTTGAGTATCAGAAATTGCAGGTGGGCTAAATGGCAATCTCATGAATGAATAATGAGTACTAGCATGGTCTGTTGGTAGAGCCCTTTTAAATGAACCCTTTCTATGCTACAAAATAAAGTTTCCTTATAGTTACAAATCGTTCTGGTGGCATCATGACCATTCTCCCTGCCAGCTGGTACCTGCTGTGGTTTCTGAATTAATCAAGTGTTTTCTAGCATCCTGTTGGTTTTGGCATGTTTTAATAAATAACAACAGTGAATTGGCTGTAGTGCAATAATAGTGATTAGAAGATAAATAGCTCAGTGATTATTTTTTTTTGTCATTTTGTAGGGAATTGGACAGAAGGAAAATAAAATCTTTGAGTTTCACGCTTAATTAATGGACCCCTACAGCATGAGTTACTATGTATTTGATGAAAAACAAGATAAGATACCTTTCTGCCTTATCAGCCAGCAAATAGAAGCTGCTTAACAGTATAAGCCTTTATTTTACCTCAGAGGAAAGGTAAACTTCTGCCGTAGTCTGAAACACGGGTGACAATTTTAGCATTGCTTTAGCCTATCTGGGGAAATATTTCATGGTTATTTCCCCACTCCAGGTAGAAGTGGGGAACTCCTACGTCATGCAAAGTTGCAAAGGATATGGGCATTAGGGCACATGCAGCGTTTCTAGAAAAGAATGGGAACATATCCGAGTTACAAACATTTGCTGAATGAATTGTTTGGTGGGTGTTTTAAGGTATGAATGAAACATTTATGGCTTTACGCTTCTGCTTATGTTGAACAGCTTATGCAGGTTTTGTGGAAGAGCAGTAGTGCATGGAAGTGTCCTTACTTTGTTCCTGGTAGTCTAAAAGATGCACTTTTTGAGGCACCAGAGTAGGAGTCAAAGTACCACAGAGGAGAGCATGCTTTCTGCCAAAGAGGAGCAATGAGGCTGTTGTACTTTCCTTGCCATTCCCCTCTTTCTCTGCCTTTCCCTGCTGTTTCCTGCAGCAGCAGCTCGTTACCAGTACAGGGTTTGTGCTCTTACACTCTCCCAGCACCCATGGTCCATTTAGAGATGTGTCCGGACAGGAGATGCAATTTCTCTCCCCTTTCCCTCTTTTGGGCAGACCAGATGAGCCAGCTGCAGTCAGTCCAGAGATCTGTGGATCATCAGCATCAGCTGGCTTTACCTTTTTGCCTTGAAAGTATGGTCACACTGAATTGTACCTGCTGGACAGGAACGTATTAGCCATTGCTTAACAAGCTTTAGATTGCTGCATGTGACTTCTAAAAATGAATAAACTAATTTACATGTTGGCAGCTGATTTGCATCTAGCCATTAAACTGAAACCTGTGATCAAAACCAACCTAAGGACAGAAAGAATTACCTTGCCACCTCTGTATTTTGGGGACTTTTCTCTGGGTAACCCGGTGACTTTTGTATAAGCACATCTTCTAGAAAGGCATCTATTCTTGACTGGAAAATATCAAAGAATGGTAAAACTACCATTTTCCTTGGCACCTTCTTTCAATTGCTAATTAGCCTTCCTGTATGAAAGGAGATTGATTGAGAAAGGAGGAAAAAGGTGGTGAAAAAATACCTTTCCATGCTAAAATAGCCTTTTCTTACTCTATTTACCCCTTTTCACATGCTTATAAGTTATCATCAAGTCAAGTCTCATTCTTTTATTTGTAAACTGAATAGATTCACATCTTTAAGTCTTCATTAGCTATTGAATCATTTCTGTGTCTGTCATCAGCATCCTTCCAGTTTTTCATTATTGTTAAAAAAGAAATAAAATATAAAACTGAACTATGCGTTGTTTCAGCACCTGAGTTTCCACTAGTGCACGTGGAGCTAAAATTGCCTCCTTATTTCCTGTGTGCTTTTTTATAGAATTGTGGATCATATTAACTTTTTTCTTCTACTGTATTTCTTTGGGAGCTCAACCTGATGAGCCTTTGCAAAATATGTACATTGTGATGATGAATGCTGAAGTGAAAACTTCTTTGTGTGTATAAATGACTATTTCCAGAACAAAAGAAATTGTCAAGACATCTTGGGGTTTGTTTTTTTCTGCCCCCATTGGCCCATGGAAAACAGATATAACATCCCAGATTAACCAGTGGTCCTAGGATCTGGGGAAATGTGTTTAAGAGCAGCCCTGACTGTTTTAAAGCATCCACATAAATTACCTAATCATGAAACTTTGTAGTCTGTCTCTTGACAGAACTTTTTAAAGCTGATTTTGGCTCTGATGTAAAGTGAAAAGAATTGTGGAGAACTCTGTTTCTTGCCAGGAAGTATTCTTGGTTTCTGATATGTGACCTGGAAGCTCATATTAATTTTATTTTATTATTGACTGCTACAGTCTTTTCAGAGTCACTGTTTTTAGGACAGTCATCTGTTCTGAGCTGTCTCTGGTTTTTTTGGTTTTTCTTCTTTTTGTTTTTTTTCCCTACATGCACAACTTACCTTTCAGCTGTATCAAAAAGATGTTACCAGAGTGGGTTTCAGCACTCCAGGTAGGTCTTCCTCTGTTTTCTCCCTTTGTGAGTATCTGACTTGCAAATGGCATCAGCTGTCACTTATTGACTTCCAGAAAACCAACAATGGGGATTAGTATCAAGGCTAATCCTGATCTTTGTGGAGCCTTGCTAGCAACAACATTTGATTGCTGCCCTGTTTACTACATGTGGAGATATGCTAATTATTCAAATATTGCTTAGTTTTACTTTATTGCTATTGTGTGGTCCTAAGGTTTTTTTTTTGTGTGCTGTTGCTGTGTGAATTGTTCCTGCTATTTTTCATCTGAATGGCTTGTGTAAGGCTTTCTTATTAATGCTCTAAGTGCAAGTAAATCATCAAGAAAACTTGTAATATCAGCAAAATAATGAAGGCAGGCTGACCCAAAAAAATGGTGTTTGGCAAAGATATAAATGTAACTGAACACAGAAGACTAAATTTTAAATCTGTTTCTATCAGTTTTAAAATGGCTATATGTTCTCCGCATTTAATTCATTATAAATTAAATCCACTACAAGGTTTCTTCTTTTTTTTACCTTTGTGTTCATATTAGCATCCTTATTTCACTAGGTCCATCTTCTTACCACTTCTAATACTGGTGCTTGTTTTCTGAAATGTCTGTGGTATCCCAAAATTATCCAAAGATCCAGTGAGCCTTTTTTAATCTTGGGCCATCCAAGCCTGTAGATCTAAAAATTTGCCATCAGTAGATCTTTAACGTAGCAATAGATGCTGATGGCTTGGAAAGTTCATCAGATTTGTGGTAGGAATCCATCCGTGCAGAAATTGAAAGCTTATTGAACACTTCTGCCTTGCCTGCATTTTTAATGATTGACCATAGCTAGGGCTTCACTCATCCCTAATGTACATGCTAAAGTCTTTCTTCTTTCCTTAGTCCCGTCAGTCAAGGATTTCTTTTCCTTCTGATAAATTTTCTCCATGTCACATTTGTATTGATTGCTATCTGATCCGTTTCCCCCTTTCAACTTGTTAAATATTGCTTTGCTATCTTTGCTTTGCCAATAAACCAGGGTGGACTTTTAGATAAAGCTGTTTTCTTTCTTGATTGAAGGATTGCAGCTTTTGACCATCTAATCTCTTTTTAAAGACCTTTAAGCTTTCATCTGTATTTTCCACCTGAAGTTTTTTGGAAATTAAGTCTTTTGAAACACCCTTTGTGATTGGGATCGTCCTTTTGCTTTGGCTGCAGCGAGTATAGTCAGGTTGTGATCAGTTCAGGGAGTGAAGTGCTGATTTATAAGCCAATGATTTATTTCTCTTTGCCATGAAATGGTTGGAAATGAAGTTGTATCATACTGGGTCCATGTCCTGCTGGTGAGCTGGGACAGGATGCATTGCTGTGCAAAATGGGTTGTTGTACAAGATGGTGACTGTCTGGACGTGCTAGGTCAGCGTGTGTGATAACGGGATGCGGTGCCTGGGGAAGGGAGGGAAGGCACAACCAGTGCTGGGTATCCGTGTGTCTCAGCTGCTTGAATGATGTCTCAGTTTGGTTAATATAATGCAGTTTTCTGCAGAGACCCTGGATACAGCGTCTGGACTTGTGAATCAGGTTAATTTTCTCAATCAATGGTAGCTATGAGGTAGTTGTGTTGATCTGAAGGATTCATTGCTCAAGCTGCCAAAGCGTTCTGTTGGAACTGGTTAGGGATGGTGGTTGGTACCTGGCTGTAGGACCTGCCCTGCATGTACAACTTTGGAAACTATGTGTGGGAAGTCTGCAGTGCCGGTAGCTGTGTCAGGGCACAGAGCTCTGGTCTAGCCGGATGAAGAGCTACATGTGCGTTTGGGGATTACACCTGCAATGTATTTTTTCCAACAGAGGTTTTTAGGCTGTAGCTGGTAGTAAATCCAGGTGACCATTGGGGGGCACCAGAACAACAGTAATAGGTTGGAACTGCTAATTAGTGCGCGCACTGTCAATGTCTATTTGGTGCAGTCAGGAAAAAAACCCAAACCTATGTTTGAGGATGGTAGGAAATTTCTTCCCGTTCTTAAATCAACATAATTTCCTCAGTAATACTGCCAGCTCTGTTTTGGAGGCATGAGCTGTTAAAGAATATAGCAAGCATGAATTATCTCCTACTTTCCAGGCAGCACTATCTTTTTCTTTCCTTTTTTTTTTTTTTTTTTTTTTTTACTCTTTTGTATAAAATTATGTATTGCTTACAAGGCTTAGGCTATAAAGTTATTTTGAATAAGATATTTTGAATAATTATTACTGAGAGGTCAGTGTCTAATAAAATGGAACGGTCCTTGTAAAGATTTTATGGTTCTCTCCTTACTGGGCATTTGAGTGTCCTCTATGGAGTCTGAGTCCAGTAATGTTTGAGGAGTTAGTGTACAGTTTTAACAGCAGTTGAGTGTTGGGTTTTGTTTTGTTGTTTGTTTGGTTTGTGGGGTTTTTTTGTTCTTTTTTTTTTTCCTTGAGCGACAATTCAGCTGATGATTTGAACTTCAGCCCTGAAGGGATACCTAAAGACATCCCTTCTGGCTAGTGACTGTAGGCTACTGGTAAGTCATGGTGATAAAGTATCTTTGCCTGCTCCTTGACCTGGCCTCACAAGGATTAGCAGGACCATGCCTGCCTTTACTGTGGGGAAAAGTAGTATTTTTCCTTTTAAAAAGAAGGCTCTTCCGCTGTCTACAGGCAAAGACTTCTTCCAAGTGTGTCTTCTGTAACCTCCTGAAATTCTTCCTGCTAATCTTTGATGAAAATTTACACTATTATTATTTAATATTGAAGTTATTTTAATATTTTTAATATTGAAATATTTTTTAATATTAACAATTTTAATACTGAAGGTATTTACTCTTTCAGTAAGGATGTGTTTTCTGTTTTGTTTTAGCCTTTTTAAGTTCCTCAGTGTGAACACATGGAGTTCCTGTGTGTTGAGTCACAGCATGCTTTCTGAAAGGCAAGGCTACTTGCTTGGCCAGTGCTGTCAGAAAGCATTGTACAAGTTATCTTGAGTCACCTGCAAAGATCATAACCTAAAGCTGCTGAGGACTCCCATCCCCAATGGTATTAGTGGTCTCCCTTTGTCCAGTTGTCTTACTGGTTTACCGGCCTTGAAGTCCCCATTACATGGGTTGATGTTGAAGCACATCAGGATGTGAGTTTTTGTTATAACAAAACACACAATCCATTTTTGTAAGTGAAAAACTTTGCGAATAGTATTTCTGACAATTTTGACAAAAAGGCAGACAACAATGAAATGAATGCAAGATTTGAACCCCTGGAAATGACACAGAGACTTGATAAAAGGACTCCTTGCCTGAAACCGTGTTGCTTTTTCTCACTGTGTAATTTGGCCTGAAAATACTGCCAATACTGCTTCACTATGCAGGTCTTGCTGTCTTTATATCCCTGGACCATCACAGTCACAGCACTACTGGAAAACGATGTCATTATGAAACATCTGGCTTTCATCAGGTAGCTAGGGACATCTGGAAATTCCTGCTTTTTCAAGTTCACTAAGCCTATCTG
>NW_009650069.1:0-3895 GCF_000708025.1 Charadrius vociferus
AGCTGTGGAAAAGCTGACTGTGACCACTAAGAAAATGACTGTTTTTCCGAATATCCCTGTTTGATAGCTCTTTGGTCTTTGCTCCAAACGAAATAAGGTGATACTCTCTTGTTTCCAAATCAGTTTTCCAGTTATGTTATGGCTTTTCTGGCAACTGTTGTTTAAATGAAATTTCGTCACCATTTTCATTCAGAAAGGTCTACATTAGGCACAGGAAATAGAATCTGTGTGGATCCTTGCCTTAGGAAGGAAGAATGGTTGCTTACTTTGTGTTAATAATTTAAGAATATATATGTTCTTTATAAATAACCTGCCCTCACTTGTTTGGGGTTTTTTTGTTGTTTTTTTTTTTTTTTTATTGGGGGTTTGGTATTTCTGAAGGAGTTGGTGAGTACCTCTAGGCTTAGGATTGGAGAAACCCCAGCAGTAGACCAAATAGAACTGGAAATGGACAAGATCTTGAAACGATGCACACTTCCTTATCTAGATGTGCAGGAGTGTCATGATATCTCATTATTGTATCATACCGTTTCCAGTGATGAACATGATTTTCACTGAACAACCAGGTAATTATAAGTAGATAATTGTTATTAGTGTCTTTAATACGTCTTTGTATTATACTGATGGTCATAAAATTGAAACAGTCCTTCATTTCCTGACACTTTTTAATTCAAACTTTTGCGAAGTTATGAGTTTTCCAGAATATCAGAACCATTAAATAGACTTTAAGAATGGTCTATAAAGGAGAAAAAAAAAAAAACCAAACCCTGTATTGTATTGTTCTGTTACTGAAATGAGATTGATTCTCTTTTAAATGGTGATAAGTTTTCTCTTATCTTTGTCATTTTTTTGTTGCCCTCTAGGATTTGTATTGTAGTAGAACAGTAGGGTTTCACAAAGAAACAAATGTGTAAATTCATTTAATAAGCAGATAATGGAAGGCAGGGACTGGAAGAACGAGGTACTGCCCACTGTAGGAGAAGACCAGGTTCGAGACCAGCTGAGGAACCTGAAGGTGCACAAGTCTATGGGAGCCGATGAGATTCATCCGTGGGTCCTGAGAGAACTGGCAGACAAAGTTGCTAAGCCACTATCCATCATATCTGAGAAGTCATGGCAGTCTGGTGAGGTTCCTGCCGACCAGAAAAGGGGAAACAACTCCTATTTTCAAAAAGGGAAAAAAGGAAGAACCAGGGAACTACAGGCCAGTCAGTCTCACCTCTGTGCCTGGCAAGATCATGGAGCAGATCCTCCTGGAAACTCTGCTAAGGCACGTAGAAAATAAGGAGGTGACTGGCAGCAGCCAACATGGCTTCACCAAGGGCAAATCCTGCCTGACAAATTTGGTGGCCTTCTATGACGGCATTACAGCATTGGTGGATAAGGGGAGAGCAACAGATATCATCTACCTGGACTTGTGTAAAGCATTTGACACTGTCCTGCACAACATCCTGGTCTCTAAATTGGAGAGGCATGGACTTGACGGATGGACCACTCAGTGGATAAGGAACTGGTGGGACAGTAACACTCAAAGAGTTGCAGTCAAAGACTAAATGTCCAAGTGGTGACTAGTGACAAGTGGTGTTCCCCAGGGGTCGGTACTGGGACCGGTACTATTTAACATCTTTGGTGACATGGATGTTGGGATGGAGTGCACCCTCGGCAAGTTTGCCAACACCACCAAGCTGTGTGCAGCGGTCGACATGCTGGAGGGAAGGGATGCCATCCAGAGGGACCTGGACAGGCTGGAGAGGTGGGCCTGTGCAAACTTCATGAAGTTGCACAAGGCCAAGTGCAGTTCTGTATGTGGGCCACGGCGATCCCATGCACAAATACAGGAGAATGGCTGGAGAGCAGCCCTGAGGAGAAGGACTTGGGGGTGTTGGTTGATGAGAAACTCAATACGAGCCAGCAATGTGCACTCACAGCCCAGAAAGCCACCCATATCCTGGGCTGCATCGAAAGAAGTGTGGCCAACAGGGCGAGGGAGGGGATTCTGCCTCTCTACTCCGCTCTCGTGAGACCACACCTGGAATATTGCATCCAGCTCTGGAGCCCTCAACACAAGAATGACACGGACCTGTTGGAGTGGGTCCAGAGGAGGCCACGAAGATGCTGCAAGGGCTGGAGCCCCTGTGCTGTGAGGACAGGCTGAGAGAGTTGGGTTGTTCAGCCTGGAGAAGAGAAGGCTCCAGGGAGACCTTATTGCAGCCTCCTAGTATCTGAAGGGTGCCTAGAAGAAAGCTGGAGAGGGACTTTTTACAAGGACATGTAGTGATAGGATGAGGGGGAATGGCTTCAAACTGGAAGAGGGGAGATTTAGATGAGATATTAGGAAGACATGTTTCCCTGTCAGGGCGGTGAGCCCCTGGGGCAGGTTGCCCCGAGAAGCTGTGGCTGCCCCATCCCTGGAGGTGTTCCCTGGAGAAGAGAAGGCTCCGAGGAGACCTGATAGCAGCCTTCCAGTATCTGAAGGGCACCTTTAAGAAAGCTCGGAAGGGACTTTTTGCAAGGGCATGTAGTGATAGGATGAAGGTTAATGGCTTCAAACTGGAAGAGGGGAGATTTAGAATAGATATTAGGAAAAAAAAATTCACTATGAGGGTGGTGAGGCACTGGAACAGTTTGCCCAGAGAAGTTCTGGATGCCCCATCCCTGGAAGTGTTCAAGGCCAGGTCGGAAGGGGCTTTGAGCAACCCGGCCTAATGGGAGGTGTCTGTGCCCATGGCAGGGTGTTGGAACTAGATGATCTTTAAGGTCCCTTCCAACCTAAACCATTCTATGATACTAATAGCCTAAGTAACTAAAAGGAAACTAATGTTACAGTGTGTTGTAGAGCTGCTGAGAATTATTATAATAGAGACCCTTCTTGCAATGGGTGGCTTGAGAAGAAAGGTTTGTTTTTTTCACTACCTTGACAGAGGGATAATCACAGCTTTGGGATGGCTTGAGGGTTTCTGATAATATCAGGTGGAAGTAGAAGTCTTGAGTATGGCAACTCTGTTTTGAGGCACTAGTGACAAGCAAGAGGAGCTGAGGGAATAAGGTGGCTTTATAGACCTAGGTGGTTAGATGTGCTGGTGAGTTGGATTAACGCATGAAATTTGTAAGAGTTTTGGACTCAAACCTAAGAGTATCTGGGATGATTTCTGTCCCTATAACTGCAGACTAGGTTATGTGCGTTTAGCCCAGGAAATTCATGAAATGTTGATTTTACAGACTGCAGGCCACAAAGCGCTACCCAGTACTCTCAGCGAGAATCAGATGCCACGGAATATTGCATGCTGCTGGAGGAGAGCAGAAGGAAATGAGCTTGCAATAGGAACAGTTTCCTAGATGAAATTATTTACGTAATACAACAAATTCTCATGCTGCTGAGGAATGCCACATCTGTTCTACACCATCTGTGTATCAGTACAAGAATCTGTGTCTGGAGCTGCACTGATATAATGGGGCTGTGCAGGTCCAAAGTACAGATGAGAAAAAAAAAAAAAAAAAAAAAAAAAGCCTAGAAAGAACAAAATGTGACTTCTCTTTTGTCTCCTTTTCTATCATTCCTTCTCCCCTCATACCTGAAAGTGGGAAATGTGTGAAATAGCTTATCTGATTACTGTTATAGATTCTTGTACTAAGTTGCTTTTTGTTCTTTGTGCTTGTAGTCATTACTTTCCAAAGATTTTTGAAATGAAAAATTAGTAGGAGTGGTGCACGTTTTGAGTTAAGCTTATCAGAGATGTGCTCATACTTGACTGGCTAAATTCAAGATGTGGGTGGAGTTTAAGATTTTTTTTTTGTACGTCTGAGTGATGATTTTGGGGTAGAGAAGATAATACAAAAGGATAGGCTAAAAATGAATTTATTTATCTTTTTTTAAATGACTGACACTTTTAGCAGG
>NW_009650069.1:3917-5645 GCF_000708025.1 Charadrius vociferus
TTCACTAAAATTAATTTTTTTTTTTTTTTTACAGCTTCTGGAAAAACATAAGAACACGGAAAGCATGGTAGAGCTGCTTGAACTGTATCAAATGGAAGATGAAGCCTACAGTAGTCTTGCAGAAGCTACCACGGAGCTCTACCAGTACTTACTACAGCCATTCCGAGATATGAGGGAACTTGCAATGCTTAGAAGACAGCAGATAAAGGTATGGTAAAGGTAACTGAACTTCTAATTAATGGGGGAATCATGCTTTTTGGTTACTATTTACTGCTTTTATTATGCAGTATATGCAGTGATGGCTTCTCTGCTAAATGTTGACCCTATTTTTCTGGTTACTTCACTCAGAGGAGCGCTTTTTGAAGAGTGAGAATGTCTCTAACATATAGCTAACCATCAATTGTTTAACTTACTGTATTTGACTATTTGAATTCATTTTTTAATTTAATAGGTGAAGCTTATAATTTTGGGATTACTGGGAATACTGACTAATACATAAAACAGAGACACATGTTGTACAGTATCTATATGGTGGTTAATTCTTTTAAAAGATTCTCCAGGAAGTTACTTTTCATTCTAGTTTTCTGAGATAATCTGATAAACCATGAGAAGCCAGTAGCTTCTTATCTCATGTTGTGAAACACTTAAACATGGAAGCGTATTAAAAGCATGTAATTTGTTGTAACACTTTAACAGTATATTTTCTGAAGAGCTAAAAAGGTGTAGCCAGCTGAAGAATACTACCTTTTGGTAAAACTGTTTTATAATGCATATGTTTGTTTTATTTAAAAATAATTCTAATTTTAAATACTTAATCAAAAATAACAGATGTCATCTTTATTGCATCTCAGAAGTACTTTTGATAAAATCAGCAGTTCCTACATGGATTAAGATTGTAACCTTCTGATTCTTTTAAAATATGTATTGTAACATAGAAGCCAAAATGGGTTTGTTTCATTTAAACTGACGTTTGCAATACAGATTATCTGTTTGGCACCATATTCAGTTAGCCAACACTATTTTTACTGGTTTCAATTTTAAACTATAGTATTTTTCTCTGTGTTTGAGTATAGAATGAGGGAGGCAGGCAAGAGGATTTACGATTCCAAAACTAGTTTTATTTTGAGCTATTGCTGTGTCTACAAAATAATTAATCAGAAAGTTCAGCAATCTGAAACTAACTCTGTGAGAGAATGTAATATTTGAACTAAAAGTGCTTTTTTTTCCCCTTGAATGATAAATGTTGCTGCATAGAGTATTGGGATCAATATTTTTTTCAGATGTATTATACTGTTGCAGATTATGCACAAAATATATTTAATAGAAAGCATGATGAAATAGTTCCCATTTTATCTGAATTTGTAGCTGTAGGCAGGGGAAAAGATTTCTTTTTTATTTAATTTTTTGTTTTGTCAAACAAGAAGATAAATATCGTATTGAGTATGAACGTGAATTGAGTCGTGGTCGTTTTTTTGGCGAGGTGTGTGGGTATTTTTTTGTGTGGTGGTTGTTTGTGGGAGAATTTTTAGAGATCAATGGTCACCCTGTGAGCACCCCAAGCACTGAGAACTTGTTGACGACAGTGTAAGCTTCAAGGAATGTCGAAGGTCATGAAGGTGCTTGAAGAAAGGAACTACCCACCGCCTCCACCTCCGCTTCTGCAGCCGCCGCCTCCACTTGGCCCTTCACCAATGCCGTTCGTTCAGAGCGATGGGGGAGCAGTTGGGG
>NW_009650069.1:6890-16882 GCF_000708025.1 Charadrius vociferus
TACGGGATTTGGAACAACGGCACTCCAAAAGATCTGCCTCCTGGTTACTTTCTGAGATGTGGTGATCGAGCCTGGGGAGGAGTGCCCAGCAGGATTTTGGGGGGACCCTGCTACTTAGGACGACTTACTCTTTATGCTCCATCAATCACAGCCTTAAGGGCTTCACGGAGGAAGCGATCCTTTGAAACATATTTTACCCCTGATTGTGCAGATAATGTACAATTTTGGGATCGACCATCTCGAATATTTGCAGGGTTACTAACACCTGGAGTCGCAGCAGCAAAAGCTTTAACAGATTTGGAAAAAATGGCTTGCTGGAGCATAAAACAGTTTAACCTTACTTCTGAAATAATAACTTCTCTCTTGACTGATGTAGATAGCATAAGACATGCAGTATTACAAGAGAGCAGCGATTGATTTTTTGCTTTTAGCACAAGGACAGGGGTGCGAGGACTTTGAGGGAATGTGTTGTATGAATTTGTCTGATCATTCGTCCTCAATCCACGAACGGCTGACCAAATTGAGGGACAATATGCGAAAATTGACTCGGCAATCCTCATGGCTGGACAGTATGTTCCGATCTTGGGGGTTGTTGGGGTGGTTGCTCGATTTGGCCAAGCAAGGCTTAACCATATTGCTTATAGTTATAGTGTTGCTTGCTGTTATACCATGCTTATTAACATGCTTAAGGAGGATATAGATCGTTTGCATGGCATTTCATCAGGGTCTACAATCACTTGCCCATCACTATAAATCACCTCTCGCACAGCCTGTGGGAGAATTTTTAGAGATCAGTGGTCACCCTGTGAGCACCCCAAGCACTGAGAACTTCTTGACAACAGTGTAAGCTTCAAGGAATGTCAAAGGTCAAATTGTGTTTGGTGAACAGCTGAGGGAGGAAAGAACTGTTGCTGAATGTACCGATAAGCAGGATTTTAATTAAAACATAGAAGTAGATAACTAGGTGAGTGAACAGCTGGGGCTAGCCAATCATATAGTAGAGATGCTTGTTTGAACTATGCATGTAACCAATTATTGCTTGAGTGTTGCGTGGCGCGGGAGAAAATTGTCTATATTAGCTGAGCTATCTGTGCAATAAAGTGGCATTTACCCTGATCATATTGGTCGTGGTGTATCTGTCCGTGCTTCCGCGTGAACAGTTGTTGTTTTTTTTTTTTTAAAAACCTCATTGATCCCTTGGATTTCAGTTTCAAAATACCTCATTTTTTATTTTACCTCAAAGAATAACCTTGGTAAACCTCAGAGGCATGTTCTATGGTTAAGTACTTTAGTTGGATATAGTACATTAAGTTCTCTTCCTAAATTGGCAATTTTTGAGTCATAAAACTTGGTCATCTGCATTATGTGGTAGAGAAAGATGCCATCTCTCTTCTCTCTTTTCTTTTTTTTTATTTCATTGTTTGAGAGAACGCAGTGCTTGTATCTATGATGACAAAATATATATTACACTTGGTAGCTAGGGTAGAGGAATTGGTTTATAAATAGAAATTGTGCATGCAATGGTTTGTGTTAACTTGCTGCATGTGTTTTTCTGGAAGGCTTAATAATGGAACAAAGATCTTTAGGTTTCTATAAACCCTTATGACAGGGATTAGCTCCATTTTCATGCATAACAGGAGTATTTCTGATGCTTACTACCTCAGTGAAATGGGAGTTGTGGACACATAATACTGTTTAATTATAAAGACTGACAAGGAGAAAGATAAAGTTTGGATATAGGGCACGGTAAAGATGGGTGAAACTGCAGAATGAGTTACTAAAATGGAAAAAAAAAAGTTACAAGGATAACTAAACTTGAATATAAATATCAGTATTTAGTCAAGATTGCCTATGCCTTCTGTAATTACTTTATTTAACATTTTTAGGGTTTTTCTATATTAGATATGTCTTTGATTTGTGGGGAAGTTGTTTTAGTTTGTTTTTAAGAATGTGGGGTTTTTAATAAGTATTTTATTTTAATCAGTTTAATTTTGTTTGTTTTCAGAATGAGATTAGGAGGAAATTAATTGCTTTGCCTATAATCTTTGAGAACAGTTTTTAGTGTACTCTTCTTTTGGAGTAAGACCTAAAAAATGGAAGATATATCATCTGGGTGTTAAATTTCTGCTGTTGCTGTGAAACTTTAGGCAAGAGACAAGCCTGCTGGACGGAAGGGAGAAACAAACACCAAATTCTGTGTGCTCAGCGAAGGCTTATTATAGTAGGAAAGCTGAATTCTCTGCAGATTCCTTCTTTGAAGAAAAAAAACCCAACCAAACAAAAAAAACCCAAAACCCACAACTACCCCAAACCAAAAGTTCATAACAAATTTAAAGCGTTTAGAAGCTTGAAAATGCAGATTAGTGGTGCCCATGATAGAAGTCTCTTTTTTTCTTTTTCTTTTTAACTTGATTGTATGCTAGATTTTCAGGTGTATTTTGCTTCATTTAGTGTGAAAGATGGATCATTTAGTATGGGTGAGGCATCAAAGCTGTACTGTGAAGCACTTAAATATATTCAAATGCTGTGTTATGTGTTTTGGGCTATCTGTGTATTTCCTCCAAAATTCTGAAGATAAGTATAAACTTAAAACCAGAGTGTAAACAATATTTATAGATTATTTTATCTAGCATTTTGAATTCTAAATGGATTTTTAGATGCTTTTTGCTAGAAATCAGACTTCTGATGAACTAAAAAAAGCTGTAATATTTTTTGTCTTCATTTCATTTATACCCACAAATTTTTCATTTATCAAAATGCATCATTTCCCTGTGAAAACTTAGCAATTTTTTTGTATGTTAAGAATACACATTGCCATAGCATAAAAGCAGGAAGTAGTAGGCATCAGTAGCTGGAAACCTGAAGGTGAAATATTTCTCCTGAAATTTGGAAGAGCAACGTTAGCTACCTGTGCTCTGGTACCTTTGATTTCAGATAGTTCAATCTTATTTTTTTCAGAACCTCCATATATAGTGCAGTCTTCTGAAAGTATGGAGGGGAAGGACCAGTTCTAGTGGTTGATATTTTGCTGTAGAACTTACTGACAGATTAATAGGATCAAGCCTTAAGCCCTTTAAGACCAAGATATAAAGTGGTCTTTGATACAGGTTACCAAATCTGGTTATTTTAAAAAAAAAAAAATAAATCTTTCAGAAGAATAACTTCATGGGCAAAAACCCAAAGCCTTTTATGTATGTACAGTTGTATTCACTGGCCTTCACAGAGAGAAACAAACTACCTTATTTTGAATTTTTATGGTCTTATAATGGTGGACCAGTATTTCAGTCATGGTGAGTAGGCACTGTGTTTGATCAAACCCCAGGTGAAATCAATGGGAGGCTTTCTTTTGTTCATGCTGTTTTCTTTTTCCCATTTTTTTTTTTTTTTGTGCTTGGTATTAGACTATAGATAAAATGTAAGATATATTGTTTTATAACCTACACATAGATGCCAGCAAAACTTTGGCACAAGCATTCTTGAAGGTCTGAGTTGGATTGGATTTGCTTAACTGAGCACTGATAATATCTTGATACAGGGGAGAAACTACAGTCATCATTACATATCAATTCATCTTCAGGAAATAAGAACATTAAACTGTACTTATATATTAAATATATTTAAAAGCACTTTTAGTTTCATTGCATGCATATTTTTTATCTTCACTGACATGTTAATTCACTTGAATGTGAGGGGTTTTTAAGGACTTCAAATATACTAATGTTGAGGTCTAGCACTGGAAATAAGAGATTAGAGCAGTATATAGCTTGAACATTCATCAAAATATTTTTTTTAAATTGAAGAATGCTTTATTAGTCTCTCTTGAGCTTCTATTTCAAGCTTCTTTAAGC
The DNA here is from genome assembly GCF_000708025.1 of Charadrius vociferus. Classification (NCBI taxonomy): domain Eukaryota; kingdom Metazoa; phylum Chordata; class Aves; order Charadriiformes; family Charadriidae; genus Charadrius; species Charadrius vociferus. Next base: position 10,739 of record NW_009650069.1, read on the forward strand.
AGACACTGGTGTAGTTAAAAATCTAACTGTGGCTCAAAAGTATATGGATTTACTTGTTGGTTTAATACTTGGTGGTGAAGTGCAGTAGTGAACCTTATAGCTAATTTGACTTTTATTTGTGTAAAATGAAATACTTTTGTTATAAACAGCGGTGACAAATTTTTATCCACGCCAATCAGGATTATCCAAATAGAATTTATTGAGCAAGCAATAAACAGTCAAAACAGCGCTGGACGGCCGGGGAGTCTCCGCTCCACCAACGGCGCGCACCTTACCCTCGCTAGAGCCCCCTTCTTATAGTCCTTTAGGTCCGAGTTAAAATCTTGACTGACATGGCTTTCTCTGATTTCTTCTCTGGTTTATCTTTCCTGTTGATAAGGGCCCTCTTCCTTGCTTTCTGGTGATAGTGGATGAAGACAGTATTCGTCCTCCGCACTGTAGGTCGTGGCCTTTTCCCTTTAGGGCATGTATACTCCTTACATACCATACATACTTGTTAAACCTAAGCAATCAGGACTCGCACATCTTGTTTGCTTAGCCTGATATCGCGGTTACAAGGGTTCCAGTAATTTCCAAAAATCTGCATATTATACAGAGCTAACATACCGGTTTGATTAACAAATACATAACATGAATCCATCACACTTTGAAATAAATTATGTTGCACTGAACATTTTAACTTTTGGGTTAAAAATGTTTTCACGAAGTATGAAACAAGTTCAAAGGAGAACATACGTTTAGTGATGAGGATAGCTAGCAAAATAGAGAAAATTACTTAAATACTCAGAAATACTTGGAAAAAAAAATCTGAGTCAACTGAAGATGTTTTTGGGAAGGGAGTGGACATCAATGCTTCATACTCTTAATTTGTAGTCTTATTCCGATACATCAAATGGATGAGTTCTGTATTGCTAAATCCATGTTTTTATCATCGGCTCTAGAATAACTGATGTCCTAGTGAGCTGGTTTTTGAACTGTGCATTTGTTTTGTTGGATTTTTAAGTCTCATAATATTTTTGAGTGCGTGGTGGTCTTGCAGTGAAAAACATGAAAACAAAGCTACATAAGGTGCATTGGAGGACACTAAAGCAGTGCTGATTTAAAATGTCTAGAATACTTGCATGGCAATCAGCTCAACTTCATTCCTAAGTTTCTTTTGATATATCTATAGCTGAAGATGTCCTCACATCATCAGAAATCATAGATAAGCTTGGCTTTTGAAAACCTGTAGAGTAGGGAATAAATGGTAATCTTAAATTTATCCAAAATGGCTAGATTTGCAAATGAAGGTAATAAACTTTGTTGAAACTATTGCTTTCTTGTTTGAGGAACTGGTATAATATGCTGAATTATGCTGTGATAGTCTCAAAGTCTGTTTAGGAAGGGCTGTATGCCAGTTTCTGTTTACATTCTAAGCTATAAATCCTGCAGACTTATATAGCTTTTCTTTATGTGAACTCATACCAAAATGTTTTGCCGAGTTCTTTATTATTTTTTTTTAAGTTCCCTTACAAAAGGCTGGGCTGGATAACAACAAAATGGCAGGTGAAATTGTCAATAAACGTAATGCATGTACAGAAAGGTGATGATAACCTCCAACAGTATACGTGCACATTTGTATGCATTTAATTAGCTATTGCTCCTGAGGAAAAAACTATGAGAGTTCTCTGAAAATAACTTGCCTTTCAGTATTTTTAGAGGAAAGAAAGGTTTTCCATTGTTAAAAAACAAACAAACAACAAAAGACAAACAAAATAAAAAACCCAAACAAACAAACCAACCCACAAGAAAACCAACCCACCAACCCCACCCCCCCAAAAAAAACCCTAAACCCCACAAAATATATACAAAGGTACGATATTGTTTTCTATCTGTGGTATACTTGCATCTTGAACACTGCAGATTTACTTTCTCACTCTCAAATCATACTGTAGAATCAGAATAGTTACAGGATGGCACTAAGGATGGTAAGGGTATTTCCCTGCAAACAGCCTCAATGCAAGGACACAGTAAATGAATCAGATTGCCTTAGTTTGGCAAGTATCTGATTCATGTAAGATGGAGATCTATAAATCATTAATAGTATGGTAAAGGAAATATTGAATGATTTCTTTCGGTCTTTCTCATACAAAAAAAAAGTGGGGGCCCTCAATAAATTTGTGGTGCTTTAAAAATAATTAAACTCTTATTAAATGAACCTCAAGTGCTCTGTGGCAATAATTTCCACAGTTTAATTATGGACACAAAGTAAATATGTAGTCTAGAAAGAGACAGACCCAACAGTGGCTATTAACAAAGATTCAGATTAGCCATCAGCTCAGGAAGCCCTTAAGCCATTCAGGTAACAGAATTTGGAAGATAATCACTCTATTCATACCTTATGTCTTAATTTTTTTTTCTTCATGTGTTAGTTATTACAGTTGGAAGCAAGGGCTGGGACAGCTTTGGATCTGACCTAAGATTAGGGTATATGAGGAAAGACAGAATCAGAGTCTACATTCAAAAACGCATCTTGATGAAACTCTGAAAGGATTTTAAGCATGCAGAAAATACTAAATTGTGTGTCCCTGTGAGGATAAGAATAAAGGAGGATGAAAACTGGAGATGTTTGGGGTTTTTTTTCTTTCACAGTGTTGGAGGTAGTTGGAGAGTTTGAAGTAATGTTATGCAGGCTGTGGAGGGCAAGGAAAGTGACTTACAAAGGTCTTCAAAGACAGAAAAACTTGATTGTGAGACTGTAAATTTTGCAAGTCCATGTTTACCTAAATCTGTAAATATATTGAAATCTGGTACTGTTTTTCAGTAGTGCCTTGAAAAAGTTTTCTGTAAGCTTTCATGATCTTTGCTGACTTTATACTAGATCTTGTAGGGCTTTATTTGCAGTTATTACAGTACCCCCATTCTTGAGTATTTATATGTGTTTATTCAGATTTCTTCTTGTCTAATACTTAAGTGTCCTTATTTACCTTTTTTCAGTATATCTGTATATAAAAATTGTCAACCATATTTTGATGAATTCTTGACGTATGTGCTTAACAGTTTGTCTGTTGTATATATTAAGTGTTTTTAACTGAAGATTTAAAAATCCATCCAATCCTTTTCATCCACAAAAGGAACAATCCTGAAACACTCAAGCCCACTTCCTTTAACATACAAGCTCACTTGCTTAGACAAAGTTTTCAAGTAACTAGTAGAATGTCTGACTTTTTAAAACAAAGCAAATCAAAACAAAACAAAAAATTAAAATCTTCTTTTGAAGGTGAACCTTTTTTTAGCCTGGAGCTCAGTCAAGGAAATTGGAATGTAAATAAAGGTTGTGTGACATACATGTGGATAAATAGGGAAGGCATAACTTAGGGTGCACAATTTAGCCGTAATCCTGTCAATTGCCAATATAAAATACTTTAACTTAGTGGTTTTAATGCTCCTTTATATACACATCTGCGTGTGGGGAAAAAAAACAACAGTTGAATAATTCCGGTCATTCCTCTTACTCTTCCCATAACCTTATACATAGAATGGTTTAGGTTGGAAGGGACCTTAAAGATCATCTAGTTCCAACCCCCCTGCCATAGGCAGGGACACCTCCCACTAGACCAGGTTGCTCAAAGCCCCATCCAGCCTGGCCTTGAACACCTCCAGGGATGGAGCTTCCACAACTTCTCTGGGCAACCTGTTCCAGTGCCTCACCACCTATACATATTCTAACATATTCTTCATATGCACTACAGGGACTTTATCACCTTCCACAGTATGTGGAAGTTTTGATTGGGCAGAATTGTAAACACGCTCGTGACCTGCAACTGAGGTTTCAAAAAACACATATGACACTTATCGTTGTTTAGTCTTGTGTGCTTGGCAAGTAGAACATCTGTGTTCAGGTAACACAGGCCTGTGATAGGCATGTTTGATAGGGTGCCTCTGAGTCAGTCTGAGATTCCTGCCCTGCTGTTGGAAGGATCAAAGCACAGTGGTAAACTATGCTTGCTTGAATCCCTGATATACAGGCAAGAACAGCAGGTTCAGTAACACTTTCTAGAAAGGACCAAGTTCCGCGGTGCCTGCGTTCCTGCTTGAGTGCCTCTGCTGCTTGAGTGCTGCTTTGGAGACCCCCAACTTCATAAGGTATCGATATTAAATTTACTCTCTGCATTTCATCTGTGGTTTTGTGGTTGTTCCTGCATCCTGCCTGTGTTGGCTCACACAACATCTATTGGGATTTGACAACGCCCATCTTGCCATTTTATTACAAAAAACTGGATCTCCTGTGCAGGTCCCTTGACTTTACTTCATTTTATGGCAAAACCAGCTTTCCATGATGTCATCAATGTATTGCAGGTGTTGTGGAACTCCACCCTGTTCCAGTGTAGTCTGGATCGGTCCATGCCAAACTGTAGGGCTGTGTTTCCACCCCTGGGGCAGTCAATTCTAAGTGTACTGGACGTCCCTCCAAGTGAAAGCTAACTGTGGCCTGCACTCTACTGCCAAAGGGACTGAGAAAAATGCATTAGCAGTATCAATCGTGGCATACCACTTAGCTGCCTTTGACTCCACTTCATATTGAAGTTCTAGCATGTCTGGCATGGCAGCAGTGGCGTGACTTCATTCAGGCCACAATAGTCCACTGTTAGCTTCAACTCTTCATTAGACTTTCACACTGGCCCTATGGGACTGTTAAAAGGTGAGCAAGTCCTGCTGATCACTCCTTGAGTCTCTAGTTGACGAATCAGCTTATGGATGGGAATCAGGGAGTCTCGCTTGGTGCGATATTGCCACTGATAAACCGTTGTAATAGCGAACGGCACCTGTTGTTCCTCGACCCTCAGCAGCCCCACAATAGAAGAGTCCTCTGAGAAACCGGGCAAGGTGAACAGCTGTTTCATTTCCTCCATCTCCAAGGCAGCTACACCAAAAGCCCACCTGTATCCTTTTGGGTCCTTAAAATACCCTCTCCTGAGGTAGTCTATGCCAAGGATGCACAGAGCCTCTGGACCAGTCATGATGGATTTCTTTTGCTACTCATTCCCAGTTAGGCTCACTTTACCTCCAATACAGTTAACTGTTGGGATCCCTCTGTCACTCCAAAAATATAGATGGGTGCTGCTCCTCTACAGCTTGGTAACATGAGGGTACATTGTACACCGGTGTCTACCAGAACCTTATACTCCTGGGAGTCTCACGTGCCAGGCAATCGAATCCACACAATCCAGTAAATCCGGTTGTGCCTTTCGTTCACCTGGCTGGAGGCAGGGCCCCTCTAGTTACAATCGTAGTATCCGCTATCAACTAATGGGTTTGTGTAGAACACATTGGTTCGAATCCCATCTTTGTTATTCACTTCTTGTAAATACAAATCGGAACTTTGTTTAAGAGGGTCAGAAAGCCTTTGGCTGTGTCTAGGGAGCTGCCCACTGGAAACTGGAGCAGCAATTTTCCAGAAAGAGCCTCCATTTGTGATTGTTTTTCCTTACAACTCACATACCCGTGCCTCTAGGGTCAATGAACATTTTCCATCCCACTTATCCGACAATCATAGAATGGTTAGAGTTGGAAGGGACCTTAAAGATCATCTAGTTCCAACCCCTCCTGCCATGGGCAGGGACACCCTCCACTACGCTAGGTTGTTCAAAGCCCCATCCAGCCTGGCCTTGAACACTTCCAGGGATGGGGCATCCACAACTTCTCTGGGCAGCCTGTTCCAGTGCCTCACCACCCTCACAGTAAAAATTTCTTCCTAATATCTAACCTAAATCTACCCTCTTTCAGTTTAAAACCGTTATCCCTCGTCCCATCACTACACTCCCTCATAAAGAGTCCCACCCCATCTTTCTTGTAGGCCCCCTTTATGTACTGGAAGGCTGCTATAAGGTCTCCCCGGAGCCTTCTCTTCTTCAGGCTGAACAAGCACGGGCTGCAAGCACGCATTGTCAGCTCATGGTGAGCTTCTCATCAACCAACAGCCCCAAGTCCTTCTCCTCAAGGCTGCTCTCAAACCATTCTCTGCCCAGCCTGTATTTGTGCTTGGGATTGCCCTGACCCAGGTGCAGGACCTTGCCCTTGGCCTTGTTGAACTTCGTGAGATTTACACGGGCCCACCTCTCAAGCCTGTCCAGGTCCCTCTGGATGGCATCCCTTCCCTCCAGC
>NW_009650069.1:17371-26586 GCF_000708025.1 Charadrius vociferus
ATCTCAAATATGATGTATAGCAGCTTAGCAACTTCAGTTGGGTAACTGGCTAACTGCCAGTTCCCTCAGGACCCGCGGATGTATCTCATCAGGTCCCATGGACTTGTGCACCTTCAGGTTCCTCACGTGGTCTCGTACTTGATCTTCACCTACAGTGGGCGGTTCTTCATTTTCCCAACCCTTGCCTTTGCCTTCTGCATCATGGGTAGTGTGGCTGCAGTCTTTGCCAGTGGAGACTGAGGCGAAAAAGTCATTGAGTACCTCAGCTCTGCCTCTGTCCCGGGTGACCAGCTCTTCCGTTTCCTTCCAGAGAGGGCCCACATCTTCCCTAGTCTTTCTTTTCTCGCTGACATACTTAGAGCAGGATTTTTTGTTTGTCTTAATGTCCCTGGCCAGATTTAGTTCTATCTGGGCTTTAGCTTTCCTAACCTGATCCCTGGCTGCTCGAATGATTTCTCTGTATTCCTCCTAGGCTACTCCCCCCCGTTTCCACTCCCTATAGGCCTCCTTTTTACTTTTGATCATGTCCAGGAGCTCCCTGTTCATCCATGCAGGCCCTCCTGGCTTTTCTGCCTGCCTGCTTTCTTTGTTGGGATGCATCGCTCCTGAGCTTGGAGGAGGTGATCCTTGAATATTAACTAACTTTCTTGGGCCCCTCTTCCTTCCAGCGCTTTATTCCATGGCACCATACCAAGCAGCTTCTTCAAGAGGCCAAAGTCAGCTCTCCCAAAGTCCAGGGTGGTCAGCCTGCTGAGTACCTTCCTCGCTGCCTTGAGGATCTTGAACTCCACCATTTTATGGTCACTATAGCCCAGGCTACCCCTGAGTTTGACACTGCCTACCAGCCCCTCCTTGTTGGTAAGGACAAGGTCCAGCATAGCTCCTCTCCTCATTGGCTCCTCTACCACTTGGAGAAGGAAGTTGTCGTCAATACAATCCAAGAACCTCCTGGATTGCCTATGCCCGGCTGTGTTACCCTTCCAACAGATATCGGGGTGGTTGAAGTCTCCCATGAGGACAAGGGCCTGCGAACACGATGTCGCCCCTATCTGTCTTTAGAGGGCCTCATCCACTCAGTCTTCTTGGTCAGGTGGTCTGTAGCAGACCCCCACTGTCATGTCCCCTGCTCCCGATTTCCCTTTAATCCTGACCCATAGGCTCTCAGTCAGCTCTTTATCCATCCCTAGGCCGAGCTCCATGCACTCCAGCTGGTCGTTGACATATAGGGCAACACTGCCTCCTCATTTCCCCTGCCTCTGTTCCCTAAAGACCTTAATCTTCTATGGTTTTTCTCTTCTGAATACTTAATTTTTTAGCATTCTCTATAGTTCTGGAAAGAATATTCACTACTGCACTTTACAGTGCAATAACATTCTTGTTTAGTCATCTTTCTGTGTGTCCTAACATCTTGTTTGCTCTTTTTAGCTTGTTACTGCCTTTACAGTCTGTATCTTTATTGAACTGTGTATGTTTTTCTCCTATATGTTGATTCAGGTAAACCCCCTGTGGTTTGTATTGCTAGTCTCAGGCTCCAGATATGTTAAGGGCTTTAGACCTTCCAATCTTAGTTAGCTCGCATGTATTAACATTAAAAGTCCATGTTGGTATTTGTTAGGATAAACACAGTAAAACTGTAAAGTCCATTTTACAGCTGAGCGCTTTCAGTTTGAGGCTGTACATATGGAATTATAATATATTTTGGGAAATAGTGCTAGGTTTGTTTTACCAGCTGGGAGCGTGGTTAAATTAAAATGTGCAAGACTTAAATTTGAGAAGTCCCTGAATGGATGATGAAGATGAAATGCATATGTTCTTGCTAATATATCCAGCAGGATGTGGTTGGAATTGGTTGTTTGGCCTCCTGGATTGTGTTGAATGAAGGTAGCTAAGTGTTTTGAGCTGAAACACTCCTTGTGTTGAAGCTGTTTTCCTTTTTGTCTATTGCGTCTACCACCTATAGTGCTTCCTCAACTTACTTTTTTTTTCTTTTTCTTTTTTTCTTACAATTAACTGACCTGCTGTTGTTACATCTTGGTTTTTCCTCCTTTTCTGCCTATTACAAGTCCATCTAGGAGAATGATAATGAAGGGAGCTGGAGAGATGTGACAGATCTCTGCCAAAGCTATGATGTGACCTGGCCTAAGTCTATTTTTACCAGTCTTGTCCCAGATGTCTTCAGAAAGAACCTGGAAAGTATTCAAGACCCTTGAGGGCTCTTTATTTAGAAGATGTATACTATATAAAACTTAACAAAATCCTATAGTTGCAGGCCTGTATCTCATGTCTTCTCACAGTAAGCTTACTTTACTCTCTTCAAAATTCAACATAGCAACAATCTGAACTTTTCCAGAGAAGAATGTTTCTGTGCTCCAGTAGAAGAGTCTTGCCCCTCTGATTCATTCTCACTTGCTCACAGGCTAAACTAGGGAACTAGGGACCTCCTTTCAGTTTTCCTCTGAAGAACTAATCAGTTTTCTTTCGTAAATAAATCCACATGGTGTAGAATTGTGTTCTTTTATATTCTGTTACTCTGAAACAATAGCTGATGGAAATAGTCGATTACGTGATGTGTTGAAGTTAATGGCTTCTGTTGTTTCTTCTTCTTCTTGTGTGCTTTCTGACAACCAACTTTTCTCTTTATTACAGCTGTGGCCTTCTCTTAATTAAACTACCTACTCCTCATTTTTTGTGTGCCTTAGCAGAGTTTCCGGGAGGATCTGCTCCATGATCTTGCCAGGCACAGACGTGAGACTGACTGGCCTGTAGTTCCCTGGGTCTTCTTTTTGAAAAATGGGGGTTATGTTTCCCCTTTTCCAGTCAGCGGGAACACCAGACTGCAATAACTTCTCAAACATGACAGATGATGGCTTAGCAACTTCATCTGCCATTCCCCTCAGGACCTGCAGATGAATCTCATCAGGTCCCATGGACTCGTGCACCTTCAGGTTCCTCGGATGGTCTTAAACCTGGTCTTCTCTTACAGTGGGCGGTTCTTCATTTTCCCAGTCCCTGCCTTTGCCTTCTGTGACTTTGGCGGTGTTGCTAGAGCAATTGACGGTGAAGACTGAGGCAAAAAAGTCCTTAAGCACCTCAGCCTTCTCCATGTCCTGGGTGATCAGGTCTCCCGTTTCCTTCAGGAGAGAGCCCAGATTTTCCCTAGTCTTCCTTTTGTCACTGATATACCTATAGAAAGCTTTCTTGTTGCCCTTAACATCCTGGACAGATTTAATTCTATCTGGGCTTTAGCTTTCCTAAGCTGATCCCTGGCTGCTCAGACAATTTCTCTGTATTCCTCCCAGGCTACCTGTCCTTGCTTCCACCCTCTGCAGGCTTCTTTTTTTGTTTGAGAATGTCCAAGAGCTCCTTGTTCCTCCATGCAGGCCTCCTGTGGTTTTTGCCTGACTTCCTCTTTGTTGGGATTCATCGCTCTTTAGCTTGGAGGAGGTGGTCCTTGAATATTAACCAGCTCTCTTGGGCCCCTCTTCCTTCCAGGGCTTTATCCCATGGCACTCTGCCAAGCAGATCCCTGAAGAGGCCAATGTCTGCTCTCCTGAAGTCCAGGGTAGCAAGCTTGCTGTGTGCCCTCCTCGCCACCCCAAGATCATGAACTCCACCATCTCATGGTCACTGCAGCCAAGGCTGCCCTTGAGCTTCACATTACCCACCAGCCCTTCCTTGTTGGCGAGAACAAGGTCCAGCATAGCAACTCTTCTCTTTGGCTCGTCTATCACTTGGAGAAGGAAGTTATCGTTGACCCATTCCAGGAACCACCTGGATTGCTTATGCTCTGCTGTGCTGTCCCTCCAACAGATATTGGGGTAGTTGAAGTCCCCCATGAGGACCAGGGCTTGCAAATGTGAGGCTGCTCCTATCTGTCAATAGAGGGCCTCATCCGCTCTGTCTTCCTGGTCAGCTGGCCTGTAGCAGACCCCCACTGTAATGTAACCTGTCCGTGCCTTCCCTTTAATCTTGACCCATAAGCTCTCAGTCAGCTCCTCCTCCATCCCCAGGTGGAGCTCCATGCACTCCAGCTAGTCCTTGACATAGAGGGTGACACCCCCTAACTCATCTCCCCTGCCTGTCCTTCCTGAAGAGCTTCTGTATTTCCATTCCAACACTCCAGTCATAGAAGCCATCCCACCATGTCTCTGCAATGCCAATAGCCCTGCAGGCATGCGCACATCTCTAGCTCCTCCTGTTTATTCCCCACACTATGTGCATTTGCATAGAGGCATTTAAGTTAGGCCCCTGATGAAGCTAGCTTACTGGCTGGAGTGGCTTTGTGCTGCACTCCAGGTGCTCTCCTGTTGACCTGTGGTCCTTGTCCAGGCTCTGGGCATCTATTACTGGTACTGGCATCATACTGGTAGGCGTGGGATGGATTGAGGTTCCCCTCCCCCAGCAAGTCTAGTTCAAAGCCCTCTTCACGAGCTTGGCAAGCCTTTGACCAAAGACTTCCCCTTCTCTGACAAGTGGACCCCATCGGGCCCCAGTAGACCTTGTTTCTGAAAGCAAGTCCCTTGGTCTAAGTAGCCTGTCTGTGGCACTAGTCCTGTAACCATTTGTTGATTTGCCAGATTCAATTGGCCCTATTGACCCCCTTCCCTCTGACCAGGAGGACTGATGAAAAAAACTACCTGTGCCCCAGAGTCCCTGACTCTGAGCTCCTAGGGCTCTATAAACATTCTTGATAGTCCTCAGGCTGCTCCTGGCTTTATCACTGGTGCCCACATGAAACCACAGGAGTGTATAACAGTCAAAGGACTGTACAAGGCTTGGTAGTCTCTTGGTGACACCCCTGATATGAGCCTGCAGCAAGCAGCACACCTCTCTAGAGAGTGCATCAGGTCAGATTCCTCATGTCCTCTCCCTCGTCACACAGGTAAAACCACAGGGTGACTCGTGGTGTATACCCTCTATATCCTCTCTCGAGCAGAAAATCACTTATTCCTAATAGGTGAGATACAGGTCCCTACAGGTGGAGAGTAGGACCTATCCTCTTTGAGTTGCTGGAACTCCAGCAGCTTCAACAGTTTTTCAAACAGCTTTTTGGATTTCTTGGACAGTCTGTCCACAGGCAAGATGCAGGCCCGTAGGGAAGCAGAAATATTTTCTTCGTATTGCTGGAGTTGGCCAGCCACTACATCCACCGTTGGTGCCTGTTTGTCTTTCCAGCCCATTGTTGCGAATAAGCTGGCATATGACAATGGTGCACTCTTTACATACTTCCACCATATGGGTCGGGTACATTGGACTTCATCTGGATCTGTGGGTGACTGCACGTTATCCAGATCATAATAAAGCAGCTCCTGCATAGTTAATTCTCTCAGGTACTGGATACCTCTCTCCATGGTCATCAACTTGGCTAGGTGACATACAATATCTTTCTTAAAGGGATACCTTTCTTTCATGGCTAACAGAAGTCGCCTCCAGAGGCTAAGGGCTTGTGTCCTTTTTCCAAGCACCTTGTTAATACCACCTTTTCCTTAGATAGAGGGTAGGGAAGCCAAGCAGCTGGGATCTCTAATTCCAAGCTACTGGATCCATTATGCCAGCATCGGAGCAGCCAGGTGACAATGTACTTGCCTGGACAACAACTTAAATCTTTTCATATATCTCATAGCTCACCCAGGAATAAGGATTCGGTGATTACCTCTGGTTCTTCCTCCTGTTCTCATGACGACCCTGGTTCATCTTCACCCCTGTGATTATTTTTTTTTTTTAGTGTATTTCTTATCTGTATAAGATATCGGCATGGGTTGGCTCTCTGGTTCAGTAGGCGCAGCGCTCATCATGAGGGTTGGAGTAGCCGCAGTGCCTGTCACCAGGGTTTGAGCAGCGTGCCCACATCTGCACCGAGCACCAGTAGCAGATGGGGTGATATTTTACTGAATAGCTCCCCCTTATAGCCTGGGCATGGGTCACATGGTATGGAATAGCTGGGTCCCCTGCAAATTAACCCCATCCCTGCCGGAACCAGAACATTATCCACCCCTTATTCCATACCATCAACACCATGCCCAGATCTTGCAGTTCCCAATTAATTACCATTACTTTATCCTGTATTTTATATATATGTACATATATACACATAGATATTTACTTCCCATAGTCTATGGGCCATCCCTCTAAAATGTCCATTGAGCTCACTTAGTCCATGGTGGTAGGCTCCATCTGTGAGAACAGCCTGTCAGGGCACATGAGATGGTGTGTGGTGCTGGACTGGTATTTGGAGCTCATGGCTGGTGTACCCGGTGCAGTCCATGCCCACGGTCCACACCTTGAGGATGTCGATCTCAAGCAAGTTGCTGGGCGTCAGCTGCTGAGGTCAGTTCTTATTACATCATCACTGCCCTTGACTCAGTCTCATCAAAGTCCATCTGTCATTGGTTTGGGTGATTCTTACTTTAGTACCATTGATAGCAATCATAGTAATGATGACATACAGTGGCAGGGTTATTTAGCATTTAACATCATAAAATTTCATTCACTGGCTATTCTCAACCAAAATCAAATCCCCATGAGGTACGCATCAGACCTCCCCATACTCCCGTATCACTCAACAAGTGCACTCAGGTCCTTGTGCAAAAGCAATCCCATGCATTGTATCGTTCTATCTTCCCCGAGGCTGGTGCGTGATAGGGAATGTGATATACCCACTCAATGCCATGCTCTTTGGCACAGGTGTCTATGAGGCTGTTTGGGAAATGAGTCCCATTGTCTGACTCAATTCTTTCTGGGGTGCCATGTCACCATAAGACTTGCTTTTCAAGGCCCAGGATAGTGTTACGGGCAGTGGCATGGGGCATGGGGTATGTTTCCAGCCACCCAGTGGTTGCTTCCACCATTGTGAGCACGTGGCGCTTGCCTTGGCGGGTCTGTGGGAGTGTGATATAATCAATCTGCCAGGCCTCCCCATATTTATATTTTAGCCATTGTCCTCCATACCAAGGAGAAAATTGAGTGGGGAAACATGGGGAAATCAACCCCATCCCTGCTGGAACCAGGTCAGGGAGGAATACATCTTTGGTACCTTGGAAGCTGTAATCTCTATTCTGTTCTATTAGGTCAATGACTTTCTGAGTGGTTTGCAACTTCCAAGGTACCAAAGTGATTTGCTGCTACCCAGAAAGTTGTCGACCTAATAGAAACAAAGATGGGAAGCAAGGACCTGCCTTTAAGGACGTAGTGCAGAGTGTGTTCATTGAATACTTTTCTGGAGTCTCCTTCTGACTCTCTGCTTTCCACAAAATGAGATCTTCTCATGAAGAAAAATATTAAGGTAACTTGATTGCTTTCCTTCCCCTTGCATGAGAATATCTCTGGCTGCTCTAGGTAAGACTATTTGTGGCCAGACTTGCCACTGAGACAAACAGCTCTGCCCCACCTTCAAGGAGAGGGGGAGAGAGAGAAAGAGACTTATGAGTTTAGAAGGAACTAAACTACTTTAATTTATTATTAATATTTCATTAATAAAAAGGAAATAATGAAATATATACAAAACCGTATCAAACTCCCAGGATGATGATCATGTCATCAGTAGGCACTGGGAAAGTCCCAGACTAGACTCAGTGACAGATGGGAACTGGATTCTGGATCTGGATTCAGGAATGCACCCATTGGGATCAAAGGCAGACGAACAGACAGTTTTCCTCAGATGCTGGCCATTGAAGAAAAGAGAGCTGACCCTTTGGTGCCTCAGCTTTTATACTGAGTATGAGGCAGATGGGATGGAATACCCTGTTGGTCAGTTTTGGGTCACCTGTCCTGTCTGCTCCTCCCCACAGGTGAGACCTCTCTACCCTTTTCTGCTTCCAACTCTCCAACAGGGCATATAACAAAGTTAGCTGACCTTGGTTGTTATAGCAATAAGTATAAGCAAGAGCCTCTCTGCGTACCATGCCTTACAGCTAATCAGGCCTTATCATTCTGAGAGCGAACAGTGTATGCACAATATGCTGTTAATTTCAGAGATTTTCAGAGAGTTCAGTTAGTTAGAAGAGGCTTAGCTGCAAATTAAAATTACTCAACAGAAAATTGGTTCTGTTTTACCCCAAACCAGGTCAAATACACATTTCCAAGCTTCTGGCATGCTGATAAAAAGTTAACTTCCCTGAATTTTTTTTTTATTCATTTGACGCTACTGCCCCATGAGTGTTCTGAGATGCTTTTGCTGGCAGCAAGTGGCCACAGTGTTATCCTGAACTTAACTAGATTATCCAAAGAGTGACAAAGATCTCTGTGGCTGAGGACTCTTAGTCCAGGAATCAACCCAGTATCCTTGATCTTCTGAGCATTTGCAGCTTTTGATTTCCAGGACTCTTGTCCTTTATTCTTGAACTTTCTCGTTCTGAATTTGTCACCTTGAAACCTCAGATGCCTCTGGCTGGCATATCTGTTAAATGGTTGTTGGGACAAGTAGTGTACTCTAGTCTCAGGTCATGGGTATCCTACAAAATAGCAGTAAGGACTAAACTTAGCATTTCTTTATGATCAAATAGGAAAAGAACCTGGACCGTTAACTTAGGCTACTTGTCAGATGTGAAGAAAACAAGCTTTTCAGTTTAAGGTTCATCCTCAGCTCCTGCCTAGCCACCACCCAGGAAGCAGCTGGGTTTTTTCACCTAAGACTGTTCCCCACTGGTGCTTAGATTCTGTCTTTACCTGTGTCCTGGTTCCGGCAGGGATGGGGTTAATCTCCCCAGGAGCAAGCAGGGGGCAGGTATTCCATACCACGTGACCCATGCCCAAGCTATAAGAGGAGCTAGCCCGGGGAGGAGAGCAGTTGCCACAGGGATGGGCTGCGGTGGTGTGGGTTCGATCTGGTTTGTGTGCTTTGCGGCGGTACTGTAATCGCGTTTTCATCTTCCCTTTTGCTGTTCTGTTAAATTGCATTCTTTTAACCCACGAGTTTTGCCCTGACGACTTCTTTTTCCACGACTGTGGGAGTTGTGTGAGCAGCTGCGTGGTTCTTTGTTGCTGGCTGAGGCCAAACCACGACAGTCCTTTTTGGCGCCCAACGTGGGGCCTGAAGGGTTGCAATAGCAAATTTCTTGTATCCATTTCCCATATTGGTTAGATAGTTGCTGGTTACAATGTTACTTCGTTTGTTTGCGTGGCTGTGCTTTGCAAATTCTTATATGCTCTATGTACTTCCCGTGATGCTGTTTGTTATCTCGGGGAGAGGGATCAGGGCTATAATTTTGCTGTCATGT
>NW_009650069.1:31931-35275 GCF_000708025.1 Charadrius vociferus
TCCTTGAGATCAACATCTTCAACCTTGGACCATGGGCATAGACTGCATCAGCATACACCCGTCCAGCACCACTCACCATCTCATGTGACCTGAGAGACTGTTCTCACAGATGGAGCCTACAATCATGGACTAAGTGAGTTTAATGGACATTTTAAGTGAGTTCAATGGACTTTTTAAGTGAGTTCTATGGACATGTTGGAGGGATGGCCCACAGACTATGGGAACTGTAAGATCTGGGCATGACACAGATGGTATGGAATAAGGGGTGGATAATGTCCTGGTTCCGGCAGGGATGGGGTTAACTTCCCCAGGAGCCGGCAGGGGGCAGGTATTCCATACCAGGTGACCCATGCCCCAGCTATAAGAGGAGCTAGTGGGGGCAAGGAGAGCAGTCACCACTTGGGGGTGGGCTGCAGTGGTGCGGTTCTGGTCGGTGCTCTTCGCGGTGGTACTGTAATCGCGTTTTCATCTTCCCTTTTGCTGTTCTGTTAAATTACATTCTTTTAACCCACGAGTTTTGCCCTGTCATTTTCTTTTTCCACGACTGTGGGAGTCGTGCGAGCGGCTGCGTGTTTCTTTGTTGCTGGCTGAGGCCAAATCACGACAACCTGTTGAATGGATGTTCCCTTTGAAACAATGAGAGCCTGTTCCTTCCTTCATCATTTTATGGCTTTGGAGTCAGGAAGTTAACATTGTGTGTGTGTGCCTTATCCAAGCTGCAGAATGCAAAGACCAAAGTGTCCATCTGTATTGTCCTTGCATATAATGAACATTAGATGTGATGTGGTCTTTTGCTTGTACTACAAGACATTTCAAATAGAATCCTCATCTATTCATGTTCATGGTCAATAATTCTAAGAGTTTGACTGTCTTGCTAGATCACAAGCTGCATACGTATATGCTATGAGACTGCTAAGCATCCGGGCAGGTCAGCTCAAGCAGTGCTAGGGAAGCACTTCTGTCCTGTGTATCTTTCTGGGGCTCTGTTCAGGCTTTTGTTAAGCATTCCACTATTGCTGCAGCCTCAAGGCATGATGTTAGTCTGTTCTTGTTCATGCAACTACTTGGGGACCTCCTTCCAGACAGTAGTCATTTGTAGAGTATGCTGCTTTGTGTCTTTTAAATGTGAAATGTGTATATGAACAGATGCATAAAGGGAAGGTACTCATCAGTAACTCTACTGCTTTGAACTGGTCCATCCTCATAAACATTTACAACTCCATCTTCTTCCTTGTTTCCCAAATTTCTAAAGCCTTGCAGGACCATGATCATCTGCTTAAGGTCACATGTAAATATGCATACTTGTATGGGTATTGATAAAGCAAAGGCTTCTTGGGTTTTCTGTGCCTTGCCATATGAATACCATCAGCATGAATGACTCTATGGATGACATACTTGGGATGGCAGTTAATGAAAAGGTGCTTCCCTTTTTTGTTACTTGTAAATACTTGCTCTAGGGAACAAAGATACAATTGTATTGTGCCTTCATAAATCTCTCTAGCTTGCACTGTGTGTGAATAATGTTTTGGCAGGCAAAACTTTATGAAGAAATGTTACTTTGAGGCTTCTTATTGTTTTAGAAATGATGGCTAACAAGAATGTTACTCACATTACTTAGTGATCCCGTGTCAATTCCATTATCAAACTACCTCATCTTTACCAAGGAATAGAAAAGGAAGACTTTTAACTGTATTGTTCTAACAGGAACTTGCTGTTTCAGAGTTCTGTGTAAATGGAAAGCATTGATTTCGCCAGTCATCCTTCACTGGTACATACATACGGTTTGATGTTTATTTGGAAATTCTTGTCTGTCCATTCATAAGCATTCCCTTTGGAAATCACAGTACATATGTGCTTCACTAAATTACATGTTACAACCTGTCTAGTAAAATTATTATTCACTTATCATTTATTCGGTTTTTAAACTTTTTTTTTTTTTGCCTGTTGCCTTTCTAAGGGTTTTGGAAATATATAAGAAGTAGATTAAAATATCTTATTAAACTACTTTAAACATTCTTCAAGAAATGAACAATTACATAGAAGGCATCTGTATGTTTTTACTTTTAAAAATCATCCCTCTAAGAGGTGGGCTAGTGGATATGCAGAGGTAGATCCTGAACAGTCACTTAAAAACCTACTGTTTGTAGTTTAACTATAGAGTGGAATGGCTCTTTGAGACCAGATTGCAGCTTTGTGAAATGAAGATGAGTATTTGAGGCATTAAAACTTTTGGGTTTGGGGGTTTCTGTTCATACTAGTGAGGTGTCATCTTGACTGATGTAAATGAAAAATATTCAAAATTAAGGCTTTGGTGTTGCAGGAACAGGCTTCAATATTTAATTATTAGATATATATTGTTTTCTGCAGTGGGGCTAAATAACACCTTAACTTTTAAAAAGTGTGTAAAAAAATATTTACATTTTGGGAAAGCTATATTTTTTTTTATTAATTATTACAAGAAACTTCAAATCATTTACTGGCTTCAGATAGTTGTCTCTTTAAAATAAAATTGCTTTGGTCTTAGCAATGAAAAGATATTTGAACTCCCAGTCACTAAGAAAATACATTTTAAAAAGACATTTATAACAAAGGAAAACTACTAAAATATTGATGACTAATTCCCACTACCCCAGCACATCCCCCTGCTTCTAGCTTCGTTCTGACTAAAGAGCATTCATTTATTCAGAACAGAACCATAGAATATCTCAAGTTGCAAGGGATCCATAAGGATCATCAAGTCCAACTCCCTGCTCCTTGCAGGACTACCTAACACTAAACCATGTAAGAGCATCATCCAGACACCCCTTGAACTCTTGAGAGGCTTGGTGCTGTGACCACTTCCCTGGGGAGCCTGTTCTAGTGACCGACCACCCTCTCTCAGTGAAGAACCTTTTCCTAATGTCCAGTCTGAACTTCCCCTGATGCAGCTTCATTTCACTTCCAAGTGTCCTATTCCTGGTCGCCAGAGAGAGGAGATCAGAACCTCCCCCTCCGCTGCCCCTCTTGAGGAAGTTGTAGACTGTGATGAGGTCAGCCCTTAGCCTTCTCTTCTCTAAGCTGAACAACCCAAGTGACCTCAGCCGCTCCTCATAAGTCTTGCCCTCGAGACCTTTCACCATCTTGGTTGCCCTCTTCTGGACACAATCTAGTAGTTTGAAGACCTTCTTATATCAAGGCGCCCAAAACTGCACACAGTACTCGACATGGGGCTGCATCAGTGCAGTGTAGATGTTGCGACGGAGGGAAGACAGGGACACTCAATATGAGTGATCAGCAAGCTTCGTTTATTGAATAGCACAGTTGTCTTTTATACTTTGCATAACACAGCTGTCTTTATACTCTGC
>NW_009650069.1:35593-36239 GCF_000708025.1 Charadrius vociferus
AGCCAGTTTCCCACAATTCCCCCGTTTTTATTTTGGGCAAGTAATACCCTTTCGGTGACTTGTTCAGCCTTTTTAACTACACATCCTAGGATTACATGTGCTGCTATTAAAATTAGTACGATAACACCCATCCAACGAAGACCTTCTTTGATTAACCCTACTACCCATCCAGATAGACCCTCAAAAATGGACTGGAGCCAGGAATCAAACCAGTTAGTCGGTGCCGTAATTTTCTGTGTGCTATTGTAACCATTGCAATTGCTTGTGAATAGAACTGCTGTGATCAGAGAGATCAAAACAACACCCCGTGCCACGCAACACTCAAGCAATAATTGGTTACATGCATAGTTCAAACAAGCATCTCTACTATATGATTGGCTAGCCCCAGCTGTTCACTCGCATAGTTATCTACTTCTATGTTTTAATTAAAATCCTGCTTATCGGTACATTAAGCAACAGTTCTTTCCTCTCTCCACATAACTCAGACGTTCACAAAGCACAATTTGACCTTCGACATTCCTTGAAGCTTACACTGTCGTCAACAAGTTCTCAGTGCTTGGGGTGCTCACAGGGTGACCATTGATCTCTAAAAATTCTCCCACAAATCCCCCTTTTTGTTTTTGAGCAACCCAAGCTCCTGCGAACA
>NW_009650069.1:39246-49447 GCF_000708025.1 Charadrius vociferus
TGTTGCGACGGAGGGAAGACAGGGACACTCAATATGAGTGATCAGCAAGCTTCATTTATTGAATAGCACAGTTGTCTTTTATACTTTGCATAACACAGCTGTCTTTATACTCTGCTATAATTAGCTAATACATGTTCCATAATACAGCATTCTGATTGGTTCGTCACTCCAGCCCTTAGCTCCTTATCTGCGGTTAGTTACCTCTTCTTCTCCCATGCAGCTACTCCCTCTTTTCCCATGCCTGAGCCATCACAGGCTTCTCATTACTGTGTAGCACCTGCAGTCAGGGTTAGGGTGTCCTTGCCAACTTAGCAATCACAGGAGCTGAGTCCGATGTTTCCCAAGCTCCTGCTCAGCCAGCTGGATCATATCTATGTTACCCTTCTCAGCTAGCCAGTTTCCCACATGTAGAGGGGGACAATCAATTCCCAGGTGAATATTTCAGGCTGGAAGAAAGTCTGGATGAAGCATGCTTTTTATCTGAAGATAATAAAATATTTAACAAAAAGATACTGGCAGATCAAACTTACATTTGAGTTTGTTGTGGTTCCAGTAAGAATAGTAATGGAACTGTGGATGTACTTTTTCAACAGAAAGGAGTACTTCAAAAGAGGTTTTTTCTGTTGAATAGAAGCCATGGTGATTTGCTGGTAGTTTTCTCTCCTTTATGTTTTTCTTTCTTAGCTATCCTGAAACTGGTTGCTGTTGGCAAAGTAGCAACGATTAATTGTGTTGTTGATTGATTATGGACTGATTTATTTTCAGATCTCGGTAGAGAATGACTACCTAGGCCCCAGAAGAATTGAGAGTCTGCAAAAAGAAGATGCTGATTGGCAGAGAAAAGCCCACATGGCTGTGCTTTCTATTCAAGATCTTACAGTTAAATACTTTGAAATAACAGCTAAAGCACAGAAAGGTAGCTATTTTCTACTATCCTATACTTCAAATAACAAATCTTTAAAATTTTATTTAATGTTTACCATGTTTTGTATCATACTGTGTGATTGATTTATTTTTTTTCCCATCAGTCCTCTGTGAGGAAAATGCAGTTGTCATTCTCATTTGTTTTTTCTTCTGTGTCTATTTGAATTTTTCTCAAGTAAGCCTTTTCAGAACATCATCAGAAGCGGGCAGAATAGAAAATTTAAATATAGTTTCATAACCACCTTCTCAATGTGATTGTATTAGCTCCACTGTACATCTGCAAAGGATTTAGGGAGCATAGAGTCCCTGATGGATTCTGTCTTCTATACATGGATATGGTAGACCACCATAGTAAGTTTTTATTACCTTTCAATTAATTTCCTTTTCCTGTCTCCCCTGACTTTCAGTAATTTTTTCATAGCTCTAAACATTAATCAACAACTCAGTTTAACTACTTAGTGAAAGCTGCTCTGTTGTTCAGAAATCTTCATGAATATAACCTTACTTAAGAATGTGGCAGTTTTACTAAAGTGTTGGTGAAGTTAAACCAGGTCATATGACTTGCATATTCATCTGTGCTCTCATCCTTGTACCATTTTAATCTAAATAATCAATTTATTAGGGCAAACAAACCTGAGGATGTGGTTTCATGTCACCTCTTTTATTTGACTGTGGGCTACCACTGACAGAGTTTGTCCCACTCTTTTCCCTGCCTTGAGTGCAGGTTCCTGTTTGTTTCTTTGTCTTGGTGATAGCGATTGTGCCAACCAGATAAATGAGCTGTATCCCTGGGAGAAAATCTTATTTTGATGGATAGGCTTCCTGTCATCTCCCTGCATGACTGCTAGATCTGTCTCAAGAGAAGTAGTCACTGCAAAATTATTCCTTTCAGTGATGACCCAAGTCAAGGATAACATGAAACTACACCTTATTTTGAAAAAGTGACTAAACCAGTTCAATCATGTTGGAATGAATTTAATTGGAGCAAATTCTAAATGTATTTAATCAATTTGGTTCCTTTACTAGTATGAAAAAGGCAAGTAAAATACCCCATTAGTTGATAGAGAATGTATATTTACAGTTACTTAGTTTTCAGTTTGTTTACGTGCTGGTTTTATGTACAGCAGTCAGGGTTGTGGGTGATAAACACTGGGAAATGAAATGCCATGCCTGGAGACTGTTGACAACCATAGACCTTTGGTGTACAGATTGCTTGCCTTTTTTATGTTTTGGGTTTTTTTGGCCTCCTGCTGATCACAGGGTGGTCTTACATGCCAAAATATTAATAGATGACAGAGGAAAACCACATGAGAACAAAAAGGTATTTTTTATTACCTAACAACAGCATGTAATATCTTCTATCACCTAGGGACTGAATGCTACCCCTTTGGTTCTGTGACTCTCATAGCTTTTGCTTTGCAAAGCTAAGTGTACAGTATCATGTGATTGTTCTGTATATTAAAAATGCTGCAAGTCGCATGTGTCTCAGCCTAGACGATGTCTGGGGATCAAGAAGAGAAAGTGAATCAAGCAAGGGACTACTCCTACTCTGAACACTTAATGAAAATATTCTCATTCATCTCTGCGTATTAAGGGCAGATTGTACTTTGTTTAGTTAATTTGAATTAATTTTTTAAAGCAACCTGCATTTTGAGGTAAAAAAATATATTCTTATTTAAATTTAATTCAATATTCTTACAGAATCATACTTGAGGTCAAGCTGAAATTTCTGTTTTAAATTGTAATTCTTATTTCACTCTGCTGATTTGTGTTAAACATGACTGCACTGTAAAAGTTATCAAGGGAAATTGGAGACTTCAGTAGCTGATGATAGGGGCTTTCAGAAGCAGGGAAAAATTGGGATGTAGTTTAAGGTCCCATGGTAATATTAACCAGATATTTTTATTAAGTCAAGGGTTCTGAATGTGTGGTTCAAGTGCTGTGTAGTCAGAATGGTTCCTTTGTGGGTAACAAAAATTTGAATTATAATGATTAAATGATCAACAACTAGCTAACCATATATTTACACAAATCCTAAGAATACTTATATTTTGAATTTGAAGGTTAATGCTCCGTAGAATGATTACTCTCTGCTAAGAGAACTTTGGTTTTGGATACAAATGAGTGCATAGTCTCTACAGTAGAATCACTAGTGATCTGAAGAGTAGACTGGTAAGCTGTCTGCTTTTTCTTCCCTTCTCTAGCTGTGTACGATCGAATGCGAGCAGACCAGAAAAAATTTGGTAAGGCAGCATGGGCAGCAGCAGTGGAACGTATGGAAAAGCTTCAGTATGCAGTTTCAAAGGAGACTTTGCAGTTGATGCGTGCTAAAGAAATCTGTTTGGAGCAGAAGAAACATGCACTGAAGGAGGAGGTAATTTTTCATACCAATAAATAGAAAAAAAAAACATGCAGAAAAAAAGAAACCTTGAAGAACGTTGATGTACTTGGGGGGGAACCCCAACAAACCCCAACAGACTTGAAAGTCATTATTTTTCAGCTTTTAATAATAAAAGTCTGTATTTTAACTTTTACCATGTTCTACCATGTTAAGCAAATGGAATTGCAATATAGGTGTGGTGGTTTTTGTGCCACTTACTTATGTTTTCTGTTCACCTTTTCCTGGTTAGTCAACCAGGAAGACAGTTTTTACTGTTGATGTTTACAGCTATCCACTGAGATGAATGAAATTAAGAGAAGGGATAGAAACAGAAATCTGCTGCTATGTAATCTTCACACTTGAGCTTTCGGAGGCATGATCACCTTTTTGGAGTAGTTTTGACATTCCAGATAGAAGGTATCTGAATATCAGTAAATATACAGATGACTGGCCTGTTGTACTGCACTCTCTTTGTCTCTGCTTACCCTAATTAGTAAGGCAGAGGGGGTTGTGCTAGCTACAGCTTTCCTGAGGAAAGACTGCATGCATTAAACTGTGTTTAAATGTCTTAGCAGAAAAAAAACCCCACATTTATTGGATTTTATGGCACCTTCTCAAAAGCAAAAATGGTACAAATCCTATTTTAAAATTTGCTATCATATGGATATTCTGTGATAAGAGCTTTCTGTCATACTAATGTTAATTTACATTTTATCCAATCAGTTTCTTGTTTTTTAAAGCACTTTTCAAATCTTTCAACAAAATTTGACTAAACTGGTGGCTCTGTTATGAAAAGGTTATTCAGAGAACTCAAGACTTCAGCACTGTATAGATTGGTAGGTTTCCAAGCCTGATAGACTATGTGCCTATTTGAGAAGCTTCTGTAGAAGACATCTTGATCAGCAAGGAAGAGAGAGTACAGGCAAGACCCAGAGCACAAAAATAAAAAGTTTGCTTCATTTTGATGCTCTTTATATTTAGAAAGCCAAGAGTTGTCTAGAAACCCAAGTTTATCAGGGTGCTGCCATCCTCGGCTAAGCGTTGATGAGATAATCCAGCAGTACCAATTGGAAATATAATATTTAATATGTTCAGACGTTTAGGGCAGTGTCATGGTTTAGGCAATCAGCCATGCATTGTCTTTTCCCTAGCACACCTTATTTTTCTCCCAGTGGAGTCCTTCCATGAATTTTTGTTGAATGAGATCTCAGTCTGGTAAATGAATGACTGTTTTGATATGCAAAAGCATTAGGTGTTGGATAGAAAAAGGAGAGATTTGTTGCAGTATAGTGAGAGGATGGAGGGCTCTGAACTGAAAGGTTGGGGCTTTTGGGGAATGAAGAACATCTGATGGGCGTGCATGGTCATGGTGCTTTGGGATAGTGTGTTACAAGGTGGGGTTGCTGGTTGACAGCCGGCTAAACATGAGCCAGCAGTGTGCCCAGGTGGCCAAGAAGGCCAACAGCATCCTGGCTTGTATCAGGAATAGTGTGGTAAACAGGACTAGGGAAGTGATTGTCCCCTTGTACTTGGCACTGGTGAGGACCCACCTCTAATACTGTGTTCAGTTTTGGGCCCCTCACTACAAGACAGACATTGAGGTGCTGGAGCTTGTCCAGAGAAGGGCAACAAAGCTGGTGAGGGGTCTGGAGGACAAGTCTTATGAGGAGCATCTGAGGGAACTGGTATTGTTTAGTCTGGAGAAAAGGAGGCTGAGGGGAGACCTTATTGCTCTCTATGACTTCCTGAAAGGAGGTTGTAGACAGGTGAGTGTCGATCTCTTTTCCCAAGTAACAAGTGATAGGACAAGAGGAAACAGCCTCAAGTTGTGCCAGGGAAGGTGTCGATTGGATATTAGGAGAAATTTCTTCACTGAAAGGGTTGTCAAGCATTAGAACAGGCTGCCCAGGGAAGTGGTGGAGTCATCATCCCTGGAGGTATTTAAAAGATGGGTAGACATGGTGCTTAGGGACATGGTTAGTGATGGATTTGGCAGTGTTAGGTTGATGGTTGGACTAGATGATCTTAAAGGTCTTTTCCAACCTAGACGATTCTATGATTCTATAAGCTATAGGCAGCTCTGGATCAAAACATGGTTGATGGGGAGATATCAGGATCAGCTTCTGTTCCAAAATGTTATAGCCCTAAGTATGCAGAGTTGGATGTGACAAAAGTGACTGGGAATCCCATATTGGAGGAGGGTTGCAGTCTTATTATGAAGAAAATATTTGGCGATTACATTAGCTGATGTATTTGGAAGAGATGACATTTTTTTTTTAAAAAAAAAAAGGTGATACAGTTTCTCCTTTAAGAAGACCTTCCTGCTGTGCTTGGCTATATAAATTTGCCTCCACTGAATAGGAAAGGGCGATACATGGCAAATAATATACTTGTTTCTCTTGTACTTAATAATTCTCTCTTCTCCAAATCTAAAGCCACCTTGCTGATTGATTTATTTTTTATTTATTTATTTTTAAATTGCCTCTGCAGGAACAGCATCTTCTGATTTTGGTTTCAATACAGAGTTTTCCAAGTACTGCGTTAGTTTAGAGAAGATGGAAATAAGCACAAAAATTTGCAACCTTGACGAAGTCTATGTAAGCTGGAGTTGAGGGCTGTGTTGGAAGGAGCACTGTTGGATCAGAATGCAGGACACTCGTTAGTGTAGCACAGCAAGGATCAATCTCAGAATTGTTCTTTGTGTTTATTAGTGATTGTCTCTGTCTTGGTTAATGTATCTGTTAATGATTAAAATTTAAGGAGCCATATTGGATATCGTGTCGCCCCTGACTCTTGACAGGCCTACAAAGATCTAGCACCACCTGTTCCTCTACCTTCCACTTGTATCAGCAAGTATCTGTAGCATTATGGAGATCTGGGAGCAAAATTTCCCAAAGCCACTAAAGCCATACCTCTGCTGGACATGCTGCAGTCTGTCTTCTGCTCTGTGTGCCTGTTTGGTACAGCAGATACTTGGTCTGTCAACCAGCCATACTGGTGGGTGCGTACACTTTAGGGAGACTCAGCCCTTCTATATATCTATAATAGATATTCGTGAAGTACAATAAACCCTGCTAGAAAGTAACGTGCAAAGTCTAATTAAAGGATTATATTGATTGTGAAGCTATTTGCTTGGAATTACCTGTAGTTCTGTAGTTACCAGAACAGCTAGTCTGCTGCTATTTGATTCTTTTGAATTTTCATGAATGTTATTTAGTGGATAAAATAATGTAAAACTGCTGAAGTTGGCAGTTGAACTTTAAGAAGAGTCCTCTTTTTAATACTTAATTTCTTTGTCATTGTGACAAGCTCTTATAAAAAGTAAACCAAATAAATGTATTTGCTTTTTTCATGTATAGATTGTTTGAAGACTACTCCAGTCACATGTCAAAAACTGCTTGCAGAAGCTGTCCATGTCAATGATGGTGTCTTTTAAATAGAGATGGTGTCTTCTAAATTTTAATAAAATGAAAATTTTATTTTTATTTATCTAGGAAAACTAGAGATTCTAATATATCACTAATGCATCTCCATATGTGGAAGGAGGGTAATTGCAAGTATAGTGTGATAAGGGTTTTAAGCAATTCAGTTACAGTAGGAGGAGCTGCATATGGGCTGTAACTTTGCATATGTAGATACTTGGAATTTATGCAACATCTGTGAAATCTGAATTGAAGAGAAAATTAGGTTAGTTATTTTTTTTATTTTTATGTTAGCCCTATGGCTATCTGTATTTTAAAAAATTAAAATTACATAAATTACATATTGTGCTTTTTTTTTAATTCTCCTGATTTGTACCTCTTAAGTTCCATCTGTTGTTCTAAATTTTGTTTGATGGGAATGATGAAAACTTTCCTTTTGAGGTAGACCAGAGTGCTTTCATGGATTGGTTGTCAAGTCTTGTCCTTATGACAGTAAACAGAAACATTAAATCACAGTGAGAATCCTTTGTAATTCTCTAATTATGTAAAATAGTTTGGACAAATGGAAGTGACTGGAGACTTAAATTTCAATGAGTCCTTTCTTGCATATATAAGATTCAGTAACTACTTTCATTTTTTCTTTTTTAGAAACATATAGTTTAGTTATAAAGATACACTTCAAAACCAATTTCAATATTCAAAACCTGCCTGGATGTGATCTTGTGCAACCTGCTCTAGGTGAACCTGCTTTGGCAGGGGGGTTGGACTAGATCTCCGAACATCCCTTCCAACCCATACCATTTTGTGATTCTGTGGTTTTTGTGTTTAAAGAAAATAAAAAGCAGAAGGTTTTAAGGAACTCAAGTGAAGTGATGGGGTGCATTCTATAGACAAAACTTGTAGTCAGTTAGGCTTTTAATAATCCAGTGAGAAATTATTAGAAAATTATTCATTAAAAATTGTAACCTACTTTGGATATAGTTATAAAAATCTCACATAAATAGTTTAACTAACATTATTTAAACATAATTTATTTTTATACTGTTTTTCCTAGAGAATGACTGGGTAATCTAATTTAAAGAGTATTAAAGAGGGCAAACCCCAGCATTTGAAGATACTTTTTTTTGTTTGAAGGATTTTGTGCATCACAAAATTTGTTCCCATTTGCCAAAGGAAAGAAAAAAGATCAGGTATTTATGATCACTTAAAACTGACTCACTGCAGTGTTAGAAAATCAGAACCGAAATACCTTCTCGGGCAAACCATTTAGCTACATTATTTTCTAGGCATAGAAGATAAAAATGGGATATTCCTTTAAAAAGATTAAAAAGCTTCAGAAACTAATTAATCAGTAAGAGTTTGAGTTGAGAATTAATAAACTGAAAGAATGAAAATTCAGAGACAAGACCAAATCTGACGGTTTGAGAGCACTCTTGGTGTTTAGCAGGTTGTTTATGGATTTTTGAACACTTAGTCTTGGAAAATAAAAGAGTTTCTAAAAATAGTGGTACACCCTTTTCATGAGGGAAAGATCATAGAATCATAGAATGGTTAGAGGTGGAAGGGACCTTAAAGATCATCTAGTTCCAACCCCTCCTGCCCTGGGCAGGGACACCTCCCACTAGACCAGGTTGCCTCAAAGCCCCATCCAACCTGGCCTTGAACACTTCCAGGGATGGGGCATCCACAACCTCTCTGGGCAGCCTGTTCCAGTGTCTCACCACCCTGGAACAGATGTTTCTTTTAGTGTCTGAAATTTTTCTGATTGCCCAGGATACTAATTGTGAGTGATCATCTTAACCTCATTTTTTTATAATATTGTATCCTGTAGTATCATGGCCTGACTATAATTGACTCCTGATACTTAATCGGTTGGAGGAATGCTTCTGTTCCACAAGTTGCTAGATATGAGTGAGAGCCTGCCTTTTATCAGTAGTCAGAGTGCTCATTGTTTCCCATAAAATCATTTAGAAATTCTTTAAAATTATTTTCTGTTGTTTTTGAGGATGAGCTTCTGTATTCACACTGAAATACCTGAGCTTTTTTTCTGAATTCTACTCCCTTCTGAGATTTCTCAGACAGCAACGGTGATGAATTAAAATGAGTATTTGAATTAGAGAACAGTCAGGATTCACATGAGGTGGATTGAAACATGACTTTGTATACTATTTGAACAATAACAGATTACTTAAAAGACTGGATAATAGAAAATTTAATAATAGCTATTAATATCTATTGCTAGAGAATAGTATTATATTTTTTTTACCATGAATTACTTTGTAAATGACAGCACATGAGAATGACCATAGTCTTATAACTTAGTAGCAACGTGATTGAGCCACCAATGCAACAGCAGCAGATGCTCTCCGGTCTGTCAAATCAAGTATTTCCAGCAAAAAGAGAGGTGTTATCTCACAAGTCCATGTGCAGTGACACTTTCTTCTATACCTTTCTTCTATGCATTTCTGATCACCCAAGAAAGAGTAGTTCTAACTGGAGCAGTTGCAAGGAATGGGGTATATTTTACAAGAGGATTGGAAGTTGTTTCAACAAATAAAATGAAGGCCGAGATGATACAAGGAGTTTGTTGGTGGGTTGTTTGTTTGTTTGTTTGTTTTTCCTTTTCCCCCCCTCCTTTTTCTCCCTCTTTTCCCTATCCTACTTGGGGGGGGAAGGGGGAGTGAGTGAATGGCTGCGTGGTCCTAGTTGCCGGCTAGGGTTAAACCACGACGGTCCTTTTTGGCTCTGACCAGAGCGCGTTAGAACAAATTTGTTTTAAGCATTCATTGTATTGGGTTAATAGTTGCTGGTCACAATGTTAATTTATTTGCTCTGAGTTGTTGTGCTTGTTCTCCCGGTTGTGCAACACCTTACCTGCTGTATATGTTCCCTGTTGTGCTGTTTATCATCTCAGGGAACTGGGTCAAGATTATAATTTTGCTGTGCTTTGTAACGTTGGCTTATTTTTTTATATAATCCTGTGTACTGTGTCTGTACTCGTTAGTGGTGGGGGGGGGGTGCACAGGGCAGAACGGCAGCGGCAGTTTCATCTCCATACTTCGGGGTCCATCTAGTGGAAACTATTAATAATTACACTTCTCGAAGAACTAATTGGTTCACTCCAATCCACTCCAAACCAATCTCGGAGACACTTTCCTTCACCTCCCCCTTCTCCTCAAGGCTAATTACAACAGCTCTTGAGAATTTCGAATATCCTTGGGATGCTCAAACCAGCATGCTCATAATGCTAGGTCTTCTGAATGCGTTTCAGGCCTTGCTTAGGGTTAAACAACTGTTTTAAAATATCACCCCATCTGCTACTGGTGCTCGGTGCAGATGTGGGCACGCTGCTCAAACCCTGGTGACAGGCACTGCGGCTACTCCAACCCTCATGATGAGCGCTGCGCCTACTGAACCAGAGAGCCAACCCATGCCGATATCTTATACAGATAAGAAATACACTAAAAAAAAAAAA
>NW_009650070.1:0-1796 GCF_000708025.1 Charadrius vociferus
GTCATGTATTCTTCAGCCCTTCTCCTGAAGGGGAGAGCTCCTGAGGAGCTCTGCTGCAGCAAGGAGGGCTTCACCGGAGGCCTGCAGAGCGGCAGAAGCTGGGAGATGGCACCACAGTCTGAGGAAGGAGAATCCCAATTTGTCCAGGGTCCGCCATTTCCCCTTTGCCCTCTGCCTCCCCTGCAGAGGGTGAAGAAACATGGCTTCTTTTGGGGCAAAGCCCAAAGAAGGGGTAAACTTGTAAACAAGAGTGGGGCCAGGGTGTGCTGAGGGATGAGCTGTCCTGCAGGCAGCAGCAGAGGCCAGGGATGATGCTGTCTGCTCAGCACGCTCCAGTTGCTCCTTTTTATGAAGGACACCATGGGACTGAGCAAATTATCGAGGTTCACTCTGAGAGCCACAGCCAGCACCAGTAGAGCTGCCTCCGTGGGCCAAGACCACCATCAGAATGTTGTGTAGAAGGCGGGAGGACGGCAACCCATGTCATGAGGTCAACCTGAGTGGCAAGCAAAGCTTGGCTAGCACTGACCATTTCTCGCCAGCATGGGGGGATCCTCCAACCACACGTTTTTAAAAATCACTTTTTTCAATTAGAACAAAGGGAACAGCAGTACCTGTTTGCATTCCTGGGGAAGGAACAAGCTCTGCTGCCAGTTTACCTGTGTAATGATAATCAGCCAGGGGATGGGATTCCGGTCACTGGGGTGCCCCAGACTGCAGCATCTCCAGACCCTCCTGCCGGATTGAATAGAACAAGACTTAAATTCCCTCTCAGGAGGGGCCAAACGGGCAACTCTTCAGCCCACTGTGGGAAGATGGTGCTCAGTCGATGCCCAGCAACAGGGCGTCGGGATCACCTCCGCCCACAGGAGTTAATGGGAATATTTCCTCAATCCACACTGATGTGTTCTAAGAAATCAGAACCTGTGGAGATCTTCGGGGACCAAGCTGTGGCACCCCACCAGCCACCACCTCCAGGAGAAGACTGCTCGCTGCTGGAGTCCTTTCGGGCTCGTCCCTGCAGCATGTAGAACCTCCTCATGCAGACACAGCAAACGCCGAGACCTCTGCTGCACATCAGTGGTATTAAATCCCTTCTTCCAAGAAGAGGGAGCAAAGCAGACCCACTCGGGGCTTCACCATGGTCTGGTCGGAGGAATTTGCTCAGCAAGGACCGCCCAGAGATGGTGCAGGTGTCAAGCACAGGACAAGTCTCCAGTGCAGACCTAGGGTTTTAGCTAATATTCCTTCATTCCCAGCACTGGGAGTAGGAGTAGTTCTATTCTCCAAATTGTCACAGAATTGACAAGAGACAAAACAAGCTCTTATTGATACACGAGGTCTGTCATCCCACGAGACCTTAACGCAGATGGCGGCCAACAGGCAGCACGCAAGAACTCTGCACCTTTAGCAAAGAGATTCGAGCCTGCGGAACAGAAAACTCGGCAGCGACTCCCAGCTCACCCCAGTACCAAAGGCTGTCCCAGTCCGTTAGGAATTCGAAAAGAGCTGCTTCTTACCAGAGCTTCATGCAGGCGGTGCAAGGAGCGCTCAAGGAGGGGCGCCCCACCATTTGGTGGCTTCTGTTCAGGTCGGGTTGGAACTAACGCCATCCTGAACCGGAATAAAAGCAAGCAAAGAATTTGATTTTTTTGAGCTCCCTTGCTGGCTGCAGCAGTATATTTTGCCCGTAATTCTGCGCGCAAAGATCTGAATGAAGACGACGGAGTCATAAGTATTTAAGGCGTATACCGTTCGGTTGGGTGGGATTCGGTTGCCTGTGTGTGTAAGAGTGT
>NW_009650070.1:2357-2729 GCF_000708025.1 Charadrius vociferus
AAAAAGTGGATAAATGGGAGCCGCTGGATAACCTACCACCTCCATATCTTAACAATCCAACCCCGGCAGCTCCCCCTTCAGTGGTCGTACTACCTCCACCAGCACCACCATTGCCCTTGCCTCCAACACCAACAGCGCCAGAATTAGATCGACCGCCAGCTGCATGTACGAGAAGTAGGACTGCCATATATGAGAGAACTTCTGTATATCCCTTACAAGAAGTACCCCTTGGAGGCAGTCAGGGAGACATTGGGTTTGTGGCAGTCCCACTAAATACCACTGATGTAAGAAATTTCAAGAAAGAAATGGGGGCCCTATTAGACGATCTCCTTGGAGTAGCCAATTGGCCCCAATACTTATACCTGGGAAGAA
>NW_009650071.1:0-5484 GCF_000708025.1 Charadrius vociferus
CATCCCTGCCGGAACCAGGACAGTGCTCTATTCTATTCTTTCAATAATATCCAGGACTTATGTGGTATCCATATCTAAATGTCAGTTGGGCTTACATGCCTTGATGCTTTTGGAAAGCCCAACATGCCTTTGTCTGCTATTTTAAATGTCTAAAAAATAATAAAAAATCACACTTTAATTAATCTTAGTAGCATTTTTAACATACTAATCTGTTTTGATTTCTTTATCTTTTCAGATGATTTTTTTCTTTCTCCCTTTCTATTTGCAGTGGTTTACATAAACCCGAATATGCACATCCCATAAGAAAAAGTTTGTTCTGAGGTTTCTGTTTCATGCATCCATTCCTATTGATGTGCTGCAGTTTTAATACTGTACTGAATGAAGCAGGTAAATATTTATGGTGACTTAAGTGATCTATAAATTACTTATTTTTTAGCTTTTTAAGTGTAACAATTAAGATTTTAAAATGTAAAAATACTGTGAATACTTTGAAAATACAGTAGTTTTCAAATACTGTGTTACAATATCATGGCAAGGCATTGTAGTTGCTTCTACACAATTTTCATGAACAATATGTTATCAAAATTATTTCCAAACAATGACCATTCCAGCAAATTGCCCTCAAAGAGAGACTACTTTTGGCTCATCAGAAATGGGAACATAAAAAAGACAACATTAGAACACTCCACGAACCAGACTTTCTAACCACTGTTCTAAAGAAATTTCGTAACCTAGAAAAAACTTTGCCCTAAAAAAAACCCTACACAAATGTCCTGAAAAACAAAATCCTGCTTCACTGTGAGTGCTGGCAGAAATGAACTGAGAGTTTATTTTTGATTTACCATGTCTTTTATCCAATCACTGTTGCAGTTGTCCTGGTTTGAGGTAAAACAGAACCAATTTTCTGGTCAGTAATTTTACTTTGCAGCTCAGCATCTTCTAACTAACTGAACTCTGAAATTAACAGCATATTGTTGAGACACTGTTGGCTTTCAGAGAGACAAAACCTATGTTTATAGTTGATGCCAAGAAAGGGTATGCAGAGAGGCTCTTGCTTATACTTATTGCTATACTAACCAAGGCCAGCTAACTTTGTTACTTGCCCCGCTGGAGGGTTGGAAGCGGAAAAGCATAGACTGGTCCCGCCTGTGGGGAGGAGCAGAAAGGACAGGTGACCCAAAACTGACCAACAGGGTATTCCATCCCATCTGCCTCATGCTCAGTGTAAAAGCTGAGAGATCAAAGGATAGGCCCTCTCTTTCTTCAATGGCTGGTGTCTGAGGAGGACTCTGTCTGCCTGCCTTTGATCCCGATCCGTGCATTCCTGAATCCAGACCCAAAATCCATTTCCCATCCATCACTGAGTCCAGTCTGACACTTTCCCACTGCCTGCCGGTGATGTGACTGTCATCCTGGGAGCTTGATACTGGGTTTGTATATATTGTATAGGTTTTCATTATTTTCCTTTTATTATTTTATTAACATTTCATTAAAGTAGTTTAGTTTTCTTTTAAACTCATAAGTCTTTCTCTCCCCCATCTCCCTTCTGGGAGAGGTGGGGGAGCATCTGTCATTCATTTGAGTGTCCAGTCCGGCCCAAACCACAACAGATTTATTGGTGCCCAACATGGGGCACGAGCAGGGCTCGACCAGGGCTCTGATAGATTGCCTGAATAGTTAGGAGTCCAGCTTGCTCAGAATTTAAAATAGACAGCTCACATCATGTCATTCTTAAGTGAAATGTTATATTATGCATTTAGAGAGTTTTGTTTAAAGTTAATTGATGTAACGCTGCTTAACCTGCCGAATGTGTTGCATGGTTTATTTGTTCTTTGTGTTTGCAAGCGGTGGTTTAAATGTGCTATTCTGCTGTGGTTTGGGATACAGATGTATAATATGATTACTTGGATAATGATTGAGGTAATTGGTACTGAAGCACAGCTCCTCCTGCTGTGTTTACTGATGGGTCTTGTCGTATTGTAGGAAAGCATCAAAGGTGGAAAGCTACTGTGTGGAGTCCTACATGATGGGTCGCAGAAGTGGCTGAAGGAGAAGGTGATTCAAGTCAATTTGCAGAGGTAAAAGCTATCCAGGTGGCTTTAGACATTGCTGAACGAGAAAAGTGGCCAGTACTCTCTCTCTATACTGACTCATGGATGGTGGCAAATGCTCTGTGGGGGTGGTTCAAGCAGTGGAAGCAGAGCAATTGGCAGCGCAGAGGTAAACCCATCTGGGCTGCTGAACTGTGGCAAGATATTGCTGACCAGCTAGGGAAACTAGTTGTAAAGGTACGTCACGTGGATGCCCACATACCCATGAGTTGAGCCACTAAGGAACATGGAAACAATCCGCAAGTAGATGAGGCTGCTAAGATTTTCCACATAGATTTGGACTGGGAACATAAAGGTGATCTATTCTTAGCTCGGTGGGCCCATGACACTTCAGGTCATCAAGAAAGGGATGCAACATATAAATGGGCTCATTACCGAGGGGTGGATTTAACTATGGAAGCTATTGCACAGGTTATCCACGATGGTGAAACATGTGCTGAAATCAAGCAAGCTAAACAGTTGAAACGTTTGTTGTATGTGGGACAATGGTTGAAATTTAAGTTTGCGGAGGCCCGGCAAATCCTGTGCAACCTGCTGTAGGTGACTCTGCTCTGGCAGGGGGGTTGGACTAGATGATCTCCAGAGGTCCCTCGCAACCCTGAGCATTCTGTGATTCTGTGATTCTGTGTAAGCGCTATGTGCTTACAATGGTGGAAGCAAGCTCCGGATGGTTGGAAACCTATGCTGTGCCCCATGCCACTGCCCAGAATATCATCCTGGGCCTTGAAAAGCAAGTCTTGCGGCGACATGGTACTCCAGAGAGAATTGAGTCAGACAATTGGACTCATTTTAAAAGAACCTTATAAGTAATTGGGCCAAAACCCATGGCATTGAGTGGGTATATCATATCCCCTATCATGCACCACCTTCTGGGAAAACTGAACGATACAATGGACTATTAAAAACTACCTTGAATGCAATGGGGGGTGGAACCTTTAAAAATTGGGACAACCATTTAGCGTAAGCTACCTGGCTAGTTAACACCAGGGGATCCATCAATCGAACCGGTCCTGCTCAATCGGATCTTTTACATACTGTAGAAGGGGATAAAGTCCCTGTGGTGCATGAAAGGAATTTGTTAGGGAAAACTGTTTGGGTTTTTCCTACATCGGGGAAAGGCAAACCCATTCGTGGGATTGTTTTTGCTCAAGGACCTGGATGTACTTGGTGGGTGATGCTTAAGGATGGAGAAGTGCAATGTGTACCCCAAGGGAATTTAACCCTTGGTGAGAATAATTCCAAGCTGTATGATGTTGATTGCTATGTAACAGCTACTAACAGCCAGCAACTAAGTCGCTCACTCCCCCCTGTGGCGGGATGAAGGAGAGAATCAGAAAAGTAAAAGTGAGAAAACTTGTGGTTTGAGATAAAGACAGTTGATAAGTAAAGGAAAAGCCGTGCACGCAAGCAAAGGAAAACAAGGAATTCATTCACTACTTCCCATCGGCAGGCAGGTTTTCAAGCATCTCCAGGAAAGCAGGGTCCATCACACATACTGTTTTCTTGGGAAAAGTAACGCAATCACTCTGAATGTCCTTCCTTCCTTCTTCTTCCCCAACCTTTATATACTGAGCATGACATCATATGGCATGGAATATCCCTTTGGTCAATTGGGGTCAGCTTTCCCGGCTTTGTCCCCTCCTAACTTCTTGTGCACCACCAGCCTACTTGCTAGCAGTGCGGTATGAGGAGCTGAAAAGGCCTTGACTCTGTGTAAGCACTGCTCAGCAATAAGTAAAACATCCCTGTGTTATCGACACTGTTTCCAGCACAAATCCAAAGCATAGCCCCATACTAGCTACTATGAAGAAAAGTAACTCTATCCCAGCCAAAACTAGCACAATCACTTGATGTGTAAAAGATAAGGAAATCCTGTAATGAAATTTATGTCAATGTTGTGCCTTCTGGACTTAATGCCCCTCTCACAGTCTTACATTTTTTGCTCCTGCGTAACCACTGCTTAAGACTTTTACAAGGGTAAGCATGAAGAGAATTGGATTGTTTGCTTTCAGTGATTTTCAGTAGTTATACAAAAACTTCTAGTTTCTTCAGTACTCTCAACCTTTTTAATTTAATGGATAGATTTAGTATATATATCTGTCCTGAGACTTTGCAAACATAGAGCACTAAACTTTCCATTGTGTATTAATCTCTGGCGTGGTCCTGGTGAAACCTCCTTGCTCCTTTCTCAGACAGTTATGTGGGTAATGTTACATTCTGTCCTTGGGCTGAATTGTTAAAACGTGGTTTGAGGTCTAGAATGGTGCCTGCTGCCTGGTCAGCTGCCAGTAGCTCCCCCAGCTCCTCTTGATCCTGGTGCCCACTTTGCCTATGGACATCTGAGCAATTGTAGTGCCTGGATATGCAATACTTGAAGGATGAATTTGAACTGGCTGTATGCTTGATACTGCACTTCTGGGCAGGATTACACAAATCTAATACTTATGAAGATTTGGGTTCTAACCTCTCCCCTCCCAGAAGATATATAATATAGCCATATATTTTCTGATGTGATCCTGTTTATTTAGAATCACAGAATAGAATCATACAACCATTTTGGTTGGAAGAGACCTTTAAGATCATCAAGTCCAACCGTTAACCTAATACTGCCAAGTTACCACTAAACCCTGTCCCTCAGCACTGTCTACACGCCTTTTAAATACCTGTTCCAATGCTTGATAACCCTTTCAGTGAAGAAATTTTTCTAATATCCAATCTAAAACTTCCCTCGCACAACTTGAGGCCATTTCTTCTTGTTACTTGGGAGAAGAGACCAACCCCCACCTCGCTACAACCTCCTTTCAGGTAGACCAGCCTCCCTTTCTTCAGGCTAAACAACCCAGTTCCCTCAGTAGCTCTTCATAAGACTTGTTCTCCAGACCCCTCACCAGATTTGTTGGCCTTCTCTGGACATGCTCCAGCACCTCTATGTCTTTCTTGTAGTGAGGGGTCCAAAACCAAACACCATACTTGAGGTATGGTCTCACCAGTGCCAAGTACAGAGGTACCATCACTTCCCTAGTCCTGCTGGCCACACTATTCCTAATACAAGCCAGGATGCTGTTGGCCTTCTTGCCCACCTGGACACACTGTTGGCTCATATTCAGCTGGCTATTGACCGATACCCCCAGGTCCTTTTCCGCTGGGCAGATTTCCAGACACACTTCATTGAATCATAGAATGGTTTAGGTTGGAAGGGACCTTAAAGATCAGCTAGTTCCAACCCCCCTGCCACGGGCAGGGACACCTTCCACTAGACCAGGTTACTCAAAGCCCCATCCAGCCTGGCATTGAACACTTCCAGGAATGGGTTATCCACAACTTCTCTGGGCAACCTCTTCCAGTGTCTCACCACCCTCACAATAAAGAATTT
>NW_009650071.1:6330-9260 GCF_000708025.1 Charadrius vociferus
ACTGGTTTTAACTCCATTCACCACAACTCTTTGGGCCCGGTCATCTAGATAGTTTTTAGCCCAACAAAGTGTACGCCCATCCAAGCCATGAGCAGCCAGTTTCTACAGGAGAATGCTTTGGGAAACAATGTCAAAAGCTTTACTAAAACCTAAGTAAACAACATCCACAGCCTTTCCATTGTCCACTAAGTGGGTCGCCTTGTTGTAGACGGAGATCAGGTTCGTCAAGCAGGGCTGCCTTTCATAAACCCATGCTGACTGGGCCTGATTGCCTGGTTGTCCTGCACGTGCCTCATAATGGCACTTAAGATAATCTTGGGTCTCTTTAGTCTAGAGAAAAGAAGATTGAGGGGGGATCTTATTAATACTTACAAATACTTAACGGGAGGATGCCAGGGGGATGGGAGCAGTCTTTTTTCAGTGGTGCCCAGTGACAGAACAAGAGGTAACGGGCCCAAACTTGAACATAGGAAGTTCCATCTTAACATGAGGAGGAACTTCTTTACTTTGAGGGTAGTTGGGCACTGGAACAGGCTGCCCAGAGAGGTTGAGGAGTCTCCCACTCTGGAGACATTCAAAACCCGCCTGGACGCTGTCCTGTGCAACCTGTTGTAGGTGACCCTGCTCTGGCGGGGGGGTTGGACTAGATGATCTGCAGAGGTCCCTTCCAACCCTGACCATTCTGTGATTCTGTGCTGCTTCTGTTTGCCCTGTATGAGGAGGCCTGTTAATAGCATCGGTGATGTTTCGCTCAACCTTCACCATAATACCAAAACAGTGTTTAAGGAGGACTGGATTACCCTGCAACAGATCACAATTGCATAGCCTGCCATAAAACTGCGACACAATTGAATTTATGCCCTTATCCATTTTCATCCTAATGGTTTTCTTGGAGCAGTCCTCAGAAAAGTTCTGTGGCATCAAGTGAAAAGGAAAGACTGCCTCTGAGTTAAAATTCATCTCTCTCTTGTTCTGCAAAGCATGGGTTAATAGACACAACTGTTTCTTGTTCTATCAATTGCTTGATGAGATTACCAATAAATGCAACTTTACACTTTTTTATTTCATCACTTCCCATGTCAGTAAGGTATTGTATTGGTTGTAGCTGGCAAGGTGTCAGCAGTGGGAGGCTGCAGGGTGGCCTCTGTGGGAGGAAACAAGGGGCTGCCTTGTGCCCAGCCGGCTCCAATGGACCCACAGCAAGACACAGCTGAGCCCATCAGCCAAGCTGATGGCACCTCTGGGAAACCTGTTTAAGAAAGGGCAAAAGCACTGGACAGGTAGAGGAGGAGGGAACAAAAGAGTGAGAAACAGCAGAGGGAACACTGTGTTCCCTGGCCTAAATTTATCAGACCAAATTGCATCTATATTCCTGTACTAGGGACATCCTGTTGGCTAGAAAGTCATCTGTATAAGGCATGGTTGGGGTGCTGAGGGGTGAGTTACATGCTGCTATGCAATTGGAAACAAAAGGTAAAGGCTTTTAGGCAGAGCCAGAATAGCTGAGTCTCTAGTCATAGCTCTGCATGGTTTGCTTCCTGCAATTCTTTTTGATTTGTACTGGTGAAAGATCAAAGATAATTAAATTTTGCCTATATGTATGCTGGTCTTGTCAGATAACTAGACAACATCATATGAGGGAGATCATATGCTCTTAGCATCAATGAGTAGCAGATAAATTTTCTCCTAGAGCAAGAACTGTCCACGCCTGTAAGATTATGAACTTTCCTTTAGCAAAGATCAAATACACAGTGACCCTGAAACACAGTGGAGCTGCCTTTCCCTGAGTAAAGCTCTACCTCATCAAAACCAATGCTGATATTTGAATCTATGCAATCTTTAGCTAACTGACTGTTAAAGTGCTTACGGCTGCTGCTTTGGGCACTTGATGGAAAGTGCATTTTCTCTGCATTCACATACTTATAAACTGTAGCACTGCAAATCTTTCTATACTTTCCTCATCAGTATGTGTGAACTTTGATTTGAAGGAGCTGGCTTTAGAGGTTACTTCATTCCTCCTATGCCTGCTATGAATCTGCGGTGTGCCCCCTCCACTGAAACTGCCGATGAGATCAAAACTGCCTATATGAATCATAACTGCATGACTGAAAAGGGTGTATTCTCACCATATCAGCAAATGTTATGGATGGCTTTGTAGTATGGTCATATGTAAAGTGGACCAAGAAAGAAAGGAAGGTAATTATAGTAAGTGACTCCCTTCTGAGGGGAACAGAGGGCCCTATTTGTAGACCTGACCCATCCCACAGGGAAGTCAGCTGCCTCCCTGGGGCCAGAATTAAGGACATATGGAGAAAACTCCCTTCCCTGGTTCAGACATCAGATTACTACCCACTACTGATATTTCAGGCAGGTGGTGATGAGGTAGGTACCAGAAGTCTAAGGGCAATGAAGAATGACTTTCGGGCCCTGGGACAGCTAATTAAGGGATCAGGAGCACAAATAGTGTTCTCCTCTATCCTACCATTTGCCGGGGATGACGAGGGGATAAATAGGAGGAGCCAGCAAATTAACTCCTGGCTCCGAGGCTGGTGCATCCGGGAGAACTTTGGCTTCTTTGATCATGGGCTGATCTACAGGAAACCAGGCATGCTGGCAACAGGTAGGGATAGCCTAACCCATAGGGGAAGAAAGATCCCGGGACAAGAATTAGCAGGGCTCATTCATAGGGCTTTAAACTAGGTTTGAAGGGGGATGGGGAAGAAACCAGGATTACAAAAGTGGTGCCTGGGAGCAGCATGCCAGTGCTTCTGGATAAAAGTGTTAGCAAGGTCTGGCAGTCTGTCTCAGTGACGGCAGGGGATGGTGGTTTGTGTGGCAGCAAAGACAGGAGGGGTAGTGATAATTTGGTAACTACAGAAGTGTCTGAGCATGATCAGGTGGGAATTAGGGCTTGTCCCCCCAAAAAAGTG
>NW_009650071.1:9510-22421 GCF_000708025.1 Charadrius vociferus
TCTCGTACTTGATCTTCACCTACAGTGGGCGGTTCTTCATTCTCCCAATCCTCGCCTTTGCATTCTGCATCATGGGTAGTGTGGCTGCAGTCTTTGCCAGTGAAGACTGAATGAAAAAAGTTGTTGAGTACCTCAGCTTTATCTATGTCCTGGGTGACCAGGTCTTCCAATTTCTTCTGGAGAGGGCCCACATCTTCTCTAGTCTGTCTTTTCTCGCTGACATACTTATAGAAGGATTTTTTGTTTGTCTTGATGTCCCTTGTGAGATTTAATCCAATCTGGACTTTAGCTTGTCTAACTCAATCCCTGGCTGCTCGAACAATTTTTCTGTATTCCTCCCAGGTTCCCCGTCCCTGTTTCCACCCTCTACAGGCCTCCTTTTGGGCATGTCCAGGAGCTCCTTGTTCATCCATGCAGGCCTCCTGGCTTTTCTGCCTGCCTTCTTCTTTGTTGAGATGCATCGCTCCTGAACTTGGAGGAAGTGATCTTTGAATATTAACGAGCTGTCTTGGGCCCTTCTTCCCTCCAGTGTTTCATCCCATGGCACCATACCAAGCAGCTTCTTCAAGAGGCTGAAATCAGCTCTCCTAAGGTCCAAGGTGGTCAGCTTGCTGTGCACCTTCCTCGCTGCCTCAAGGATCTTCATGCTCAGGTAGCCCAGGCTACCGTTGAGCTTAACACTGCCTACCAGCCCCTCCTTGTTGGTAAGGACAAGGTCCAGCATAGCTCCTCTCCTCATTGGCTTCTCTACCACTTGGAGAAGGAAGTTGTTGTCAATACAGTCCAAGAAGCTCCGGGATTGCCTATGCCTGGCAATGTGTTATCCTTCCAACAGATGTCATGGTGGTTGAAGTCATCCATGAGGACCAGGGCCTTTAAACGCGATGCCACCCCTATCTGTCTATAGAGTACCTTATCTGCTCGGTCTTCCTGGTCAGGTGGCCTGTAGCAGACCCCCACTGTAATGTCCCCTGCTCCTGATTGCCCTTTAATCATGACCCATAGGCTCTCAGTCAGCTCTTCATCCATCCCCAGGCCAAGCTGCATGCACTCCAGCTGGTTGTTGACATATAGGGCAACACCGCCTCTTCGTCTCCCCTGCCTGTCTCCTTCCTGAAAAGCCTGTAACCTTTCATGCCAACACTCCAATCATAGGAGCCATCCCACCACGTTTCCGTGATGCCAATGAGATTGTAGCCTTGGAGGCACACACATGTCTGTAGCTCCTCCTGCTTGTTCTCCATGCTGCGTGCATTTGCATAGAGGCATTTCAGCCGTGTCCTCATTGAGGCTGACTTGGCTGGAGTGGTTGCAATTCCTTTGCTATGTACTAATGGTGCCCCCCATTGCCTCTGTTACTCCAGGAGCTCCTGGCTCATCTATGTAAGACTTTAAGGGTGCTGCAGTGTAGCCAGCACATCTCAAAGCAAATGGCTGCAGGCCCTCACTAGCAGCCTGTTCCTCTATCCTTGGTGGATCGTCCCTTGGCTTGTCACAGGCAGGCCTTATAACACCCCGTTCCCCCGTCGAGTCTAGTCTAAAGCCCTGTCAATGAGCACCGCTAACTCTTGGGCAAAGTCCCTTCTCCCCCTTGGATTGAGACAAACCCCATCTGTGGCCAGCAGGCCTGGTGCCATATAGGCCATTCCATTATTAAAAACCCCCAAATTGTGGCAGTGACACCAGCCATGGAGCCACGTATTAATAGACTGAGCTCGTCTGTTTCTTTTGATGTCATTGCCCCCAGCCAGAGAGAGGTAGGGAAGAAAAAGTAACCTGTGCTGTGGATTCCCTTACTAGCTGTCCTGAGCCCTGATACCTCTTTTAATCATCCTCGCACTTCGATTTGCACATTCGTTGCCCCCCACATGGAACAGAAGCAGCGGGTAGTAGTCCAAGGGCCGCACCAGGCCAGGGAGTGTCTTTGTGACATCCCTAAGCTGGGCCCCAGGGAGTCAGCAGACTTCCCTAAGAGTGGGGTTTGCCCTACATATCGGACCCTCTGTCCCCCTCAGAGCCAAGTCACCCACAACCATAACCCACCTTTTCTTCCTCGTAGAGGTGGTTGGAGCATCTCCCTCGTGAGGAAAGGCTGAGAGAGCTGGGACTCTTTAGCCTGGAGAAGAGAAGGCTGAGGGGAGACCTTATTACTGCTTACAAATATCTAAAGGGTGGGTTGAAGGAGGATGGAGCCAGACTCTTCTCGGTGGTTCCCAGTGACAGGACGAGGGGCAATGGGCACAAGTTGGAACATAGGAAGTTCCGTTCCAACACATGGAAAAACTTCTTTACAGTAAGGGTGACAAAGCACTGGAGCAGGCTGTCCAGGGAGGTTGTGGAGTCCCCTTCTCTGGAGATTTTCAAGTCTCGCCTGGATGCAGTCCTGAGTAATGTGCTCTAGGCAATCCTGCTTTAGCAGGGGAGTTGGACTAGGTGATCTCTAGAGGTCCCTTCCAACTTTGAAAATTCCGTGATTCTGTGATTCTGTGACTGAGATTGACAATTTATTTCATAAAGAGCAGCAATGATTTATATTCATCATCCAAAAGCTGCAGAAGCCTGGGTGAAAGCACTGATGAAAATGCTGCTGCCAAGCCACTGAGCCATCAGTTCCCGCAGCTGTTTGGATCACTGTACAGGCCACTGCAAATCGCTTGATAGCAGTCTGCACCCCATGGCACGTGTAAGACAGAGGCAACAGCCTTTGTGGGGTGTGGAAATGTATAGGGACCCACATCTCAAGGAATGAAAGGGTTCGTTTTCAACACCATTTGGGCATCTAGCT
Source organism: Charadrius vociferus (assembly GCF_000708025.1). Lineage (NCBI taxonomy): Eukaryota > Metazoa > Chordata > Aves > Charadriiformes > Charadriidae > Charadrius > Charadrius vociferus. The sequence continues at coordinate 12,296 of NW_009650071.1, forward strand.
ACTTGCCTAAGCACCTCTCTCTTGTTGGTTTCAGTAGGAATTAGGTACTTAGGCAGTGTTTTAGCAGCTGAAATATTGAAGAAGGCAAATATAGAAGAAGTTGCTTGCAAAGCCACACGGGGAGTGGAGTGGGGTGGAGACTCCAAGGCCAAATCTTGTGATAATCTGGCAAACATGGGAACGAGATGGCACCATGGAACTCTAAGAAGAAAAACAGTGCAGAGGATGGAGAGGAATGGAGACACTGCGGCCAAACTCTGTGATAAAACGGGAACTTGAGGGCCAAAGGTCTCACCCTTGAAGGTCTTATGGAACTGATAAGTTGCCTAATTGTTACCCTGAGCCAATGATCTGTCATTTTTTTGACAAAATGCTGTCCTTTAGTGAACTTTGCTCATTATAATGTCATTATAATACTAAAACACACCCCCATCCCAAAGGCTACCCGCCTCCAAGGTGCGACCACTCCTCCTTGAGTCTGCACCTTGAATTTTTCGTAAACTATACCTATAAGTGATAGGCGAGAAAATTTTACACCAATCATAATGAAAGTATTTATGACTAGAGTCACTCGAACTCCACCTTGAAGGTAAAAAAATAGTATAAAAATAGCCCAAGAAAGGGGGGATGGTAGGGAAGACAGCATCATGAACAAGTCGAGGAGAACTCCGTCACTGACTGCTTTGACTTCTGGGATCAGTTGACAGGCTGAGCCTCTCTTTCCCCCCTCATAAGGACGCTTGTGGGTAAGATTCAAACACTTGGCTATACCAAGTGCTTCCCCAGGAAACTTAGAAATCTCTGTATAGAGTAGTTTTATAACTTAGCGCTTTTGTTAACCGAGCTATATTGCTAGCATCTTTAGTATTCGCATGTGCTTTGCAGACAATCACTATCACCAGCAATCCAAAAAAACTTGTGTATCTGTTGATTAAATAAACTGCACTGTGTAGGCAGCGAGTCGTTTGGGTTTTCTCATTGAATGCGACTGAAGCGAGGCCGTGTTAGTTCATGAGCACGACTGGGCTGAAGGTGCAGTCTGCTATTAGTGTATCTAGAACCGTAACAGTTTAATATATATTAAACGTGCCTGGGCTGATAGTGGTGAATTGGGCATCACTCAGAATTTAAACCTAGCCACAGCTAGCCTCCCACCTCGGTGAGGAGTGTTAGAATGCAAGGGGGGTTATTTATTTTCTGCCAAAACTATTTTGCCCATTAACGCAACGCCTGGGCAAGATCCTCTGAAATCAGTAAAGCTTCATGTAGACAAAAGGACCTGCTTGCTAAATATGTCTGCAGACTCAAGGCCTCTGAGGGGGAAAAGCTGAAGGAAAGGACTGAACACAGTACAAACAGGGAATCCTACTCCCAGCTGCCAAAAGTGCAAATCTAGAAGCCTTATCCATGACTCAGAATTACTCATTATCCAGACATTTTTCACATGTGCTGCGTATACTCCTAGGGTGGAGGTTTTAAAATGGGGACAGGGAAACCTGAACGTTTCCTGGGGTTCATTGGAAAGAAAAGGTTATTACAATTTTTATTTATTACTCTTGAATAATACATCTTTAGCTAAAAGTTATCCCTGAAAATGCATTAAATACAAACAAAAGATAAAAAGAAAAAAAAAGGAGATGGAACAGCTGAAAAAAATGTAGGTCATTGCAGCTGTGTTGGAATCAGAATGGTTCTGTGATGGACTAATGAAAGATATGTGAATAATTTGTTTCATTTTTTTTTCATACTTTGTCATGTAAAACATCTATTATAATAACATTTGAGCATAGTCTCTGTTGTATCTTCAGATTTCCCTTCAATTATTTCCATTGAGCAATAAAATCAGCCAGCAACCCAGGGCAGATTTACCCTGCTTTTATGCCGTTTATAGCACTTAAGTCAGAAACTCAGTCCTTGTGAGGATAGCCTCAGGAGGGGAAGTCAGGCATTGCACCTTCTAGTGCTTGAGATGTACCTGGGTTTTATCAGCATCCAGGACAGCCTGTCTCTCTACCCCTCTGAGGTGCATAGGGCAACTGGACTTCAGGGAAGACTGTTAAGTGCTGTGAGTTGGATGAGATAAAAGTGAATCTCAGGGATTTGCCCATGATTGAAAAAGACACTTGAGGCAGGCCATGAAAATAGTGCACCCTCTTAAGTTTCATACTGTTAACCTAGCTGCTTCTGCTAGCTGTTTTCTGAGAGAAATATGTCCTTTCATAAAGCTCAATGCAACCTATATGTATTATCACCTTACCCAGATGCCTTTGAATTGGCACTGATACAGAGACAGGAGAACATAATAAGCTATTCTCCAGCTACCAGACTATATGCTGTTGCCAATATATGCTATTCAGTACAATTCAGCATGTTGGTACGACTGGAAGTCTGTTACTGGCTTGCACATAGTGTGTGCCTTTTTAAAGGCAGATAAACTGTAGGCTGCTCAGATTTTATAAACATGTTTTCTTCTTCACAGTTGAAATAAAAGCTGGCCAAAATTCAGGCTCACACAAACACCAATTTAAGTCCCAAATAAGTCTTTAAGTAATGTTATTTCAGATTTACATGCATGTAATTAGGAACAGAATTTAGATTATTATGTTTAACCTATCTTGAGTCTTTCTAATTCTTTCCTGGTGGGACAATATTAAAGCTTTCAAGAGTCAGTCTTTGTTCCAGTTTTCTGGTGTACCCATGGCAGATTTATAATTTTTATGTTTCATCCAATTGGAATGATAACCACATACTGTAGGATTTTTTTTCCCTTATTACACAAACCTTCAGTATGTAGTCTGCTGAACAAATATCTGATCTTGTATCAGGTGAGTAAAACTTAATGAGTTAAAGTCCCAACCTGCTTAGATTGATTCAAAACCCCCTTTCCCCATTCTCTTCTGGAATTAATGTACTCCGGCTTTGCCATTGCTTGTGAGTTCCAAAATTCCTCACAGGTCTTGCAAGGCTGGACTTCGCTTTACTGCTTGTGCTGATGACTTTTGACAGATTAGGTTTTTGAAAATAAAAATGCTTTGCCTGAATATAGCTGTTAATTTTTTAATGTTCTTAGCTTAGGGTTTAAGTTACTTGTCCAAGGCAACAGAAGGAGTTAGAGACAAAACTGGATTAGACATAAAATGTTTCTGGCTCATGGACTTGGGCTCACACTTCTGGACAAAGTTTTCCTTTCCAGAACAGCAACTCTTTCCAGAACATACTCTTTCAGTATTAGAAAATAAGTCCAGTAGGTAAACTGCCAAAACCTGTGGCCTGAGCTCATTGGGATCTGACTTAGAATTTCCCAGGTGGTGATATATAATAATATCATTTTTCCCTGCTCAGTATTTACTTCTTATTTAATTTGTGCCTTTTCCTGTTATCTTCCTTGGTTTATATGATATGGAAAGATGTGATGTTAATATTTGATCATTTTTGCTAAACTCTTGCCATTTTAATTATCTTTACTGTTAAGAGTGCATTACTTCTGAATTTCTTCTGTCTTCTAATACAACCTTTTACACTGGTGCTTATTAAACTGAAGACCTAATTGTTGGTCGTATGTTATGGATTTACAGAATATGATCAAATTCACTCTTAATTTTCTTTTGGTTAAGCAGAACAGTGTGGGCTTCTATGTTCACAACATCAACATAAAGTAAATTTCCCAACTATCTCTTCATTTTCATAGTTCTTTCTGCAATCTTCTGTGAAATAGCCACCTTTTTTTTTAGAATTGTGTACACTGGAAAAGACACAGTGGGTGGGAGCAAACTGAACAAATGTGGACAACTCACTCAAGAGTCCCTATATGTCACTGAAGAGAGACAGTCACTTTCAGGATGGAATTCATCTGATGATTGATAGATTTCAGAAGTCTGCCCTAAATGAATCATACCATAAAAGTGTCTATTTCTTACTCATTACTGAAAAGAAACCCAAGGTGAATAATTCTATGTGGATGACCTAAGTTAGGTGAGATGAGTCATACTTAATATTCAAAAAAACAGGCACACTTATTTCAGAAGAAATAATATAACTTCCGTATTCCTGTTGGCGATTCCTTTAGTAAGGCATGCAAGGGTTAAATTACTAGTTTTGGTATTGAAGGAGAGCTCAGCCCATGGTTTGTGGGGTGTTTGCAACCTTGGGTGACAATTTCAGTTTGTGGCCCTCTCAGTGAAAATCTTTCTCTGGAGCAACTTCGGAGCTAATTGCAGGCTGGGAAAACTGCAATGGCAGGAGGGCAGCATGTTCCCCAATGCCACCTCTCCAGGTGGCCCTGAAGTCGCACAGACATTTGGTATAGGGCACACAACCAGAGCTTAGCCAGGGAGCAGCAGCTTAATGCTGCTAGGTGCAAGTGCCTCCCAGCTCTGCTGCATGCACAGCTGTTCAGCACTCCCCTGAATCTCCAAGCATCATGTCTGCTTGTCTCAGACTATTTGTGCATGTGTGCACTCATCCCAGCCATTTGGCAGGTAAGGCTGCTGTAGTAGCAGTTCTTTTCCGTCATTCACAAAAGTTATGCAGCCTGCCCAGGCAGATAACTTGGATGCTGCTATCTATCCCAACAGCTGATTTTCTTCCAAGATCATGTAGTATCTTTTTTAAATAGTTGCTTACCAAACTGGAGTCCCCATCTCCTTTAAATATGGTCTATATTCTCTTCTCATAAGTGCATGATTTCATATTTGGCTGTATACATACGGTTTGCTAGCTCATGCAGCACCAAATAATTTAGAATTTATTTGCATCGATGACTTTTCTCTTTTTTTCATTTATCACTGCTCCAATATTTGCATGGGCTATAAATTTTAATGGTAGGAATGTTATGTTTCATTTCAGGTTAATGATAGATGTCTAATGAGAGAGGAACAGAGAACAGACTGTAGAGTGACTTTAGAATGAACAGTGATTCTCTGATTACAGTTGTAGTTTAATGCTTATCAGTCAATCAATTTTAATCTGTGTGGGCCACACTGATTTTTTTTCTCAATCACAAGTTTATGTAGCGGCATATAAAATGTCTTCCAGAATTACCACATAGAGCTTCTGTGTTTTAAACAACTGCTTATGAAAGGAAAGCAGGCAGCCACACAAAATATTCACATTTTCCTATAATTACTTTGATTTGGAGGGAAAAAATATTCAGTGACTTTTAATAGACAAATTACCATTTTTTTTTTTACAACCAGTTTCATAACATCCAGTTATTTAAAACAAAAAGCAAACAAAACTCTCTGCGGTGTAGACAAAATCCAGATAATGGAACTGCTGGTTGCATTTCCACAGTCTGGCTGGTACAGTCATCATGAAAAAGCAAGGAGTAAAATTGTAGTGAGAAACATGACTTTACTTCATATTCAATAACTTGAGTCCTCTGGTTCACTGAGATTATACAGTATATTTGAACCCTTGTGTCTGTACTATTTTACCTTCTGATTGCATTAATAGAGCTGCTGAATTCAGTTAACATCTGAAACTACTTGGCTAGTCAGACATTACACAAATGCTTTCAGTAAAAATCTGAAGTCTTCAGACAAATTGTAGTTCAGATTTGTTCTTACTAAAATGCAACAAACTGTGTCCCATGCCTCTAATTTTCATTAGCTACAGCATGAGTAAATCAAAGTCCTCATAGCCTTTCAGCTAGTGCTAAAACTTTCTGGAACTGTGTCCTGTAAGTCTGTCTCCCATCTGGGCTGGAAACTAAGCAGCTGAGTTGAGGACTCACAGACATCTTTATTTTTCTAGAGTTTAAAATCTTTATAAACATTCTTCCCTGTTCTCTTGCCTTCCCTATCAATGTTGTAGATGGTCATTTTATAAAAGTCTATGCACCTGGAAAAGTTATATATTCTACATGTAAAAGCATAGCCCTGCCATTCCTAATGATATTGGAACTATTCAGAGCTATTTCCCAAAAATCTCTGAGCATGATTAAACAGAGCACACTGCAGATTTTTTTTCACGCAAATTGGGAGACAGTTCAAAGCACTGTCAAAGTAAAGCTACTGCTTCAAAAAGAACAGATGGGAAATGTATATTTGATTTCCACATGGAATGGAATGAAGAACTGAGCCATCCCTGGACCAGCCCTAAGCTGGAGGCAGGATCAATAGCACTGCACTTCCAGGTATGTCTGTCTGATCCGCCCATGCTTCCCCTAAGGAGTCTGGTATTATTTGCAGTGTGTTTGCTACACCTGTCATAGATTCAAAAGAGATTTAATTCTAATACAAGCCAGCACAGGTAGAATGTAAAGAGGAGAGAAATGTTACAACTGCTTCTTGTTGATAGACAGCCTCAAGTGAATTTGGATAGCTGTCCTAACTCTAGCCTGATCCACCTGGCACGGAAGCTCTGTAGGAACACACTGTAACACACCATTTAAGGAAGAACGAAAAAGAGAGAAGCAAAATCTGGCTTTTTTTTTTTTTTTCCCACTGTGCTCATTACACCAATGAGCATTACTGGGCAATTGTTAATCAATTCAAAACTTGATATGTGCAAACTGGTAGCACTTCTTTAAGGTTGATGCATGGTTTCTCTGTGCAAAGGCTTTGCAGAATCTAAAGCTCTCAGTGCAGGAGATGGATATAAAGATGATTTAGACTTTTGGTCATTTGGGCAGTGACAACTCCCTCTCTCCTCTTATTCCTCCCTTATCCCTCCCTGTCCTTCCCTGGAGGGTGCACAAGTATATCCATCGCAGTGCTAATTTTGCATCTTTTGGCAGGATCTTGTGTGATGCAGTCTACATTCCAGAAAAAGAAAAACACTGGTATTTATAATTGCAATTTTGATGAGCTGTGTGGCAGCTAAAATCATTATGGGTGAAATCTGATCTCAGCTTCCAGACCACAAAAAATAACGTGTCTACATTTAAGTAGGGAGGGGAACACTGATTCATATAAAATATGGCTTGAATCATATAAGAATGAATGCTTCTTGAAGGCTTACAAAGTTAGGTTGATTATTCGCATTTAGTTTGCATTTTGATATCCCACAGGGCTAGGAAAATGCAGAAATACTGACCCAACCACAATAATACTTGTCTTCACCATGTTTCTAGCCGACAGAAACGCAAGAGATCTTGAGAATCCTTATCCCACTAGACTTTCAGCCTTGTTTCCAGAGAGTAGAGGGCAGGTAGGTTCGCACAACTTTCAAAGTTTGTATGCATATTGAAGCCAGCTGCAAAATCTGTAGACGATGTAAATCAGCATAGTCCCACTGATTTAAACAGAGCTGAATCAACATTCACCAGCTGAGCATCTGGCTCCTCATCCCAACTCTTATCCCAAACATGTGTGCACTAAATATTTCACTGTATCTTTCTGACATTAATAAAAGTTTTTCCTCTTACCCTGTCTCTCACTATACTTTCTAAAGCGACTCTCTTACATGTGTTTGTACTTTGCAACTATCATTTCCATTATTTGTATTTTAATTATCATGCTGTTTTTAAAGAGTACATAAGAGTGATTTAGCTGGGGGGAGGAGCCATACCAGATTGTGTTATTGCTTTTGACACTGATCTAAAGCTCTAAGTTATATTGTTGCTATGCTTTCATTAAAAAAGTAGATCATATTTTTCATCCACAATATATGAGTGTTTTCTTAAATTATATATATAATTACAGCCTAATGCAATTATATTTACCAGTTGGCCAGACTGACATAACAATAAGCAATAAGCAAAGATTTGGATGGAGTTCAGGAACAGATCTCCCATTCTTAAGATATGTATCCCAGAGCAGTGCTCTCACATTAATGTGAAGCATGTGGCTAAATCCCTTCAATGACTCTAAAAACTTCAGTCATCATCTTTCTTTTTTTTTTTCCTGGCTCAATTTCTACTGTTAATTAGAAAATATTTTTTTTTAAAAAGTATCCTTTCAGAAAATAAAGAATAATGTGAAATCTAGGTTAATGGTATTCCTCTGATTGCGTTCAGATTCTTCACAACTTCCTTGGGCAATTTGTTCCAGTGCCTCACCACCCTCATAGTGAAAAATTTCTTCCTAATATCTATTCTAAATCTATCCTCTGCACTTGGGTCACGACAACACCATGCAATGCTACAGGCCTGGGGAAGAGTGGCTGGAAAGCTGCCTGGCGGAGAAGGACCTGGGGGTATTGGTCGACATCCATCTGAATATGAGCAAGCAGTGTGCCCAGGTGGCCAAGAAGGCCAACGGCATCCTGGCCTGTATTCAGGAACAGTGTGGCCAGCAGGACTAGGGAAGTGATTGTACCTCTGTACTCAGCTCTGGTGAGGCCGCACCTGAAATACTGTGTTCAGTTTTGGGCCCCTCACTACAAGAAAGACATAGAGGTGCTGGAGCATGTCCAGAGAAGGCCAACAAAGCTGGTGAGGCATCTGGAGAACAAGTCTTATGGGGAGCGTCTGAGGGAACTGGACTTGTTTCGCCTGGAGAAAAGGAGGCTGAGGGGAGACCTTATCGGTCTTTACAACTACCTGAAAGGAGCTTGTAGCAAGGTGGGTGTTGGTCTCTTCTCCCAAGTAACAGGTGATAGTACAAGAGGAAATGGCCTCTAGTTGTGCCAGGGGAAGTTTAGGATGGATATCAGGAAAAATTTCTTCACCGAAAGTATTATCAAGCATTGGAACGGGCTGCCCAGGGAAGTGGTTGAATCTCCGTCCCTGGAGGTATTTAAAAGACAGGTAGACGTGGTGCTTAGGGACATGGTTTAGGTGTAGACTTGGCAGTGTTAGGTTAATGGTTGGACTCGATGATCTTAAGGGTCCCTTCCAACCTAGGCAATTCTATGATTCTATGATTCTGAAGCCTTTTCAAGGGAAGACAAAACAGAGCTGCAGATAATGCAGAGCAACACGACCAAAGAGTTGCAGAGGGGGCTGGAAGCCACACAAGTTTTATCCGCCTGACGCTTTGGGGAGATTTTGGGCAGTCGTATCTCATTACTTAGGCCAGATTTAATCTTGGCTTCACTCCTCCTAGCTCCTGTGAGATCCCAATGTCCCCCGAAGGAGAACTTCCCATGGTTTCTTCTTCCCTGCTCCTCAAGAGGTTTTCTTTGGCAGGCAGGGGTAGCAGGTGATGGAGTGCGTGGGCCTCATCAGCTCCGAGCCCACCTGGTGCAACTCCTGCAGAGGGACTGTATGGTGGCAGATCTCACTGGTGGACACGCTGCCAGTGGTGCCCACGTGGGGCTTGGCAGTGACGATGCCGACCCTGGAAAAGAGAGAAGACACTCGTCACTCTGCTTGACACCCTAGTGGACCTGTGGCACTGGAGGGCAGCTTGAACTTGGTTCGCACCGGGCAGGGGCATTTCAAGGTGAACTCCATCGGAAAGGGTGCCACCTACTGAACTACCACCCAGAATTCCTGCAGCACCTGGCTTTTCAGAGATCCTCTCTGGTACACAATCATTGAATCAATCATAGATTGGTTTAGGTTGGAAGGGACCTTAAAGCTAGTTCCAACCCCCCTGTCATGGGCAGGGGCACCTCCCACTAGACCAGGTTGCTCAAAGCCCCACTCAGCCTGGCCTTGAACACATCTAGGAATGGGGCATCTACAACTTCCCTGGGCAATCTGTTCCAGTGCCTCACCACCCTCATAGTGAAAAATTTCTTCCTGATATCTAATCTAAATCTACCCTCTTCTACTTTAAAGCCATTACCCTGGCATCCCTCCCCTCCAGCATGTCTACCTCACCACACAGCTTGGTATCATCAGCAAACTTGCTAAGGGTGCACTTGACCCCACTGTCCATGACACCAACAAAGATGTTGAATAGCACTGGTCCCACTACTGACCCCTGAGGAACAGCACTCATCACTGGTCTCCACTTGAACATTGAGCCACTGATCACAACTCTTTGAGTGCGACCATTCAGCCAGTTCCTTATCCACCGAGTGGTCCATTGGTCAAATCCACGTCTCTTCAATTTAGAGACCAGGATATCGTTTGGGACAGCATCAAATGCTTTGCACAAGTCCAGGTAGATGACATCAGTTTCTCTTCCCTTGTCCACTGCCACTGTAACCCCGTCATAGAAGGCCACTGTGGGAAACTGGCTAGCTGAGAAGGGTAACATAGATATGATCCAGCTGGCCGAGCAGGAGCTTG
>NW_009650071.1:22932-27494 GCF_000708025.1 Charadrius vociferus
CAACCTCACCAGACTGCCACGACTTCTCAAATATGATGGCTAGTGGTTTGGCAACTTCGTCTGCCAGTTTCCTCAGGACTCGCAAATGTACCTCATCAGGTCCCATGGACTTGTGCACCTTCAGGTTCCTCATGTGGTCTCGTAAGTGATCTGCACCTACAGTGGGTGGTTCTTCATTTTCCCAATCCTCGCCTTTGCCTTCTGCATCATGGGTAGTGTGGCTGCAGTCCTTGCCAGTGAAGACTGAGGCAAAAAAGTCGTTGAGTACCTTGGCTTTGTCTCTATCCCGGGTGACCAGCTCTTGCGTTTCCTTCCAGAGAGGGTCCACATCTTCCCTAGTCTTTCTTGTCTGGCTGACATACTTAAAGAAGGATTTTTTGTTTGTCTTAATGTCACTGGCCACATTTCATTAAATCTGGGCTTTAGCTTGCCTAACCCAATCCCTGGCTGCGCAGACAATTTCTCTGTATTCCTCCCAGGCTACCTGTCCCTGTTTCCACCCCCTATAGGCCTAACTCTGCTACGGTTTATGAGATCCAGTGAGCTCATTGTCTAAGGGGGAATGGATGCAGGCCAGATAGGAGAAATGTAATACTTAAATAATGCTTGTGCTTCAGAGTTCCAAAATGCAACAGTTTGGAGAGGGTAAAGAAAATTGGGAAAAATTGGAAAGCTGTTTCTATGTTCAAAATTAGAGCTTGCACCAGAAGCAAGAAAGAGGACAATATAACTAGTTTACAGGGAAAGAACAAACTAGTTTACAGGGAAAGAACACTTCCAGTAAGGTTCATTTAGCCTATTTCTATCAATGAAGTCTTTCCTGGGAAATGTCCATTACATTATGATGGGCTTAACTAGATTTGTTGTAATTGAATGAGTGCATTTGGCAAAGCAGTGGGAAAAGATAATGCTACCGTTGCAAGGTTAGCTGCATGCCTGTCTTTTGCTCATCCTGTCCAATGGTACCTGCTCAGACGTTGGGCTTTACTTTTCCTCAGGTGCAATTCCAGCAGTTTCCCCGGCTCAGACTCAATTTTGGGATGCTCAGTTCTGTGCATTAGCCCCAGATACCCAAGTCCGAGTAGATCTTGGGCATGCAGGTCTTCTACAGGTTCAATTGAAAAAAAAATAAAATAAAATAAGGAAACATGTTCTGGTCAAATTATTAGTTCGTGAAAGCCTGTTCTGTACAGTATAAGCCATTTTTCTGTCCCTAAAAGCTGGATTGACTTCCATGGCATCAGTTTGGATGCTAATGACTTGTGAGATTAAATTTAAGCCTCATGTAGTGATGTCAGGTCTTGCAGTAGTCCTGGGAGCCTCATAACTGCCCAGAATTGCGAGATTAGTGTCCAGTGTGACCCTCACTTGCATCCTCACTCTTGGTTTGTCTCTTGCCTCAGAGATATTTGGGGAATGCTGGAGTCCAGAGGGAAGATGAAATGGGAGCTGCAGGAGGCTGCCATAAAGAGGCTTAGTGTTTTTGAGAGGAAATCTTCCTACAACTGTTATTTAATGCTATTTGGCCTTTTATGTTATATGGGGTTTGACAGGAAGACTAAGGCTTCCTTCTCTTATTTAGGGTTTAACTCTGAAAATGTCTTTAGTAGCCACAGGTCCTATCTATATTACTGGTATATCTTGCCCGGAAACATTCACTGAAATAATAATTCTACTTTCACAAACCAGATTTTTTAGTAACATTGTATCAATTCTTCAGAACATTTTTTTCCATTCAAAGTGACTAAAAATTGCTTTATGTGAGAAATAAAAAAAACCCAAGACCTAGAACTAAGGGTGAACATCAGAACAAAATTTTCAAATGTATCAAAATAATCAGGTCTAAAAAAAACTTCCCAAAAGTCAAATGGTAATTTTGATATTTCTCCTGATTTGGCACCAAGTAGTTCCAAAACTCCCTGTCCCCATCCCCCAACGGAGAGAAGAATTAATTTTCATGTGTAGTCTTTCAGTCAGGGTTGAGGATGCTGAGCATCTTACAAGATCATGCTCTGGATCAACTCCACTACAAGTCAATGGAATGATATTAGAGGAAAACTGAGCTAAAAAGAGAACCAGGCATGTAATATACCCTGGGAACTCAGAAAGTTCCAGTTTTCTTTCCATAGTCTTACATTACTTGCACTAGTACCATTGCTATTAATGCCTTCAGTTGTTAACAGTAAGCCATTTTAATACAGAGATCACTTTAAAAAGGGTGTAAAACCAGGTGAAAGCAAATGCATGCTGCTCTACAATCAGGAGATTAGAAGATAACTAGCCAAGAAAATGTAGGAATATTTCACATTTGGCTTCTGGGCTGAGAATTGCCAGTTTTCAAACAATGTTATTGTAGCTACTAAAACAATACACTACTAAGCCACCAAAATTATATTTTTGGAGTGAAATGAGCTTTCAGTAAAATTTGATACTTCCAAAGTAGTTTTTGTAATCACTTGAGAGATATTTTTTTTGCCCTTATTTTTTTTCTTCTTGTGAAGTGAGAGGAATGTGCAAACCAGTATGGGCTAGTAAAGCATATGACACAAAGTTTGGCTCTACTGAAGTCATAATTGGATGAGACTATGATCCACCCACAGAAATAACACAAATCCTTTAACAAGAGACTTAAGAATAGTTAAAGCCAACATAGCAACAAACTTCCCCTGAAAACACGCCTTATCTCAAGAAGTGAAAACTATTCACTGCCTAAATTTCAATTAACTTTGACATGCTTTTTAGAACCAGAGCAGTTGCAAGCTTGATTCATGTTATGATGACAGATAATTTATTTTACAGGTCTGGCTTGGTGGAACTGTGGAAAAAGGTTTGCCAGACTGTATTATATGAGTGAAAAACATTAAATAGACAGCTAACATGTCTCATCTCTTCCTCTACCTCTTCTCTCTTTTTTTCTATCTTTTGCAACCTCCCATAGAGGTTTATGTGCATGCATCTGTGTGCGTCTTTGTGTCTGTGTCAGTAAAAGCTCAAACATTAGATCACAAGTTCTTGTTTATATAAGCTTCAATTTACCCTTCAGGCAGAAACTTAGAGATTTCCAAACACACAGATGCTTGCCACTATCCAAATTCAATTTGAAATGCTCTGCACAACTTCAACTTAACTAACCTTGTATGTTCAAATAATTCATAACGTTTCGATCGCCAATCATCATTACTAACTTTGCCATCTTTAACAAAATTGAAACACAAATAAATTAGATTCCATAAAATTTCAAATCTTCTGAAAAAAAAGTATTAATTTTATTAAACACATACATCTGATTTTAGAAATGCTTATTATGCAAAGTTATTATAGAAAAGCTATCACAAAACCAAAAGAAAATGTTGCTACCTGGTATGATCTAGACCCTGAAAGAGACCCTAAAGGAATCTGTAGGCATGGACCATCATTTGCCAAGAGTCTCAGGACTATAATATATGCACACAGAGCAAAACGTAAGGAAGAGAGGCAGAAACCCTAGGAAAAAAAGGAAGGTTTACTTAGGGAATTGCCAAAGAACGCTCCCCCCAAGGGAAGATTTGGAAGTCTGTGGAAGACAGAGAGAGAAGCGCAATATTCTGCATGGAGGTTCTTCTGCAGCATGCCCTCCTCCTCCCTTCCCCCATGCCTCCCAGAAAAGGGATGTGGGTCCCCAGTCTGCACTTTCCATCCTATGGAATGGGCACGCACAAACTCTTAATAGCAATTAGTTGACCCAATTTTACTCTTGTTATTTTTTCTCTAATGAGCTAGCTGCTGCAGAGTAAGGTAGAGTAAATTTGTGGCAAAGTATTTACTCTGTTACAGTGGACCATGACACAGTATTATTCTGCAGTATCCTCTACCAGAGATGATGTTGTTTACATCTCAATGAAAGATTGACAGGATGCCCTGGGTACACTGCAGTAGGTAATAATGCGTGCATGGGATGCTACTGCAAACAGCTGAAAAACTGCAAGTTCACTTCCTAATTTACCCAACAGTAACTTGTCTACCTATATGCATTTGACATATATTGAAAATATGTTGTTCTATGCCCACAGGATATCCATATATTGTCCTTCTCTGGTACAACATAATTCTATTGCAGGAATTGTTGCATAGCTTGAAAAATGTAAGCACAGTGTGTTCTCCAAGATTCATAGCATCATATGTCTGTGTATCTTGTTCAGAGCTGTGCCTGAAACATGTTAATGTGCATGTACAAGTAATGGCACGTAAAGGAAGTTTTGGTTTAGGCACATTTTACCACAGGATTTATATGGGCATGAGGTAACACCTACTTTTTTTTCTTTAAAGATGTAATCCATATGCATAATTGAAACAAGTCCTTATTCTACACACTATAAATATGTATCTGTGGACGGACCCAGATGCAGACCAATATGATCAATGCTGAAGCCACTTTATTAAAATACTTAAGCCATTATATACTTTTTACTACAACATGGGCTAGCTCTGCAGCTTGTGCTCATTGGTTTCTAGACTTATACACACAAACTATTATTGGTTAAATGCAGCTGTAACTTATTATCTACACTTTGTTACTATTTCTG
>NW_009650071.1:30401-34465 GCF_000708025.1 Charadrius vociferus
TCCCAGACGTGATATCTTTCCATAATTCTTGGCCAAGACTATCCCATATTGCTGTCTAGAAAATATCCTGGGCATCCTTCACTATGCCCATTTCTTTTGCCCATAAAAGCAATTTCTTTAAAATATCAGGGTCATACTTAAGTCCTCTCGTAGAAAGGAAATGTTGCAAAAGCTTCAAGAGAGCCTGCTCTTCATAACTTAAATTATTACCCATGATAGAGTATGACCCAAAACGCGTTAGGCTGTTAACCTTTTTTTTTTATTTTTCTTCTTCTTCTTCTTCTTCTTCTTCTTCTTCTTCTTCTTCTTCTTCTTCTTCTTCTTCTTCTTCTTCTTCTTCTTCTTCTTCTTCTTCTTCTTCTTCTTCTTCTTCTTCTTCTTCTTCTTCTTCTTCTTCTTCTTCTTCTTCTTTTTTTTTAAATTGCAAGCCGACAATTTCAATAAGAAATTGCGCCGTGCCCCACGTTGGGCGCCATTTTGGACAGACCCAGACGCAGACCAATATGATCAATGCTGAAGCCACTTTATCAAAATACTTAAGCCATTATATACTTTTTACTACAACATGGTCTAGCTCTGCAGCTTGTGCTCATTGGGTTCTAGACTTATACACCCAAACGGTTAAATGCAGCTGTAACTTATTATCTACACTTTGTTACTATTTCTGCCACGTCAGTCTTTTAATTAATACACATTCCGCATCTGTTGGGGAGTAGCAGTAGTTTCAGTGTCAGCGCATGATTTCCTCCTTCATGTTGACCTTCAGTACGTGTCCGTTGTTTTCCAACAAGTTTCCCACATGTATCAGATGTATCTCTTATAAATGTTACATTTTGTAGCATGGTAGGATTTGCTAGTAACTGTGAGTTATGTCAAACTCGATCCAAAGGAAAATAAAAATTAAGAGCATTGCATTGTAGTATAAGGTGAGTCCTAGACATGGTCACAGGCAAGTCTGTAAGTACAGTAAACATCTACATTATCATCCTATTGATTTACTCTGTGTTCCATGATGGCTTGATTGCTGTAAACAGGAATCACGACACTAAAATAACAAACAAAATCGATTGTACTGAAGCACACACATTGTAATTTCCACTGGCTTTTAGGCTTGTTGTGGTATACACTCACAGATCATGGGGTTATGATTAGCTGTTATTCATGGTCTAACAAGAGAATAAAGATGTGAAAATGTTGTGAATACACTGCACTGCATCCTTTAAGTATTGGGTTGCTCACAGTTTGAAGGCATTTTAAAAGGACTAATCATGTGACAGTGCTTTAGCTAAATAAACACTCTGGGACTTCCTTCAGAACCCTTCTGATACAATAAAAATCAACCTTTTAAAAATAGGGATATACCACAGGAAAAGTTTCTACTACTTTAGGTTCTCTTAAAATCTTATTTCTCTGAAAAATGCTATCATAGGATATCAGATATAGAACCTTTTCTCACCAGGTCCAGGTGACCCAATAAAAAAGTCTTACGCAGAAAATCCTGTGTGTAGTCCAAGAGATACAAAACAAACTGGAGAAAAAACAACACAGCTTCAAAGCTTTCCAAGATGTTTATCCTCTCATTTGTGCATCTGCTAAAAAGTCTGGTTTTACTTAATATATTTTAAAAATACAGCAAAAAATAGAAAAGCAACTTGTGAACTAATTGCTAACAAGCAAAAGTATAACAGATGCAAACAAAGAGCTGCAGTATTTTTCACCATATGTTTCAAATCAATCTTATTCAATCCTTCATCAGTTGGAAACAAAGCATAATGTTGTGGTTCTAACAGTAAGTAACCTTGATCTATCAAACCATAGAAAAACTAACAGAACTTTGACAAGCCATTTGTTCTATTTATCATAAACAGTCAACAGGAATAACTAAATTCACCATTCATTTAGAATTATATTATCTAATTATTCTCATTTCATCTCCTTTTCTAATTGCCCTCTGGTGTTCAAATTCCTATATTGCTCATTTACTAGTTTTTGCCCTATTCAGTTGGCATTTTGTTTAACAACCTCAAGTCTGCAATTTCTCATACACAGGTCTGGAGGCAAACAGGGTGGTGATGGGGAGGAGGACCCAGGGAAAGGGCTGTGCAGGACGGCAGCTGATTCCCCCTCACATGCCACAGATGGTGCAGAGCACCAGGGAGCACGAATGGTGTCCCTGAAGTCTTCCTGAGAAATCTACCCACGCATACAGGCACCTGCACAACATGGCATTTTTACTGTCTTTAAAACAAGTAATTAATCTGGAGGTTAATAGCAAAAAATCTCCACATATTTGTATCTCTAAAAGATTACCTGGGAACCTTGACATGCATTTTAAAACTAGAGACTCTTTCCTAACTTCATTCTTCCTCTCTCTCTTTTATTTTTTCATTTAGGCATTTATTTGGCTTTCACACCACAGAATCCAAATGGAACTCCACATCTTTGAGTCCATCACCATGCAAGGGGCATGAGAGGATATTAAGAGTGAGGCACTGGAAAGACCCCCACAATTTCAAGCTCCAGGTGGGAGGCACAACTGGATGATCTCTAGAGAGCCCTTCTAACTGCTGGTTTTATCATTGTCCCTTCCAGCTTCCTTGTAAATGCACAGAGACATGGTAGTAAGAGCTGCAGGTGCATTTTTTTGTGTGTGCCTTAATGGCTAATATCATGCAAAGGTGTTTTCGATGTGGATGTTAGGGTCTCCTTTAGCACCTGCAAGCAGTCAGCCACAGTGCCAGGATATTACATAGTGTGCTCACAAACATCTCACAGGTTTGTTGAAGTGCAGCTCCCTGTGCACACAGTGGTTTAGGCAGTGATAGCAGAGGGATCTTGAATGTCACAGCATTTACAGACACACTGTTACTAGTTCAGACTCTTCCTTGTTTGCTTTCCTCCCAGCTGTCTGCACAGAGCTCTGCTCAGGCTGGTGTTTGGGGTGGTAAATATAATCTCTCTTGCTTTGAGGATGTACAAACAGTAGAAATTTAGCATTGTAGGTCTGCCAGATTCCCAGCCCTCTGAACCACCTTAGCTTGTGTTTGCCAAACTTTCATGATCATTGGCTTAAGTTCATTAACTCAGTGAACTTTGAACCCAAAAGTAAGGTGAGAAAGCAGTGACTTTTAATGTAAATACTGTGTTCAGATCTAACCATGACTTTGGGACAGCTCCAAAAATAGACTTAAGCACTGTATTTGGGATCTAGGTGGAATTTAGGAGCTTAAGTCCAAAACACGGAACTGAAAATACCTGCCTAACCCTGGAAACACCTTGGGTTAATAGGCAGCTGACTGTTCTCAATTTAAATTTTCCTCCAATGTTGCTCAGTTTGTGTATCTATATTGACCCATGTTGGTATGGATTTAGAGTTATACCTCCTCCCTTAGAGGGAAATGTCCTGACACCAGACTATAAACTCTTCTAGGCAGAATACGGTCCACCACTACGCCACTGCTTTGACAAGACTTCAAGGTTTATGGGGCAAAACATGACTCAGTAGATTAGTGATTAAGTGGCTCAGCTCAGTATGAAAAGATCTGAGTTCTGCTTTTTGCTCCCAACACAGCATCTGCATTTTAGATGAAATAGATCAAATACAGCAACAATCATGGAAACAGGCACCAGAACTGTGCTCCCTAACTGTAAGCCTAACCACTAGACTATTTTTTCCACATAGAATGATCTTACGCATGTAGAGGCTGCCCATCATCACAGCACTTGAGTTTCCCTCTGATTTGGTGTTCTTACCTGTGGGAGACCTCGGCTGGTCTGAGGGATCAAAATACAAGTTTAACACTGACCCTGAACAGATACCCGTGTACCCTTGAGGAGACAGAAGAATCCTGAGAAGATCCGAGCAAACAAGATAAGGGGTGGCAAACATCCTGGCTTTTCCCAGAGCATGAACAGCGTGTGATCAACAATTGTATTGGCTGAATGGTGTGTGATGTGAGAGTGGATTGGGCAAAAGTAGAAAGTTAGAATATATGCACAGATAAGCAACCAGCTAAGAGGATATAAAAGAGCACTGCTTGTAAAATAAAGGAGGACGATTGCTG